>NC_136957.1:5909562-5944562 GCF_032717465.1 Coenobita brevimanus | reverse complement strand
ATCAGATATTCATTCTTAGATCTTTAGTGGACAAGTTTCTAAAGAAGGGAAAGAAGTTGTATGCGGCTTTCATGGATTTGGAGAAAGCATATGACAGGGTGGATAGACAAGGATTGTGGAAAGTACTAAGAATATATGGAGTAGATGGGAAGTTTTTGAATGCTGTGAAGAGATGTATGATGGTGCTAAGGCTGCAGTGCGTGTGGATGGTGAACTGAGTGAATTTTTCTCTTTGAAGGCTGGCTTGAAACAGGGATGTGTCATGTCTCCATGGTTGTTCAATCTGTACATGGATGGGGTAATAATAGAGGTACAAGGTAGGGTAGTGGATGTTGGAGTGGCCCTGGTGAGAGAGGGTAGTGTTTGGAAACTCCCTGTACTGTTGTTTGCAGATGATACTGTGTTGTTGAGTGAAGACGAAGGGGAGCTGCAAGGCTTGGTGGATGAGTTTGGGAGAGTGTGTAAGAAACGGAATCTAAAGGTGAATGTAGGGAAGAGTAAAGTGATGGTCTTTGAGAGTGGTGAAATCTGTGAATATACAGTGATGTTGGATGGAGACGAATTGGAAAATATGAGTACGTTTAAGTATTTGGGTAGTGTGATGAGTAAGGATGGAGGTTTGGAGGGTGAAGTGCTTGAAAGGGTACAGCAGGGAAGAAAGGTTGCTGGTTCCTTGAAAGCAGTGATAAGAAACAGGGAAGTGAGCATGGAAGTGAAAATGTTACAATATGACAGTATTGTGATACCAACTCTAATGTATGGAAGTGAAGCTTGGACGTTGTTGGAAGGACACAAGTCAAGAGTGAGAGCAGTGGAAATGAGTTATTTATTGTATGAGGAGCCTGTGGAGTCACATGGAGAGACAGGCTGACAAATGAGGATAAAAAGGAGCATTGTGGTGTGGATGTGGATGTGATAGGAATTGTTAGGAGGAATACACTGAGGTGGTTTGGCCATGTGGAGAGGATGGAGGGTGAATGACTGACGAAGAGAGTGTATGTGAGTGAGGTGGAGGGGGGGAGAGGGAGGGGGAGGCCAAGGATGATATGGAGGGATGGGATGGAGGGGTATATGAGAAAGGGGGGTGTGAGTTGGGAGCGGGGCAATGGAATGGCGGGGGACAGGGCGACGTGGAGGCAATTTGTTTGTGGCCACCCCGAACGGGATTGAGGCATCTGGCAATAGATAGATAGTTAGTTATGGATAGCTCTCGATTTACAATGAAGATTAATGATGGAAAGAAAGATGGTGAAAGAACCAAATCTTGAGGAACACCACAGTTGAGGCATAAAACTACAGTGACCATCTACAACCGCAGCTACAAAGGGATTGGAAAGAATGTATAGATGAAGACACAGACAGAGGGATAGAAACCACAAGAGGAAAGGTTGAAAATTAAACTTTTGTGCCAAATTTAGCCGAAGGCCTTCCAGGTGTCAACTATAATGGCAATATCTTTACTAAAGTCTTGAAAGGAGGATGACCAACAAATTAACCATTTTGCACGCGATGATGCGCTTGTTGTCATTTGGAAGTTTCTGCGACTATACGCGAAGACGCGTTTGTCGTCATAAAAGCATAAAAACTTACCTCAAAGAAAAAGTTTTCGGCCGATAGGCGTCATTTTTGGACGCGTCATAGTTCCCGTGCATCTCGTCAAAAGTAATGACTTGGCAACCTCGGGGACTGAGACAAACGGCAGCCCGGCCAGGTTGTTTAGTTCCACATCAGCTGTCGAGGGAGAAGGTAGCGCGCAGCTGGGCATTTAACCCGTTAACTGCTATATACGGCCTCGGCTGTTCCAAGTGTGACTGCTCGATACAGCCCTGGCTGTGCAGGTGAATTTCGAATATAGTGCCATGGTGACCAAGGCCAACCCATGCAAGCATGTTTGAGCCTTCAAAACCGAAACCGAAACCGAAAAAGAAAAAGAAAACGAAAACCATACATTCCCATAGGGAATCAGACACTTCGATGTTCTTCCACGGCTTTACGAAGGTAAATATTGAGCTAATATTTTGGTACTATATACTTTGGCATGTGTTCTCTCAATTCCTAAGACAAAATTTGGCTGTTGGGAAATGTCATTTTTACCCCTATGTCTGGCACCATGGACTCCTCCAAAAAAACGCCATGCGCAGTTAACAGGTTATATCTTACTCTATTTACCCTGTCCTGGGATGGGCATCATATTCCACCATACCAATAGTCTTGTGTTTACTTTTTGGGCACTATTGTGATTAGATTTCGTGTTTGCAATAGGGAATTAGGTTTTTGTGAATCATTCGTGGCCGTTATTCTGCCATTGGCCCAACGAAGACTGTGGTAGGCCTACCCTGTTTATCAGCAGTTCCCAACAATTACACTCCCTCTACTCTGCACCCAATGTGAGTATTCAACCACTGAATAATAGTGACAGTGAATCAGGTGAATATAGAGTGCAATAGCCAGTGAGTAAGGACATGATGATAGGTTTAGCTAAGGGAGGCAGGAAACCATCTGATGACATGACGTTGTCTTGAAGGGAATATTTGCCAAGGTGTTGATGAAGTCCATGTTTTATGCTGATATATAGTGGACAGTGTTATTGTGCAATAGATAGGAGTATTGTGCAGCGAGTGTACGTGACGAAATAATGGCTAGGGCAGAAGTCGCGTACGTCTGCCCAGGGCATGCCGTTGTCAGGAAGGGATAAAATACAGGAGGTTTATAGGGATATTTGATTTTATCATATTGTTATATTTATTTCATATGCTTTCTGTGTGAAATAAAGCATGAGTGTTACTGGTATGTTTTTCGTATGGATGTGTGGATGAACATAAACACTGCACCATGTGCTCGTCGGAAAATATCGTCTGCAATACCTAGGTATCACAGATGTGACATACAGAGCACGATCAGGTACTGTTGTGGTGAAATATCATGTATGTCTCATAAAATAATGGATTTGATTATGTGTATTGTGAAATAAAATCGTAAACACTGCAAGGTCTTCTGGTAAGGGAAACATCATCTGCTACACCTTAGAGGACAGGTAAGAGCCACGTACTTGTACTTGTTGTGGTGTAATATACTGTTTATCTCATATATTGATACATTTGGTTGTTTTATGAGAAAAAACAGTGAAAAAGTGAGCCACATGCCCGTAAGAAAGAGCGTATGTCGTACACCTGAGGTAGCACAAAGGTAGCGAAATGCAATGCGAGGTTTGGAACACTTGCATTTACATATTTTTTTCTTTTTGGTGAAATCTACTGTGTTTCCCATGTACTGATACATTTGGCTATGTTATATGTGAAAAGACAATGAAAAAGTGAGCCACGTCCTTGTAAGGAAGAGTGTGTATATATATATATATATATATATATATATATATATATATATATATATATATATATATATATATATATATATATATATATGAAATTTACTGTGTTTCCCATGTACTGATATATTTGGCTCTTTTATGTGAAAAGACAGTGAAAAAGTGAGCCACGTCCTCGTAAGGAAGACTGTGTTTCTTACACCTGAGCTAGCACAAAGGTAGTGAAATGCAACACGAGGTATGGAACACGTGCATTTACATTTTGTGTGTGTGTGTGTGAAATCTACTGTGTTTCCCATGTACTGATATATTTGGCTATGTTTTATGTGAAAAGACAGTGAAAAAGTGAGCCACGTCCTCGTAAGGAAGAGTGTGTTTCGGACACCTGAGCCAGCACAAAGGTAGCGAAATGCAGCGCAAGGTTTGGAACACGTGCATTTACATATATAATTTTTTCTTTCTTGGTGAAATCTACTGTGTTTCCCTTGTACTGATATATTTGGCTATGTTTTATGTGTAAAGACAGTGAAAGACTGACTGCAGCGTGTTCTCGTAAAGGAAACACCATCTGCTACACCTTAGCACACAGGTAACGGCCTACGGAACACTTCCATTTACATGTTACTGGTGAAATGTACTGTGTATCTCATAAAAATGATAGATTTGGTTATGTGTAATGTCCAAAGAAATTACAAGGGGTAACCAAGTGCTACTGGCCCCTACCTGTGTGCTAAATCAGGTGTAGGAGACAATGTTTTCCAAGGACATACACGTATATCAAGAACCCTTGCGTTGTGCCAGTGTTGAGCCAAATTCATGGCTGGCTGTGAATAACATATCTTGACTCCTTTATTTCAGCTTACACTCCTACCATAGCACTGGACTGCCACAGGGTCCACAATCCCTCACACAGCAATTTATTCTCCAGTTGGCTTCAGTCTTGCAAAAATGAGACACGGGTTGGCACCACACGAGTGGCATCAGATCCTCGAGGAGGTAGAGTCGGAGAGCGATTTTGAGAGTGACCGTTCTGGGGTGGAGGAGGTTGAGCTGACGCCATCCGGTCAGCAAGTGAAGCTGCCCTGCCACCTTCCTCCGAGGGAGACCACACCACCATCATCGGCCGGCTTCACCGGACAACCCTCCCCACCTCTAGGACCTGCCAGTCCCACCACTCTCTTCATCAGCTCCCAATCTCCAGGCCCCTCTACCTCCCTTGGTGAGCCAGTGTCACCGGAAGCTGGGACATCGTTCGTTGTGATGGCCCCTCCACCCACTTCTGCCATGCAGGATGCTACGGTGACATCCTCGCCAGCCAGGCCGAGGAGACTGGTGTTCCCAGAGCCCTCTGTCTCGTCCTCATCCGAGGCATCCCCTCCTAGATGAGGGCATCGTGGTCCGGGGCTTGGACATGGGGGACGTCCACTGTGTCTGAGGGTAGGCCGAAGGGTGTCGACTGGCCGACCCGCTGCCACCACCACCATCGCTGCTGAAGAGGATCCTAGGCGGAGCAGTGGTCTGTTCACACCAAACCACGGGCCGTTCACTGGCTCCAAAGGGATCCAGGTGGATATTCCAACAACTCCCCTGCAGTTATTCCAGCTCTTCTTCATACGGGAGTTGTTGTCATACCTCACTGTGGAGATCAACCGGTAAGCCACATTCCTGGGGACTCAGCTAGATGCCTGGTTCTCCTGCAATGAAGAGGAGATGGCCAAGTTCCTGGGGCTATACCTTTTCATGGGGGTCGTGCACATGCCGACCATTAGGCATTACTGGAGGAGCTCCGAGCTGCACGACTACCCTAGGGTCCGGCAGGCGATGAGTGGAAGGCGCTTCAATGCCATCCTGATGCACTTCCACTCCTTCAACATGCTCGCCATTCCCCAGCACAACCAAAATCAGCTCATCCACGTTTGCACGGTCATGGAGTACTTCCTTCAGCGGTTCCAGTCAGCGTACCTACTGAAGAGCAGCTCAGCCTGGATGAGGGCTCTCTGGGGTGGAAGGGCTGGCTATCCCTCCGCATCTACAACCCCCAGAAGCCCAACAAGTATGCCATCAAGATGTACATGCTGGCTGAGTCATCCTCAGGCTACATCTGGAACCTGGAGGTCTACATGGGGGTGCAGCGTACCCTCCAGAACACCGTGTTGGGCTTTGTGGAACCGTTGAAGGACCAGGGCTATTAGTTGTTCATGGACAACTATTACAATTCTGTAGCCCTGTGTGAATGACTCATCACTGCAGGCTTTTAAGTGTGTGGGACCCTAGAGGAGCGCCACGCCAGCTGCAGGCCATCGCCAAGGCTGAGCCTGCCCGAGGGGGGCATGGCATGCAGGCACAAGGACAATGTGCTAGTCCTACTGTGGAGGGACAAGTGCACTTAGAACATGGTGTCCACCTTCCACACTGTGGACACCATTCCCAAGGGGGTTCGAGGAAAGGTGCGGGGTAATGACGGACGGACAACCTATGTGGAGAAGGTCGTTCACAAGGCTGTCTTTGTGGAGGAGTACAACAGGTATATGGGTGGGGTGGATCATTTCGATCAAATGGTCCAGTACTACTCCATCCAATGCCGAACTGTCAAGTGGACGAAGAAGATCACATTGTACTTCATCCAAATGGCACTGTTCAACGCGTTTGCCTTGTATAAGAAGTACAGATGCGCGCAAGTAACTCTCCTGGAATATGTGGAGCAGATCATCTACAATCTTCTGCATTTCCACGAAGAGGACTGGCCTGCATCTGGACACACTCCACCATGCCCCAGACCTACCTACCTGGTGGCCAGCACCAGCATCAACTGGCACCCAGCAGGCACAACCACCAGTGCCAGGATTGGCCCAGCCACCACCAGCACCAGCACAGCCTGCAGGAGACCCCACACCAGCACCACCAGAAGCAGGGCCAACACAGGTGCCACCATCACCACCAGCACCACCTGCAGGAGGCCCATCAGGGGTGCCAGAACCACCACCACCTCCAGTTGCTGGTCCGTCGGGAGAACCCGTGCCTGGGCCTGCAGCTCCCGCACAACAGAACCACAGAGCACGAGGGTATCCGAGCAAGCGTCGTCGGGTCATCGACGACGACTTGAGGTTGGATCACACTCTGGGCCACCACCGGGCAAGGATCCCTGACAAGCTGAGGCTCAGGTGTGCCTTGTGCTTAAAGCTGGGGAGGAGGAAAGACACAAGGAACATGTGTCCTGTATGTGATGTGCCGCTTTGCATGAGTGATTGTTTCGACCGGTACCATACCGAGCGATACCTTCACTAGTGGAGCACACACACATACAGACATACACGGGTAGCTGACAGAGATGGAGCTCTTCCTGGATCGTGGAGAAATAATAGCTGAATCGGTGATGAAAAGGAGACCAACCTATTTGTGATTATGTAAATGAGTGTGTGAGTGGTGGTCCCATCGGACAGTAGTTAAGGAACAGCGGTTTCAGTCATAAAATGACAAGACATAGTGGAAATAGAAAGTCTCCATATGGTTGAATCATGGCGGAAGAGGACGGTGCTTTGTTTACAACTGACGAGAGAGGATTTGAGGGCTTCACTGAAGAGGATGTGGGAAATGGAAGTATTAAGTTGAACCAGAAGCAGAAGCAGAAGTAGAGAAAACATTGGAGAGGAATGTCCAGGAGATAAAAAAAAGGTATGGACAGTAATTACAGAGTTAAAGGAACGGGCCACAGAGCAGGAAAACGAGATCACAATTCTACGGAATAAACTGGAAAAAGTTTGTACACACAGTGACGAACAGGAAAGAGAAGTTACAGAATTAAAAGTAAGCAATGAATCTGCTTCTAGTGAAATAAGACAGCTTAAGAGGGAGAATAAGAGGTTGGAAGAAGAAAGGGACAAGATGAAAAGCAAACTAGGTGAGTATGAATCCAAATCAAGAATACAGGAAGAGCGCATTAAAGAAATCAAGGAGCAACATATGGGGTGGAAGAAAATTCAGGAAGAAGGAAATGTAAATTTGAAAGAGATTACAGAACAACAAAGCAAGGAAAAGGTAGAAAGGGAAGTGGTTAGGGTAGGTTAAGGTACTGAGTAGAGAATCTTTAGTTAGGGATGTAGCAGATTAGAAAAAATGTGTAAATTTCAGGAGTTAAAGAAAACATATAACAATAAGATCAGAAAGAGAAAGAAAAGAACTGAATAAGGTTAAAGAAATAATATCAGTAGTCATGGTGGAAAACAACGAAGCTCAAGAAAAGATTGGAGAGGTGTTTAGGATAGGAAAGTACGAGGAAGGAGGGGAAGGCCATTGAAGGTGAAGTTTAAGTCCCAGTCAACAGTAAACGAAATTATCAGTAGAACATGGAAATTATCAGACAAGGAAGGGTTCAAAAATGTTTGGATAAAGAGAGATGCAAATGAGGAAGAAAGATCTAAAATAAAAGAGTTAGTAAAGGAAGCAAAGGTAAAAAACGAACAGAGAACGGTGGAAGAGAAGACAGTGTTTAATTCGAGAGTTATGGATCAGAAATTAAGAAAGTGGTACCGATGGAGAGAAGGAGAAAAGAAGGTACAAAAAACATAAATAATAATGTGAAGGTGGTATATTCTAATGTTGATACTTTAATATCGGCAAGAATAGAAATCAACGATTTTTTGAGAGTACATGAACCTGATGTTATGTGCTTTGTAGAGACCAAGTTAAGAGAAGATATTGATGTTCATATAGGAGTGTCATATAATGACTTTGTAATTACTTGTAGCGGAGTTATATATATTAGACTTGTGGACGAGCGGTTGTTATACTTGAGTAGCTTTGTAGGTAGATAATCTTCTTTCCCATTTGTCATGTAGTGACAGGAGAGGTAAAGAATAGTATGAGACTATTTTCATTTGTCTTGGAAATATTAACAAGTCTCTCACACAGAGCGAAGTATAAAGTACAGTCCCGCTAGCTATCTCTCTGTCTCTCTCTCAAGTTGCTAAGCCCTTCTCCCTGCGACCTGTCTGTTCTATCGCTAGCTTCCTTCTGCTCTCTCTTTCCTAAATTCTGGTGAAACAGGAGACGTATCACGTATGTTCCTAGTGAGTGGAAAGTTCTAGAAGCCTGTGTGTGGGTATGTGTGTATGTGTGTGTATGGTCACTAGGCGCTGTCGTGTGCCTATAAAGCATTCCTTGAGTTAAGAGTGTCTAAGCATGTTTAGCATTGCTCGATTCTCGCAGACACAATACCTTCTCATCATCTGACTCCCTTGCTTCTATCTGCCTCTCTATCTATCTATCTATTATGATTTGTAATTATAATATGGAGTCCTAACATATTGCTTGGTCACGCGAAAATGGCGTACCATCGACAGTTAATAGTCATAACATATTAATACATATTATATACATATTATAATGAACTTATAAGCTAATTAAGTGAAATACATAATATTGTAAAAGTAACATAATTGTATGAATATTGTATACATATAATATTTATAGTAAATAGTGATTATTCAGTAATATTACATTTTAAACAAGTTGTATACATATTTGAATAAATGCAATGGTTGTTGTATAACACTTTGTAAGACGTGCATGTACAACAGACGTACGCATATAATTGTGCAATGGTAATACTGCTAGGTTATACATTACATAGAGTTATCACTTTAGTAATGTCTAATATTTCACCTAACTTGTATGATGATACTGGTAATACAGAATTGTGCTATAGTTGTATGACTTATAATATTGTACTAACATTGTGGTAATACATAATTGTAACATTTTATGAATTGTTACAAAATATTGTGTTAATGCATAATTGTGTTGGCCTTATAATTGTAGTTACATTTTGTTAATGCAACTGTTACATAAGTGTCTTGGCCTCATAACTGTAGTTTAAGTTACATAAAAGTTACATCTTGTTAATGCAACTGTTACATAAATGGTACATATTGTTTGTAGTTACATAATTGTAGTTAAAGTTACATAAAAGTTACATCTTGTTAATGCAACTGTTACATAAATTGGTACATATTGTTTGTAGTTACATAATTGTAGCAAGTGTAACATAATGCAATCGTTTGTCGTTACATAATTGTTACATATCGTTTGTAGTTATATAATTGTAGCAAGTGTAACATAATGCAATCGTTTGTCGTTACATAATTATAATATGGAGTTACATAATTGTTACATATCGTTTGTAGTTACATAATTGTTACATATCGTTTGTAGTTACATAATTGTTACATATCGTTTGTAGTTACATAATTGTAGTTAAAGTTACATAAAAGTTACATCTTGTTAATGCAACTGTTACATAAATGGTACATATTGTTTGTAGTTACATAATTGTAGTTAAAGTTACATAAAAGTTACATCTTGTTAATGCAACTGTTACATAAATGGTACATATTGTTTGTAGTATTGTTTGTAGTTACATAATTGTAGCAAGTGTAACATAATGCAATCGTTTGTCGTTACATAATTATAATATGGAGTTACATAATTGTTATAATTGCAGTCCTGACATCTGAATCCGGTCATGCTGCGGTCGATGATAGTGATGATGTGTCATGCCACTTGCTTGTGGAGACAACAATTTGCTTTTTTGTTTGTAGTTTATGTGGTATTTTGGCATATGTAGTAACACTTACACTTATTTTCATTTATTTGTTATGTGATCTTACTCTATTTCTCTCTTTTTTCTTTCTTACTTTTTCTTTCTTTCTTTCTTTCTTTCTTTTTTTTTTGTATGTATTGATTTTCCATAGTTTGTTCTTCTTCGCTTGTGTACGCTTTTTCTATGTTGTTCATGGTTGCATAATTACTGGCTAATTTCCTTGGGATACTTTTTTAAAGTTTTGTTTATATTGCACAGGTATTACTGAAAATGATATTATATAGTCCCATATTTTGTTAATTTATATAAAAAAAATATATATATATACACTATATACAGTATTAACTATATACACTGACTTGTTGTTCACTTGTACATATCGTGGGTAATATGTGTGTCAGCACTGTGTGGAAATCATTGTCTTCACGATTGTGTTGAAGATGTTCACTCTTGCTAACGTCATTTGTATTGGCCATTTTTTTTTTCTCTAGTTTACCTTGTAACTTAATTTATATGTTTCCCCTAGGTAGCTTTAATTAATAAATGTTTAATACAGTTCTTTTAATCGTTCACTGAGTAACTGTGATGGTATATTTTCTTTATCACTTTGTAGATATAATAATGTATAGCTGTATGTATGCAACACGTATTTTATGTAGGTATAAATGGTAACACTCGTTGGTAGTAAATAAATGCTATAATAAATGAATGAATATATACAGTGTAGAATATTTATTGTTGGTGATTATTTAGTGTTTGAGTTATGCAGATAACTGAAGTAAGTATGTGTATTTAAGCTGTAACTATGCAGCACGTTTTATATGTTTGTGCAGAAGCTTATTGTCTATCACTGTGTATTGTATAAATGAAGTAACTATGTAACTCACTAATTTTTACCATGGTGGGAATGGTGTTAGTGATGGTGCAGGTGGTGAGTTGACTAACGTGGCGTCTTTTCAGCAAGCACACATGATGACGTCGACTTCCCACACTGGTAGCTGTGGTGAGTGAATGAGTAGCGATGAGTAACTTGAGTGAAGACGAGTGAGTAGGATGAGTTATGAGTCGTGTCTCACTCTTCGTTTGTTTGTTCCGTTTTTCTTCCACGAGGTATTCGTGGTCCTTTTTTCTTGTGATTTACTCGTTATAGGATGAAGACTGCCTCTACTTGTAGGTGCGTGTAGAAGATTATACAGCCGACTCGCAGAGTTGTTACTTGTAGTTGATTGTAGATGGTTGTAGTTCGCTGGTTCGTCGTAGAAGTTGCAAGATTGTTTGTATCAATATATTGTTAAACTACTTGCAAGGCGTCCTGTGACCTCTTCACCTCTACATCAGCATGATGATCGGGGAGACGGAGGGGGGGTTGGAGAGAACTGTCAGGAGCTATTTGTGAGTTGTTGGTTGTGAGAGGTATTCTTGTTTTCAATCTTGATATTTTGTAGGAATTCAATGTTGATTCGTAGACGAGGTTCGTATACATTCGCTGCTACCAAATGTCATAACAACTTTGAAATTACTTGTAGTGGAGTTATATATATTAGACTTGTGGACGAGCGGTTGTTATATTTGAGTAGCTTCGTGAGAAGATAATCTTCCCATTTGTCATGTAATGACAGGAGAGGTAAAGAATAGTATGGGACTATTTTTATTTGTCTTGGAAATATTAATAAGTCTCTCACACAGAGTGAAGTATAAAGTAGAGTCCCGCTAGCTATCTCTCTGTCTCGCTCTCTCTGTCTCTCTCTCAAGTTGCTAAGCCCTTCTTCCTGCGACCTGTCTGTTCTATGGCTAGCTTCTTTCTGCCCTCTCTATCCTAAATTCTGGTGAAACAGGAGACGTATCACGTGTGTTCCTTGTGAGTGGAAAGTTCTAGAAGCCTGTGTGTGAGTATGTGTGTATGTGTGTGTATGGTCACTAGGCGCTGTCGTGTGCCTATAAAGCATTCCTTGAGTTAAGAGTGTGTAAGTATGTTTAGCATTGCTCGATTCTCGCAGACACAATACCGTCTCATCATCTGACTCCCGTGCTTCTATCTGTCTCTCTATCTATCTATCTATTATGATTTGTAATTATAATATGGAGTCCTAACAGGAGACGGTAAACACAAAGTGTGGAGAAGAGACAGAAAAGAAAAAACTGGAGGAGGAGTGATGATAGCAGTGAAGAACAATATGTATAAATGTAGATACCATGGAAATGGGAGAAGGCAGGGTCGAAGTGATAAATATGAAATTAGAAACTGGAGAGAATAGAAGGAGATATATGGCGGTAGTTTATGTTCCCCCTAAGACAAGAGCATGGAGTGATGATGAATACCAGGAAATGTTGTCAGACATGGTTAGTTATTTACAGAAAAATATTGAGAAAAGCAACAATATAATTTTAATGGATGACCTCAATTGTAAAGAGGTGAACTGGGAGGAATGGGACTCAGGAGGCAGCGAAGATTCGTGGGTCACTATATTATTAAATATAACAATGAACAATGTGTTGATGCAATGGGTCAAGGAAGAGACACGGGTCCGAAGTGAGGACACACCAGCAAGACTAGATTTACTGTTTACCAAAGAACCCGATGTAACAGAATCCTTGAAATATCTGTCCTACTGGAAAAAGTGATCATGTGGTCATTGAGTTCCAGATGATAACAGGGAACGTGGAGCCAAGAGACGAGCTTTATAGGCAGGGAAGATACAACTTTGGGAAAGTAAACTTTACAGGATTGAGAAAAATTTTTGAAATGCAGATTGGAGAAAATTCAGAGAAACAAGAGAGACACAGAGGAAGTGGGATATTTTTCTAGGCCTCTCAAATTCGGGAGTGGAAAAGTTTGTGCCAAGAGTAAGGGGGAAAGATAACAGGAAAAAGGAGTGGTTTAATAGAAGGTGTATGATAGCAAAAAAAGAGAGAGACATGGCGTGGAACAATTGGAGAAAGAGAGGTAACAACAAAACAAAGAAAGAATATAAAAGAACTAGAAATGAATACACAAGAATACATAGAGAGGAAGAAAGGAATTTTGAAAAAGGTGTAATAGAAAAAGGAAGGAATCACCAAACTGAAAGTAGAAGGAGAGGTCTATAAAGATGCGGCAATGCAAGCAGAAATAATGGACAAATGTTTCCAATCAGTTTTCACTAATGAAAAGGAGTTTGTGGAAGGAGAGGGAGTGACTAGAAATGTAGTGATAAAAAATATAAAAGTTGAAGTACAGGAAGTATATAAATTACTGGAAACTCAAGATGTAAGGAAAGCCTCAGGACCAGATGGAATCTCTAATTGGTTACTGAAAGAATGCAGAGAACAACTGGCAGATAAGATTCACAGTTTAATTGTGTGTTCTCTGGAAGAGGGGAAAGTGCCTCAAGAATGGAAGAGGGCAAATGTGGTACCAATATATAAGGGAGGAAACAGGGAAGAACCTCTGAATTAAAGACCAGTGTCTCTAACCAGCATGGTCGCACAATTGTACAAGGTCTGAAATATAGATGGGTAAAATATCTGGAAGAGATGTATATTTTGATTGATAGTCAGTTTGGATTCAGAAGTGGAAGGTCATGTGTTCCAACTTGTTGAGTTTTTACTCAAGAGCAATTGACATGCTTCAGGAGAGAGATGGTTGGGTGGATTGTGTGTATTTAGATTTGGAGAAGGCCTTCGACAATGTACCCCATAGGAGACTAATGTGGAAACTAGAGCATATAGGAGGACTGAAGGGGAACCTCCTGGAATGGATGAGAGACTTTTTGAGAGACAGACAAATGAGAGCCGTAATAAAGGATACGATGTCTGGATGGAGGGAAGTAACAAGTGAAGTCCCACAGGGCTCGGTGTTGGTGCCAGTAATGTTCCTGATTTACATAAATGATATGGTAGATGGAGTGAACAGTTATCCAAGTCTGTTTGCTGATGATGCAAAGATCTTGAGGAAGGTAGAGGTTGAGGAGGATTGTAAAATGCTGCAGGAGGATCTGGATAGGATACACGAATGGAGCCAGATGTGAGAAATGAAATTCAATGCAAAAAAAGTGTAAAATTTTGGAAATGGGAAAAAGTACCAAGAGGCGATCACTGAATTACTTGATGGGTAATGAACCAATCGCAAAAGCGAGAGATGAGAAAGTTTTGGGAGTGCTGGTCCAGGACAGTTTGTCACCTGAAAA
The DNA here is from genome assembly GCF_032717465.1 of Coenobita brevimanus. NCBI lineage: Eukaryota > Metazoa > Arthropoda > Malacostraca > Decapoda > Coenobitidae > Coenobita > Coenobita brevimanus. Next base: position 5,930,473 of record NC_136957.1, on the reverse strand, counting down.
ACACATTAACAAGACAGTTAGAGAAACGTATAAACTCCTGACTAATATGAGAGTAGCTTTTCATTATATGAATGGGGAGATGATGAAGAAATTGATAGTGGCCATGATTCGCCCCAGGTTAGAGTATGCCTCAGTAGTGTGGTCTCCACACAAAAAGAAAGATATAAACAAGATTGAGAGAATGCAAAGAACAGCAACCAATATGGTCCCCAGTCTGGCAGATGTCGTACAGAGAGAGGCTGGAAAAGCTGGATTTGCCTTCCTTAGAAGAAAGGAGAAAGAGAGGCAACATGATTGCAGTGTTCAGGACCATGATGGGAGTAGATAAAATTGACAGAGAAGAACTGTCTTTATGGGATAAGAGAGTAACAAGAGGACACGGAATGAAATTGAAGAAGCCAAGCTGTTTGAAAGATATCAAGAAATATAGTTTTCCTTATAGATGAATAGACCTGTGGAACAGCCTGGACAAAGAGATAGTCCAGTCTAAAAACTTAAACGAGTTGAAAGCTAAATTTTACTTATTGAGAAACAGAGATGGGACCCCACGAGTGTAGCTCATTTCCTGTATATGACAATTAGGTAAATACAATTAGGTAAACACACACACACACACACACACACACACACACACACACACACTACAAAACTCCTCACCTCCCAACCGATGTGGTCCTGCAGAAAGATCATCGCCACTGGAGAAGTACATGGTATTCTTTTTTTATTTATCTATTTACCTTTATTTATGTCAGTATATTTATTTACAGGGTGTTGCGATGGTTTGGACATATGGAGAGAATGGATAATGAGCGATTGGTGAAAAAGATAACTAGATCTGATGTGAGAGGTGTAAGGCTGAGAGGAAGACCACGAATAGGATGGATGGACAGTGTGAAGAGAGCGCTGGATGCGAGAGGGATGTCTGTTGAGCAAGGAAGAGTGGCTGTGCGTGACAGAAATAAATGGAGCGAAATTGTGAATGAATAAATGATGACGCAGCCCAGAGGGGATATTCTCCCGCATTTGGTCTGATCAACTAGTCAGGTGAGGTGCAGGTAAGGGGATGGGTCTATTATGATGAGGCAGGGATAAACCAGCTCTGCTGTTGGGTCCTGCTGCGGATGTCACTGATTGCACTGCGCAGTTGACCCTTGTGTGGTCTGGTGCGGTGAGGATCTGTCCCTTCTCCCATTTAGGGCTAAGATGAAAAATGAATGTGTTTGAATGGATGAGTAAATGGGGAGTGTGTCGTCCTGTCTCGGCTTCCTCCCTTTCCTTGGGGGAAGAGCCTAGGTATATAGATAGATAGACAAATATTTACATGTACATATATATTGTGTTTTACCTCAACACAAATGACAGGGAAATAAGTACAGCTTCAGTTTCAGTTGGTAGCAACAGGTTTAGTGTTCATGTGTGGTTGCTGAGAGGTCTATAAACAAAACAGAAGTAATTATATGAAATAGTTGTTGGTATAATACAGAAGAAAGCGAAGCTAGCAAGCATAAAAGTGTTAGCGCCCTACGGGATACTAGAGTAAGTGAATGGGCTGATTGTGTGTCAGAGCGCGGCAAAATACGCTGTAGTTTTTTGCATTTTTCTCGAAAACTATGAGGCCTAGTATCACCGTTCTTTACTGAAAAGAAAGAGGATGAAATTGTGCATAGGATGATGAAATAAAAAAATAAGGGTGCCACTGAAAGTTCTTCGCAAACCCTCCCCGGATAACAAAGTTTTTTCTGTCGAAAATGGGTTTTACTTTCTCACTTATTACTCAAAGACCATACATCGCATCAAACTGGGACCTGACCCATTCGAAAGCTAATAAAATTCTCTTCCGATTGATGGTATAACATGTAGAGACTGATTAGTAAACATTCGACTTGTGATTTTGGGAATTGAAATTTATTGATCCTGAATGTTTATTCTGCGTGCCGTAACGTACGTATAGGGTGTTTTTTTGATGTGTGTTTTTTTGCTTATCGTGTAGAACAAACATCGGCGAATAGGAATGTATGGGTTTTGTGGCAAAATAAATATGTTTCGGTGGTGAAAATAAGCTGAGAGTACACATTTTTGGAGCACACGGCAGCCAGGTGGGAGGGGAGAAAAGCCTGTGTGTCAGAGCCGGTGTTGTATGCACAGAGTGACCTATGCTGAAAGTTACCGTTCCGCTCCGTGCGCATGTGCCGAGTAGCCGTTTAGCTTCTGTTTTGAAAGTATCCACATGTTATCTCACATTTTTTGCCATTTATGAACAATATTGTATGAAATACATGTGTCAGGAAGATAGTTGGATTCTTACCAACCTGTAGATAACTATAGGTCGATAAATGGATATAAATAAATAAAGCTATACATGTATGTTACAGGCAGATTGTGAAATGAGTCATTTCTTGAATTAAGATTTGTTTAGTTTAGGTTTATTTAGGTTAGGTTGATCGAGGATAAGGTTAGGTTAAGGTTAGGTTAGTTTTTTTTTTTTTTTTTTTACGCGAGGAAGAAGGAACCAGAGGCCATGAGCCTGCAATAAGAGTTCCCTCCAAGAGAAAAACAAAATACAAGAGAGAGCCAAATTCAAGATCCATTCATTTCGAGATGCCTGGACACACTGCGTTTGAAAGACTGGCGATCATAGGCAGCAGGAAATACAGAGGGAGACAGTTCCAGTGTTGACCTGTTGCGTAAATGAAGGACTGGGAGTAACGGTTAACTCTTGCATTAGAGAGTTGGACAGAAAAGGGATGAGAGTTTGCTGCCAGACGGGTGCTACGCACCCGTCGTAGAGGTGGAGGAATGCATGCAGACAGTTCAGAGGAGCAGTGATAGAAAAGAGATAAAGATGCAACAGTGTGGCGAAGCGACAGAGGTTGAAGGGAGTCAGTAAGAGGAGGAGAGTTCATGAGACGAAAAGCCTTTGACTCCACCGTATTGAGAAGAGCTGTGTGTGGGGAGCCTCCCCACACATGAGAGTTGTACTCCACTCAGGGGCGGATAAAACCCCTGTATAGAGTCAACAATTGTGCAGGGGTAAAGAAAGAACGGAGTCGGCTTAGCACACCCAATCTCTTTGAAGCAGATTTTACAAGAGATGTAATATGATCTTTCCAAGATAAGTCCCGAGTAAATGAAACCCCAAGGATGTTCAAGGATGATGCTGGATTAAGCTGAATATTATTAAACATTAGTGGGTATACCTGTGGAAGATTTTGACAGGTTGATAGGTGTAAGAACTGAGTCTTTGATGCATTAAAAACAACCATATTATTTTTACCCCAGTCAGAGATATGAGCCAAGTCAGACATTAGGTGTGCCATAGCCTCATCCCTTGTTTGTTGAAGTAACTGCTAAGATGGGTGTTGCAGGAACCGAATGGAAAGGTGAAGGGTGGAGTCATCAGCGTATGAGTGGATAGGGTTAGATGTACAGCTTAGAAGGTCATTGATGAATAGAAGGAAGAGAGTTGGTGATAGGACAGAGCCCTGAGGAACACCACTGTTGATAGATCTAGGAGAAGAACGATGGCCGTCTACAACAGCGGCTATAGAACGACCAGAAAGGAAGCTAGCGATGAAGGCACAGATAGAGGGATAGAAACCGTAAGAGGGCAGTTTGGAAATTAAAGATTTATGCCAGACTCGATCGAAAGCCTTTGAGATGTCAAGTGCAATGGCAAAGCTTTCGCCAAAGTCCCGAAAGGAGGATGACCAGGAGTCTGAAAGGTAGGTGAGAAGATCACCAGTGGAGCGTCCCTGACGGAACCCGTACTGACGATCAGAAAGAAGGTTGTGATAGGAAAGATGCCTTAAAATTTTTCTATTGAGAATTGACTCAAAAACTTTTGAAATACAGGACGTTAAAGAAATTGGTTAGGTTAGGTCAATTTAGGCTTAATAGAGAAGGGAACGGTAACTTCCAGCATAAAGTCACTCCGTGCATATGACACCGGGAAAACTTAAAAACTTATCCGCGTGCAAAAGGATTAAAAGTATGAGAGAAGTGTAATACTGAAGCATTCCAGACAGAAAATATACTGATTGTCAAAATGAAGGTTATGAAAGGAAAAGTACTTTATCTTTCAATCTTTAAAATATTGAAGTTCTTGGTGTCTTACAGGACAATGCCCTCGGCTGGACCTCTCATGTCAGATCACTTGCTAAAACCGCCTCAAAGAAGCTTGGATTGTTGTACAGAGTCCACTGACGAGCAGTTAACTATAATTTATAAGGGGTCATGTGCGCCCTCAGCTTGAATATTCCTCATCCTTGTGAAATGAATGTGGAGAGGTTGCATTAAAACAACTAAAAAAAATTCAGAACAAAGCTGTTGGAATTATTAATAACCCTGCTATTAACCTACAAATAAACTACCTCCCCTACAAGTAAGAAGGATTGTTTCTTCTCTTGCACTATTTTACAGATATTTTTATGGCAAATGCTCAGACGATGTTGCGTCCATTGTGCCACCTCCCAATGCCTTCCCTCGTGCTACACAGGCATCTGGTAACGATCCTAACTGGAATGGCACTCAGCCATGTTGCAGAACTTCTGCCTATCAGAATTCTTTTCTCCCCTGAACTGCATCTCTCTGGAACTTGCTTCTCCAGAGTTGTTTCCCCCCAAACTTCAACCAACAGCTGTTCAAGTCCAACTGTTACAGATATTTTATGAATGGAGGATGCCGGTAATCTGGTGTATGGATTATTTTTGTCATTCATTTGCCTTTCCTTCCCCTGTTCTGTTATTACAAAAAAATCGAGGATATCCTTAGAGACTTCAGAAACTCAAGAGACTTAAGCAATTAAGTGACAGTTACTAGTTTGAGAGTGGTTATCCTTTTTCGGGCAGGCTGAGTGAAAGCAAACTTCTAAGTAAATAGAGGGAAAGATGCAAGCTGACAGACAATGATGACAAAGTTTACCTAAGCAGGGAATCAGCACGAGAGTGCAGTTCTTAACAGAGTCAGATCCAGAACTTTAAAAGAGGGCGTGTGATTCCCAGCAGGATTTTCTTTTCATTTCATATGTACTGATAATTAAATTCGTCAGCTTCCTCTTTTCATTGAAATGATTTTGTGATAACATTATATGAGAGTTATTACACATATTTTGGTATAGATCACTACTCCTATTTTAGAGAAATCATTGGTAAGCTGAAAATATGACGGGAGTTTGTCCTCTCCCTAAATACGTGCTTGCTTATAGATGGGACCTCATAAGGAGGTGGTGGCTCAATCGGTAGAGAGGTGGTCTGCAGTCCTACCGGACCGAGGTTCAAATCCACGCTGGGGCAGGGAACAGTTTAAGGATTTGGATTTCATTAATCAGACTTTACCGATGTACCAGAAGACCAGCCGACATGTCATAAAAATACCCCCGCTAATACCAGTACACCAGTCCTGTATGAGACAGCCCTAGCATATTTTCGGTATGGACGGTGGGTGTTAGCGCCGAAGTGGTGATATGTGGAGGTGTATGGTATTTAGGAGGACTGCTGGGCCTTGGGAGCAGGCTGTAAAGCCTATGCCCAGAGTTGGACACACACACACACACAAATATATGCATGTCTAGTACTGAGGCTAGAGAGGGCAGAAAGTACATATTAAAAAAGAAAAAAAAAGTTAATTAAAGGCAAGAGCTTCTCAGATGGAGGGGGGGACGGAGGAACAGCACCAGAATCGTCGAAAATGAAAGGGAACTGTCTCAACAAAAAGTTCAGCTTTTTCAATCTAAACAACTACAAGGGGGCCATTTGAGCGGAAGAGAGGAGGACGTAAAGCTAAATGAGAGTTTTTGTAGCAAAATGCCAGAAGGAGCGAGCTGTGGTGAGGGATGTGGTGGTGATGTTGGTGGTCGTAGAGGCAGATATGTTTTTAGCTGGGGCCGATGGGTTGTAGATGTGGATATGGTGACGATGTTGTTAGTGACAGTGTTGACTAACAGTACTGGTGGCTTGTAATGGAAAGGATAGTTAAAGATGCTCAGTGTTGTATCTCTGTCCTTCTAGTATTTCTGTTTCAGCGATAACTTCTTTCACGAACTATATGCATGCATCCATCCATCCCTATTACCCATGGCGGGCAACCCTGCCTGTTGTGTTACCAGTATTCTATCAACCAGTCAATCCTTCCCCATTACGGCGGTTGTGCAGCAGCCATCTAGCATTGCACTCTATCCCATTTCTGTCCAGCTCTTTAATGCAAGAATTAACCGATACTCTCTGTCCTTCAGGTATGCATCTGGTCAACTCTGTGCCTATCTTCCTCAGTCTGTACTTACCTTTGTCTATGATCTCCAATCTTTAATTCACAGTGAATCAGCCATCTCAAAATGAATGAATCTTGATTTTGGCTCTTTTTTTTTTTAGTTTTCTAGGTTGGAAAGGACAACTTTGACAGGTTTTAAGTCTTTGGTTCCTTCTTTCTTTGCATAAGAGAATATAATAAGTTCACTCGTAACATGACCACATCATCATCATCATTCTATCACTAATTTTTTCTTGTAGGAAGTGGTGCAGTTGCATCCCGGAGCAATGAGGAAACACACACGAAGCAAAAGACGGAATGTCAAGTGAAATGGCCCGTACAATTCTTTTTTTTTTTCTTTACGATAAGACCCATATACTGTACATATTGAGGATTAAGTTCTTTTGTCGACTAATACGTTCATAAGTGAGTGTGATCGTCGCATGTGTATTTTAGTACATATAGCCATTTCAGTCCACTGTCAGTTCGTAAGATTCTTCAGTTTCCCTACCTTATTTCATCGCACACGCACTTACCATATCTAGCCATAATTTTCTAGGTCTATCACGCTTCATCACAAACCCATAGGCAAACATATCAGTCCTTTTCACCACCTTAGTTACATTCATTCTCTGTATATGACTATAATATCTAACCACACTGTTTTTTAGCCTTTGATCAGTAAACTTCCTTATTCCAAACCTGTCACGAGTATTTGTGTTTCGCTTTCACCCACATCAGTCATCGAGACTGATGTGGGTGAAAGCGAAATTTAAACATGAGTTGTGGGTGTTTGTGAGTGCATATGGGCCTGGTAGTGAAAGGGATGAACAAGAGAGGGAGTCTTTCTGGAATGATGTTGATGAGTGTCTGCAGAGTTTTGGAGCGAATGTGAATGTGGTAATGATGGGAGATCTGAATGCTAGAGTGGGAAATGTAGCAGTTGAAGGCGTAGTTGGTATGCATGGTGTGCCTGGAAGAAATGAAAATGGGGAACGAATGATAGCGATGTGTGTTGAGCGAGAGATGGTGATTGGGAATACGCTGTTTGAGAAGAAAGATATTTATAAGTATACGTGGGTGAGACAGGAGGGTGGAAAGGTTGTTGATAGAGCTTTGATGGACTATGTGGTTGTGTCTAGGAATGTAATAGGAAGATTGTTGGATGTGAGAGTTCTAAGAGGGGAGGGTGGAGGTATGTCTGACCACTACCTGGTGGAGGGAAAGTTAAGAGTAGGTAAGAGATGGGTGAGAGCTAGAAGGGTTAGGTGTGGCAGGGAGGTTTTGAAAGTGAGTCAGTTGGATAAAAGAGAGAAAAAGATAGAGTATCAGGAGAAATTGAAAGATGAGTGGAGCGCAGTGAAAGATCGGGAAAATGGCAGCGTGGAGGAGGAATGGCAGTTGTTTAAGAGTGCTGTGGTGGGGCATGCAGAAGAGGTGTGTGGTGTGAGACGTGTGGGTGGTGGTGTAAGAAAAGGAAGTGAATGGTGGTGCGAGGAAGTAAGTATGGCTGTGGCCGAGAAGAGACGTCCATATGAAGTGTGGCTGCAGAGGAAGGATGAGATGTCATATGAAAGGTATAAGGAAAAGAGGAATAGAGCGAGAAGGGCTGTGCGTGATGCTAAAGTGACAGCAGATGAGAGGTGGGGTAGGCGGCTGACAGAGAATTTTCAACAGAATAAGAAAATGTTTTGGAAGGAGGTGAAAAGGGTGCGAAAGGGAGAGTCTGGGAAGGAAGAACGAGTAAAAGCAGAGGATGGAAGGATGTTAATTGAGATGGGTGCAGTAAGGAAGAGATGGGCAGAGTATTTTGAAAGATTATTAAATGTAGAGGAGGAAAGGGTGGCTGAGATTGTGGCGGATGGAAGGGTGCAAGGAATAAATGTGTTGGGAGAGTTGAATGATTCTTTGATCACGAAGGAGGAAGTGGAGAAGGCAGTAAAGGAGATGAAAACAGGGAAAGCTGCAGGTATGGATGGGTGTGCTGTGGAATGCCTGAAGGGTGGTGGAGTGACTATTGTTGACTGGTTAGTAAGATTGTTGAATATGTGCTTTGAGAAAGGTATGGTGCCAATTGACTGGGCAAGTGCTTGTGTGGTCCCGTTGTATAAAGGCAAGGGTGATAAGTATGAATGTACTAGCTTTAGGGGTATAAGTCTGTTGAGTGTTGTAGGTAAGGTGTATGGTAGAGTGTTAATTATGAGAGTTAGAGAGGGTACAGAGGGAGTGATTAGTGATGAGCAGTGTGGTTTTAGGAGAGGGAGGGGATGCGTTGATCAGGTGTTTGCTGTGAGACAAGTGTGTGAAAAGTATTTAGCGAAAGGCAAGGATGTGTTTTGGGCATTTATGGATTTAGAGAAAGCGTATGATAGAATTGATAGGGAGGCTTTGTGGACTGTTTTAAGATTGTATGGACTTGATGGTAGGTTACTAAAAGGGGTGAAAAGTTTTTATGTAAATAGTAGAGCATGTGTAAGAGTGGGAAATGCTGTGAGTGATTGGTTTCCCGTGAGAGTGGGGCTGCGACAGGGATGTGTGATGTCACCTTGGTTGTTTAATATTTACATGGATGGTGTTGTAAGGGAGGTGAATGCAAGAGTTTTAGGTGGTCTGAGTCTGGTAAATGTTGATGGTGGAGATTGGAATCTGAAGCAGCTGCTGTTTGCAGATGATACTGCACTGGTGACTGATTCAGAGGAGAGATTGAGACAGTTGGTAGAGGAGTTTGGAAGGGTGTGTGAAAGGAGGAATTTGAAAGTAAATGAGAATAAGAGTAAAGTGATGAAGTGTACGAGGTTGATAGATGGTAGGGGGATGAATATAGTTTTGAATGGTGAGTTGCTTGAGGAGGTAGATTGTTTTAAATATCTAGGGTCACATGTTGCTGTGGATGGAAGAATAGATGCAGAAGTGAAGTTTAGAATAAATGAAGTAGGAAAGGTGCTGGGAGGAATGAAAAAAGTGTTTAAATGTCGTTCGCTTAGAATGGATGTAAAGAGAAGGCTGTATGAGGGTGTTGTAGTACCGACTGCATTATATGGGGCTGAAACATGGAATATGGGTGTAGCAGAGAGGAAAAGTTTGAATGTAATGGAGATGAGGTGTCTGAGGAGTATGTGTGGAGTGACGCGTATGGATCGGGTGCGAAATGATGAAGTGCGAAGGAGAACTGGAGTTGTTCAGGAGATGGCTGGTAGAGTTGAGCAGAGGGTGTTGCGATGGTTTGGGCATATGGAGAGAATGGATAATGAGCGATTGGTGAAAAAGATAACTAGATCTGATGTGAGAGGTGTAAGGCTGAGAGGAAGACCACGAATAGGATGGATGGATAGTGTGAAGAGAGCGCTGGATGCGAGAGGGATGTCTGTCGAGCAAGGAAGAGTGGCTGTGCGTGACAGAAATAAATGGAGAGAAATTGTGAATAAATAAGTGATGACGCAGCCCTGAGGGGATATTCTCCCGCATTTGGTCTGATCAGCTAGTCAGGTCAGGTGCGGGTAAGGGGATGGGTATGTTATGATGTGGCAGGGGTAAACCAGCTCTGCTGTCGGGCCCTGCTGCGGATGTCACTGATTGCATTGCGCAGTTGACCCTTGTGCGGTGTGGTGCGGTGAGGATCTGTCCGTTCTCCCCTTTGGGGCTAAGATGTGAATGAATGTGTTTAAATGGATGAGTAAATGGAGAGTGTGTCGTCCTGTCTCGGCTACCTCCCTTTCCTTGGGGGAAGCAGCCTAGGTATATAGATAGATAGATACCTTTTCTTTCGTATGCAACTCATACTTATTTTCTAACATATCATTTTCCACTGCTGTTACTCCTGATATTCCTGTTTCAAGACATATCCATTTTATTTATGCACGAAAGAAGGAACCAAAGGCCAGAAACCTGTAAGATTGTTCACTTCAGGATGAATACAAAAACATTATAACAGAGAGCCAAATTTAAGATCTATTCGTTTCTAGATGCCTGGACACACTGCTTTTGACAGACCAGAGGTCATAAACAGTAGGAAATACAGACAGAGGAAGACAGTTTCTGAGGTGACCTGTAGCATACATGAAGGAATGGAAGTAACGATTAACATTTGCATTAGAGACTTGGCCAGAAACGTTATGAGAGTTTGTTCCTAGATACGGCGTAGTGAAGGAGGGATGCAGGCAGATAGTTCAGAGGAACAGTGACCATTAAAGTAGTGATAGAAAAGAGATAAAGATGCAACAGTGTGGTAAAGAGACAGAAGTTGAAGGGAGACAGTAAGAGGAGGAGAGTTAATGAGATGAAAAGCCTTTGACTTCACCTTGTTGAGAAGAGCTGTACTGTATGTGAGGAGCCTTCCCACATACGAGGGTTGTACTCTACATAGGGGTGAGTAAAATCCATGTATAAAGTGAACAACTGTGCAGGGGTAAAAAGGCGTGGAGTCGGCTTAGCATACCTAATCTCTTTGAAGCAGATTACAAGTGAGGTAATATGATCTTCTCAAGATTTATCCTGAGAGAATGAAACCCCATGCATGTTTAAAGATGATGCAGGATTGACTTGAATATTGTTAAAACTTAGAGAACACTACTGCAGAAGACTTTGACGAGTTGAAAGATGTAAGGACTGAGTTTTTGAAGCATAAAAAAATACTTTCACCCCAATCAGAGATATAAGCCAAGTCAGGCAGAAGGTGTTCGATAGCCTCATGCCTTGTTTGTTGAAATAACTACTGAGATGGACACTGCAGGAGGCGAATGGAAAGGTGAAGGGTGGAGTCATTATCGTATGAGTGGATAGGGTTAGATGTACATCTTAGAAGATCATTGAGGAACAGAGGGAAGAGAGTCGGTGATAGGACAGAACCCTTGGGAACACCGCTACCTGTGTTAATAGCTCTAGGTGAAGAGCAGTGGCATCTAAAACAGCAGCAATAGAACCACCTGAATGGAAGCTAGAGATGAAGGCACAGATAGTAGGACAGAAACTGTAAGAGGGCAATTTAGAAATTAAAGCTTTATGCCAGACTCGATCGAATACTTTGGATATGTCAAGTGCAATGCATAGTTTTCATCAGAGACACGAAAAGAGGATGACCAGGAGTCTGAAAGATAGGTGAGAAGATTGCCAGTGAAGCATCCCTGGCAGAACCCATAATGATAATCATGAAGAAGGTTGTGATAGGAAAGGTACTTTAAAATTTTTTTGTTAAGGATTAATTCAGAAATTTTTAAATACAGGATGTTAAAACAATCAGGCAACAGTCAGAGGGCTGGAAATGGTCACCTTTCTTTGGGACAGGCGGAATGAGAGCAAACTTCCAGCAAGAAGGAAAGGAATAAGTTGACTGACATATGTGAAAGAGTTTACCTACGCAAGGTGTAAGCACAGAAGCACAGTTCTTGAGGACAACAGGAGGGACCCCATCAGGTCCATATACCTAGTTAGTGCTAAGGCCAGTGATAACAGGAAATACATCAGTTGAACAAATTTTAATGTCATCCATGAGGAAGTCAGAGGAGGGAAGTGAGGGAGGAACAGCACCAGAATCACCTAAGGTGGAGCTGGAGGAAAAAGTCTGAGTAAAGAGTTCTGCTTTGTCAGTAGCAGTAATAGCTACTGAACCACCAGAGTGGTAATATGGAGGGAAGAATGATGAGGAAAAGTTGTTAGAAAGGTTTTTGGCAAGGTTCCAGAAGGAGTGGAAAGAATTTGAGACAGAGCGTTGAGAGCATTTAGTACGAATGAAATCATTTTTGGCAGAGCGAACGACACACTTATCATGATTCCAGGCAGAAACATGAAAAGAGAGGAGATTCAGGGGTGGGTTGGCTCCAGCAACTTTTGTAGGCCTTCTCGTTGTGGGCAGCATTAGAACATGCATGATGAAGCCCGAGAGAATAACCTCCATAATGCATGAGGTACACTCACATGGCTCTCGGCCATTGATGCAATAATCATTCTAGGAAAAATCATAGGAATACTGCCTGAGGGCCCCCCGATCAGCATCCCCAAAGTGCCATAGCCGCCACTCCTTGGTAGGGTTCCCAGGCCTTATGGGAGTGATAGGAGAGGTTAAGGTGATAAGGCTGTGATCGGATGATCCCAATGGACAGAAAAGATTAATAGCATTAGGAGAAGGATTAGTTGTAAGGAAGAAGTCAAGTACTGTACAGTATGTTGGAACTCTCTTCACGGCGGTCGGGGATACAGGTAGCGTGGTATACAAACTGCTCTAGGTCATTAACGATAGAAACGATATAGGGCTGTTCACCAGGTGGATCAGTGAAAGGTGAGGAGAGCGAAAGGTGGTGGTGAACATTAAAATTGCCTAGCATCAAATAATGGGTGTGGGCTGTTCATAATTAAACTGGAAGTGTTGTCCATAATGTGAATTTTGAATTTAATAACCCGGGCTTGAGAGAAGCCAGTGCATTAAATCCAGAAAGGGTATTGGTGATCATTACATTTAGGGAAAGGTCAGTATTACGTTGATCAGATGGTGGCTGTATTTACCTGAACCAGGTGATGGTTGGCGCTGGTTGACCCTCGACAGAGCAGGACAGTGTGGCAAGGTAGCCCTTGTGGGCTATCAGAGACGTAAGGTGCTCCACGATCCGGGGAACGAGGCCTGCAAGGGAGAGAGGCAGGGGGTCAGAGGTTAGCTGAGGTACAGAAGAATACTGTCCAGTGTCAGGTGCCATGTAGCATTACCTGGCAGAGAAGGGGTGGGGTGTGGGAGATGAATTGGATGTGACAGGTGAAGAGAGAGTAGCTTGATATATTCTATTTTGTTCCTAGTGGTCGTGTTACTGGCAGTGAACAAAGGTACACATGACTTGAAGTGGAAGGCCTAATCAGGGAGTAGATTTCCATTCTGTGTACCACTTTCCCATTTTTTCTTATCCAGGAATGTCTAGATTAGGTTAGGTCTGTTTTCTTAGTATGGTATTAGTTTACGTTAGTCAGTCAGATAGGTTAATCTGTTAGGTTAGGTTAGATTAGGTTGTTATGGTTGGTTAAGGGAAAAAATAAGAAAAACTGGAAGAAAAATCATTCTATGAAGACCAAACTTAGCAATTAGTGCAAAAATAAAATTCAGAACGGAAATCCGTAACCAAAGATAGTGAAGGGTTAACCCCTTAACTGTGGGGCGTCACTTTCGTGACGCTAGGGAGCAAGGGATCATACCACGGGGCGTCACTTTTGTGATTCTATGTTATTTTGAATTCGCCCGGGCTTTCAAATGGTGGCTTGTATCATCTGTCAGTACTGCCAGTGTCCAACACTAGTCAGCACTCCTAATCTCATCTGTACTCCCATCCATTTTTGACAATATAGCCATTTCTCCCCGTTCTTGACTCCCCTCCCTACCTCCCCTCCATTACCCTCTCCTCTCGCCTGCCTGGCCGTGCTGTGCTAAGTAATTCCTCCCTGGAATTTTCCACTGATTTCATCCATTGAAATAAGCCCTATGCCCTATTCTTATACCAAATAATATATACAAAAAAGAAATAAGGTAAGTGATAGTGCCATACACCTAGAATTGGCTAATTATCACCTGACAACACCTCACGTGCACTCGTTTACTAATTTTCGCTGTTTATTTCCCCTTGAAATGTGCCGTATAATCTATTCTCATAATAAAAATATATATAAGAAAGGAAGGGTGAAGCTTAAGTGATATTTACATTCACCTGGAACTACCTAATTTATTATGTTTTGTCTAGATTTCCTGCCAATCATTTCATAGCATATATATTAGCAGCTGTCACCATGCTGACATTGGCAGCATTGCATTCCCCCTAGGCCACCACACTGTATTTAGTTTACTGTTGTCTTTCAAGGTGAAACCACGTCGGATTCGCGCCTGTCCAATTCTGCCGCTTTTGAGCCCCATGCATAGGGCCCTGTGACCTCTACCCCCTACTAAAGCTCGTGTGGAAAGGGTAAAGGGCTAAGTGACTGCTGTAGAACATGAACTGGCTAATTTATCAATAAAAATGATGGACAGTGACTACGATCTTTCTGGTGAGTAAAACAGTGCAAGTGGAAATGTAAATAATGTGTAAATAATGTGTAAACAGCAAGTGAAAGCAATGACTGTAAATATAAGTGAACAGTGGAAAATAGTTTTATAAGTTACTGCAAGTAACAGAGCATAACAAAGTGTAAATAAAATAGAAATGTAAATAATGTAAATAAAATAGAGAATGTAAATAGAAATGTAAATGAGTAGTAATATTAGAATACGAGTATATATACTAGGAGTAATGAAAGTGAAAGTTTCACTCTAGCATGTATGAATACTAGGAGTTATGAAAGTGAAAGTGACATTCGCTCTCAACGCTAGTATACAGGACGAGAAAGTGAATGCTACGTATTTTACTGAAAGAGAAATTGAATGCCTACAGTGACAATAAACTACTGTTACTGAAGGAAACTTATGGATAAAGGCTGCAGATATATATATAAGTGTTATATAGTAATAGAAATATAAAGTGTGGGTGTTTTTATGAATAATAAATGACAGAACACCAGCGGTGACTGAGCACAAGTGGGAAGATCATACGCGCTAGTAATTTTCATTGCTTTCATAGTGTTTTTTTTTTTTTGAAGTATGGATTCCAAACTATTTGAAAATCATAGAATAGTGTTTCTTGTGATAATATCAAGCTGTGGTAATCATATTACGGGTTGTCGGGAAGTGTAAAGTGGAGACTTCGTTACCCAACTTCAGAGGTCTCCACAAGTCCTGTGGTACTCGACGAAGGCTCAACAAACATCCCAGGAGAAAGCTGAGGGTATGTGCCATATGCATATGTAATTTTAATATTCTAGCACTAATAACTGATTTTTGGCAAATATTTTTAGAGTCTGTTGGCGCACGAATATGCCCGCGAGACAAGCAAGTCAAGCCAAAACAACCCCGCGGTTTAGGGGTTAAGAAGTTGAGTCTGGAGGAAGAGATGACGTATAGTGTTGGTCCATACAGGTGAGGGTTGACGGGCGTTAGTCTGAGCTGGTGGGAACATGTGAGATATTTCAGAGGTCAAAAGGAAATGAATTAATGAGTACCTGCCCACTGACATCAGTGTTTAAGCAACCTGGCTTGAAATATTGAAGAATACAACTTTGATTTATCCTTTCCTAACACTAGGTACTATAAACTGTCACATCACCTGTTATGTTCTTTGTTGTAGCATTTTTTGACCATGTATGTTTAGAAATTTGTGGCTATAAGAGGTGACGTACTCAAAAGAAATTGCCCAGTGCAGTACATCAGTAACTGTTCTATCAGTGCGTCTTTGAGTTCCCTCATATGTGCTGGACTATGCAAAGTAATAGAGGAAGCTTTAACATATAAATTCTGAGCTGCTGTTCTAAATACGTAGTGTGTAACATTATTTACGCGACATACTGCAAAAGAGTGCTGGTAACAGACAAGCGAAACACCCTCAAATTCCCCCAGACTATGACACAACCACTGATTTACAATCCATGGATGAAAGACCTATTTACGATCTTGTCTCCGTTGTTACGTAGATAAGTTTTTACATGAGGAACTAGAAAAGTGAAGATTTTGAAGTCCTTTCCCTGATCTTACTGAAGAATGCAGTTGTAACCTGCTGCAATTTTTGAGCCGAAACTTAAGATTTTTTTATGAAGTCACAACTAGATAAAGATGAAAATTCTGCGGATTCCTTGTCCCTCCTAAATATCAAAGCCTGTTGCGATCGTAAGTGCGTTTGTGGATCCCAGATCCAACGAGTCTACTTATAAACTTGTTAACTTTAATTTATCTATAAGATTTTTTGCCTAAATTCTTGTTTTAGGTAAAGAAAGCAATCAGATGCTTAAAGCCTTAGTAGAATTCATAATAACATGACAAATGGGACCAAAAAAATAACAGGTTTCATTGTAAAAGATAAAGATCGTATGTAAATCTTTCCCCAGGTTATTATTTTCGGTTTTAGGTGGACAAATGACAGAGGTAAAGACGACATTATCAAATCGTATCATGAAAGGAGAAATCTTAAGCCACTTAAAAACAGAACAAGTGTAGGAAACCCAAGCACGTCAGAGGTAGTGTATGGGTGAGAGAAAAGTTGAGTGTATGTGTTGATACTGATGTGCCGGAAGGTATCTGAAGTACCTTGAGATGGTCTGGTCATGTGGGGTGACTGGAAAATGAGAGACTGACCCGGAGAGTCTATATGTGTGACGTGGAATGAAAGAAGCTGATGAGACAGAAGGATGTGGATGGGGAGATATATGAGTGAGAGTGTTTAGAGTTGAAGATAAGGCAAACAGAATCATGACAGAAGATAAAGTAGCATGGAAGCGATTCACATATGGCCATTTCTTCCAAGACTTTTTTTTCTTTTTTTGATAATGAATGGAGGACGGAAAAACAAAGGAAAAAAAAAAAGTCCATGGGCCTAAAGGCATCCTCCATTCATAAAATACTTATAACAATTGGATTTAAAATCGAGAGGATTAAATGTATGTGTGAAGCAACTCCCAGGAAGTGAATTAGAGAGAGTAGTAGTTCTAGGGATAAATGAATTTTGATAAGCAGAGGTTATGCACTGTGGGGGAGAGAGTGTGAGATCATGGGCGCTCCCAGCTGCCCGAGTATTTCGGGAGAAAATGTGAAGGGGAGACACAATTGAAGCCAGTTCGTTGGAGCATTTACGGTAAAAATATCGATAAAATAGTGCTAAAGAAGCAACATCTCTACGTACTGATAATGGAGGAAGGTCTTGCGTGATGGCGGGATTAATAATTAATCTAATGGCTTTATTTTGAATTTTGTCCAACTGCCTCAATGCAACCGCTCCACATCCACTCTACAGTGGTGAACAGTATTCGATCTGAGAACACACATGACTTTTGTATATTGTGGCCATCTGCTCGTCAGTGAAGAACTCACAAACTCTGTACATAAGTCCCAGTTTTGTAGAAGCATTTTTAGCAATGGATTTAAGATAAGCTGTCCAGCTTAGGTTGTGGTTTAGAGTAACACTTAGGATATCAATTGTAGTGGATATGGGAATACTGACATCATCTAAAATTATGTGAGAGTCTGAGGGATTCTTTCTCTTGGAGAAATTAATGTTTTTAGTTTCCTGAGCATTAAATGAGACCAGATTTTTGTGTCCCCATTGGCTAATTCTAGAGAGGTCCTGGTTCAGAGAAATTGCTGTGTTTATTAGGGAATTTATAATATCGTATTGTGTAAAGGAGGTACTAAATGTGAAAGAACTATGAAGGGTCGAGTCATCAGCATAAGAGTGTATTGGATTGTGCATGACAGATAGGAGGTCATTTATATGAATGAGAAAGAGGGTTGGCGCCAAAACTGATCCCTGAGGTACTCCAGCATTTATGGAATGAAACTGAGAATAAATTCCACCTACCATGACCCGTATTTTTCTACTATGAAGGTAAGAAGAAATTAGAGGAACCAGTGATGCAAGGCCATAGTGTGACATCTTAGACAATAAGGCCTGGTGCCATACTCTGTCAAATGCTTTTGAAATATCAAGTGCTACTGTGTGTGTTTCACCATGTTGGTCTATTGTTTTGTTAATCTGATGGGTAAGAAGGCAAAGAATATCTACAGCTGAACGTTCCTGTCTAAATCCATACTGCCGATAATTGATCAATTTATTGATTTCTAGATGCTTGACTATGTGTTTGTTAATTAGTGTCTCAAACACTTTACCGAGAACGGAAGTTATTGCAAGTGGTCTATAGTTTGATGGATCAGAAGTTGTCCCCTTTTTAGGAACAGGATGGATATTTGCTTCTTTCCAAGGGGCGGGAAAAACTGAGGTACGGATGCATAAGCAGAAAAATTTTGCTAATGCAGGAGCCATCACTGAGGAGCAATTTTTAAGTACTATTGAAGGAATTTCATCTGGACCAGTGGCTTTGTCTGCTGATAGATTCTGTAATACGGCTTGTACCTATCTGGTGTGAATCATGAAAGGAGGTATTTGAGGGGAATCAAAATCAAGTACAGGAATATTATAATTTTCATAATTTAGGGTTGAGTTTGTTGAAAAAATGTCAACAAGAAGGTTGGCTTTTCCGCATGAGTCACTAGATTTCCATTGGGGGACTATAACGGTGGAATGGAAGAGGTGATAGTGAAGTTAGTTTTGAATGAATTAAGGGTTGACCAGAATATTTTGTTATCATTTGGGTTATTTAATAGTTCGTTAGCTTGTCTATGTAGAAAGTTTGATTTAGAAAGATTGATAATAGTTTCGGCATGGTTGCTGATATTTTTATAATAGTTAAAGGCTTCTTTGGTTTTGGTCCTTGAATCAGTGTTATAGGCAATTGTTTTATGTTCTGTTACTCTAGCACAATTGTGGTCAAACCATTTAGGAGAATTACATCTTTTTCTGTAACTATGATGGGGAATGAATGTTTCCATGCCGACTTTAATGAAATCCTGTATGTGGCTCAATGTGGAATTTGCATCTTGGGAGAAAAAGGAGGTCTAAGGAACATCCATGAGAAAATTTTGAAGTCCCTCCCAGTCTGCCCTGTCGTAGTGCCAATTAGTCATCACGACAGGTTCAGAGCAGGAGGGTGTAGTAGGTGCGAAACTGGTGGCTTGAATCAGACAATGATCAGAGGATTCGAGGGGGGACTTCACTTCGACATTATAATTATCTTAATTGGTTGTTAGAAACAAGTCCAATAGGTGGGGATTTTGATTGGGGTTGTCTGGTACACGGGTGGGTTGATTAACTGGGTGAGATTAAATGAGTCTGGAAATAGCTCACATTCAAGACCAGAGTCATCAGTTCTGGGTGAATAAGTGAGCCATTCGACATTATGGACATTAAAATATCCCAGAATAGTAATTTCTGATGCAGTATTAATGTTGAGGACACTTAGTTGTGAAGACAGGGAGTCAAATAAACTCGGCTCTGAAGGGGCATTAGGGGAACGAGAAACACAACAGAAATAATTTTACCAAAAGAATTTAATTTGTATATGGAATAGTCGAAATAAGGACAATTAAATGTAGTAATCTCTTCCAGGGCAATTTCTGATTTAGCAAGGCAACATACGCCTCCTTTGGGTCTGAAATTTTGAATCAAGATATAACCAGAAAAATTAAATCTAGCTAAATCAAAGGTGGAGCTTACTTGCGCCTCTGTCAGAAATAGCAGGTCAGGGGATTCAAACTGGAGGAAATTTTGAACAGAGTTGATGTTGGAGTGAAGTCCCCTAATATTGCAAAAGAAAATTTTACTGCACTGACAAGCAGATTTAGGGCGCTGCAACACTGGAGGTGGCACAGTCGCTTGATGACGACAGGGAGGGCCCTGTGCAGACGACCCAGCCCTGCTGGTGGTGGTCACCCGAGAAACCACCTCACTGATTCCCAGTATAGCAGCAGCCATGGTTCTTTTTATGGGGGGGAACAGGGATGTGTTGTGGAATGGGTATGATATGTAATGACAAGATCGGTGTTTTTTGGAGAGAGGATAGCTGGTTTAAGGTAATGTAATATAATATGGATGTGTGTGTTGCGTAAAGAGGGCAGCCTGATGTCCTCTGGTGTGTGAGGCAGAAAGATGAAGGTGTCTGACAATAAATAGAAAAATAGCCAGAATAGGGAGTGATGCGTCCACCATTCCAGGACTGCCCTCAGAGACAATATAGAGGGAGTGGTTGCCATGACACGGCTAACTCAACAGTAACACAGTGCTTTGGAACCTTCGATTCATGGACAACATCTGACACTGATTCAAGTGTAAGTCAGTGAAAAATTAGGTATTTGCAATTGTATACTAAAACGTTATACTCTCATCATTATTATTATCATCATCGTGGTCCTATTTCCTTCTTAAGGATGGGGTGAGGCAAAGTCCAGAAGGTAAAAAAGATGAAAGCATGAAAGAGGAGTACTATTAGAAGCATCCTATGTGTGTATATCTATCTGTCTATCTATCTATCTATCTATCTATCTATCTATCTATCTATCTATCTATCTATATATATATATATATATATATATATATATATATATATATATGGTAGCCCTTGATATTTCTGAGGCTTTTGACAGACTGTGGCACCGTTCCCTGCTGTCCAAACTCCCTTGCTATGGCCTAATGTCTTTGGCTCCTCTGATTTCTTCATATCACAGCGACAGAAAGATAAGAGCTAAAGTCGATAATATATATTCTGCTTTCCACTAGATTAATGCTGGCGTTCAACAAGGATCAGTTCTGGCTCCAACCCTATTCCTAATTCATATTAATGGTCTATTATCTGTCACCCATTATCCCATGCATTCGTTTGCAGATGACTCAACACTTCTCAGTTTATTTACAATTAAACATCCATTCACAAAGCTCAGTATTTCTAACTCACAACTCAGTACAGCAAATCTCCTTAAGTCCTTCTTCCCCATCTCTGTTTTGTGATTTCCACCTTGTTCTTTTCTTTCTCTTCCTCCTGCATCGTCATTACTTACTCCTTTGCTTCTGCTTTCTTTTCATTCTCTTCCTCCTCGTCTCTTTCTTTTCCTTCTCCTTCTACCTCCTCCCCCCACCACCGTCTGCCTCCTGCTTTTTCCTTTCTCACTCTCTCTCTCTCTCTCTCTCTCTCTCTCTCTCTCTCTCTCTCTCTCTACACTTCCGTCCATTCTTTT
>NC_136957.1:5149562-5184562 GCF_032717465.1 Coenobita brevimanus | reverse complement strand
TAATCAGTAAATCGACCCTTCATACTATATCACTGACTAAAGCTCGGGTGAAATCCGTTGAGGGGGATAAAGAAGTATTACGCTCACACATATATGACCCCTACCTTTGACCCCTTGACCATGGTGACCTAATCAGTTCATCGTTCATTCATACTGCATCACTAACAAATGTTTGGTCGAAATCCGTCTAGGGGTTTGGGAGATATCGCTCCCACAAGGATAAACTAAGTCTACCGCATATTACTTTGACCTTTGACCCCTTGACCATGCTGTCTTATCAGTTCATCATATTCCTATACTGCTTCACTGTCTACTATTTGGTGGAAATCCATCGTGGGTTCATGAGACATCGTGCCCACAAGTGGGTTACGAATGCACGCAGACACTCACGCACGGATGGACAGACCAATCACAAATTGCCTCAACCATAGATCGACGAAGGCATGTCAGATATTAGACTAATAAACCGGTTGTTACGCTGAAAAATTGCTGGAAACGATAAATAGATGTACAGCTATAGATTTTCCTTGCATATGACCGACAGAAACTCAACGGCCAACAACGGTTGATAACTGGGTCTGGTTAGTGAGGCCCGCGATCGAAACCATTAATGTTCCCTCGGTTTCTTTTTTTTTTTTTTTTCCCTTATTTCAGGCCATGATTCGTCACATGAGGCAATTTTTTTCTTAAGTTCTGTTAGCTTTCAGCTTATTTAATTTTTTTTTTTAACTCTCTCTCTCTCTCTCTCTCTCTCTCTCTCTCTCTCTCTTTCATATTATTCATGCTATCTCCAGATGATACTCTGCAGCTCATATGAGAATTTACGAATTGCATGGGTTTGCTTTGGCTGTCGTTAAACACACTTCACTAGTTGGCTATTTTACTCTGCCGCATTAAATCGCCTGGCAGGAGCAAGAATAACACAAAGTTGTGTTCTGAGACTGAAGAGGTTAATATTGTGGTGGTTTTCTCGCCATTATTTTGTTAGCTCTAATCAATGATGATATACCAGGTTTTTAGCATACCACGTAATTATAACGCCGGGATTTACTATGGTGATAATGATGATGATGAAAAGATTGGTGATGATAATAAGGATGACGATAATAATGAGATGATTATGGTGATGATGATGATGATAATAATAATAATAATGATGAAGATCGAGAAGTGATGAGTGGTCACTGAGAAGCTTAGAGGAGTTTTCTTGTGGCCAGCATGGATGAACTCTGGAAATGAGTGTCGGGTTATAGACGAATTAAGGGTTGGATAAAAAATATGAAGGATGGGTAAATTGATTGAGAGATCGATTGACACTTTAGATAAGGTTATCTGACACAAAGCGATGAACAATAGGTGTCAGAAATATGGATTTGTGGTGAGGCAAATAGGTATACAGGCACATAGACAAGGAAATGATGATGACTGAAACATAAAGTGAATCACAATGAAGAATGATTAACTGACAGTCTAACAGAAATTTAGAAAAGTATGTTTTAGCCTTTATTGCATCTATATAATGTCTGTCTAATGCGTTAGAATATATCAACATAAAAACTTACGTGACTATACGTTTCCTTGATTCTTCTCTCATGTCCCAACGTTTTGTTTCTTTTCTCCTCAGGTAAGTACAGCAGCTACGTCATCGTTGGCAGGATGTAACGGCGTTGAGTTGTAGTAATGCGTTGAACATCTATCCCTACCCAAATTAACAATACTATACCTAATCTAAGTTTACCTAAGCTGACTTTATTAAAGTTAAAGTAACATACCCAAATGTAACCTTACCATTTCTATCCCTGCTCAGTGACGACCCTTCCGCCCACTCACAAACGCCACCATCCCTCATTTACTCCGCCACCTTGCCCCCTCCATCTTGTTTTTGGTCTGTCTCAAAGGTATGAAAAACAACACAAAGCCAAACCAAGGAAGTCACCCGCCACCGCAGCCACGGAACATAGCAGAAGGAAGCTGGACAACCCCAGTATTATATTCCAGTTGACAACAAACCATTATGTAATGCTGAGAGTGAGTCACGGGAGTCTGAGTGTTCACACAATAGATGTAATAGCCGACCTTATTTAACTCTAGCAAATGTATACTATATGACTGGCATACATAAATAAGCTGATACTGAGACAGGTTAAGTGCATGGCTACATGTATACATACATACACATACATACACTGAAAGTGTATGGTTTGTTTGAATGACATGAAATTTAACTGACAGAAAGACATAGGAAGGTAATACACTAAGATGAGACAGACCTTCTTTACATATATTGCCAATCACCTAGACAGAAACCACCACGGTTGGCACAGGTAGATAACTGGGTTGGATTAGTCAGGTCCGGGATCGAACCCAGTATATATATTATGTGTGAGTTCTTTTCACCCTCCTCCTCTTCCCATTTTATTTATTTTTTTTTATTACGTCCGCTAATTCCGTACAGCTGCAACCCCCTGCGTGACCTTCTGCATGACTTGCAGCGAGGATTATGCACTGAGCGTGTGTGTGTGTGTGTGTGTGTGTGTGTGTGTGTGTGTGTGTTCTTACCTAATTGTTCTTACCTATTTGTATCTACAGGAATGAGTCAAGCTCATACTGTCCCGTGTATTAAACATTTTTTATCATATAAATCCTTAAATCTGTGAATAGTTTTGAAACACTGTTTCATTCGGTACTGCAATCTACTTATCAATTTCCCTATTTGGGAAACTGAATTTCCTTACGTCTTCATTGCCTCTCTTTTTATGTAGGTTTTTGCAGTGTCCTCTTAGTGATGCTTCTCCATAATTTATATATTAATTTAAGTCTATTTTATTTTTCCCTGAGATGCATTAATATAGTATAATCACATCTCTTTTCCTTCTCTTCTGTAATGTTGGTGGATTCATTTTTTCTAGTCATTCTTCGTGGCTTTGATCCCTTAAGCTTGTTACCCATCTTGTAGTTGCCCTTTGTACTTTTTCAATCTTATCTATGTGTTTTTTTAAGAAGAGGATTCCAGACTACTGATACATACTCCAGAGTTGGTCTGATGAATAATGTTATTATTATTCTCAGCATGTCTTCACTGATATAATACTAATATAATTAGGTGAACACTATTCTCATATTAGCAAGCAATGTATCCATGTTACATACTTTCTCACTGATGTGGTCAGCTGGAGATTGTCTGTTGTTGATAATAACACATAGATCATTCTCCCTTTATGATATGTGTAGGGATGATCTTCCTAACTTTTAAACGCAATCTGTTCTTTTCTCACTTACCACACATAATTACGTGACACTTGTCAACATTAAATTCCATTTGCCATTTATTATTCCATGCATGAAGCTTATTTAAGTCTTCTCGCAGCTCTTTGCAAGAATTTGTGTTAGTAATTTTCCTTTGTATTTTTGCATCATCCGTAAACAAATTTAAATGGCTTCAATTTCCAGTGTTACTATGTCACTTACATATGCTAAAATCATAATCGGAGCCAGCACTGAGCCCTGTGGAACTCCGCTAGTCACTTCCCACCATAATGAGTAATTTCCCTTTAATACTGTTCTTATTTCTCTTTTTCTGAGAAAATCCTGCATCCAACAGTACAGATTGCCTTGGATACCTCCTTAATGGTACAGTTTCCATAAAAGTCTTTGTTGAGGTACTCTGTCAAATGCTTTCTTGAAATCTAAATAGATACTGTCCACCCACCCTTCTCTTTTCTCTTATGTTTCTGCAACACTATCATAGTAGCTTAATAGATTAGTAACACACGATTTTCCCTTTCTAAAACTGAACTGCCTTTCTGTTATCATACTGTGTTCTTCTAGATGTTTTACCCAAACTTTTTTTATCAGCTTTTCTAATATCTTACAACACTGGTCAGTGATCCTGGTCGGTAGTTGAGTGGATTTTGTCTATTCCCTTTCTTGATAAGGGGAACAATGTTTGCTTTCTTCCAAATATCAGGTAGATTACCTTGACCTAAGGATTCCTTGAACATTAAATACAATTGTCTACTTAACACTTCTGCACATTCATTTAGCACCCAACCCGAAATTTCACCAGGACCATTTACTTTTCCTTTGTCAAGTTTACTTAACTCTTGCTGTACTTCCCTTTCTGTTATTTGTATATCTAGTAATATGTGTGGGCATGTGTGTTCCATATCATCTCTTTCAAAATTATTTTCCTTTGTAAAAACTGATTGCAACCTTTTATTTAGTGCTTCACAAATATCTTTCTCTTGAGTATAGATGATCCGCTCATCCGTAATGGACTGTATTGTATATTTAACTTTGGTTCTGCGTCGGATGTAGCTGTAAAATAGCTTAGGTTGATCACTAGTTTTATTTATAATGTCCTCCTCAAACTGTCCCTGAGCCTCTCTCCTTATCTTTGTACAATCATTTCTTGCTGGTTTATAATTGTTATATGCCCTCTCACTATTGTGTCTTCTGTATCTGTTCCACATCGTTTCTTTTTTCTTCTGATTTTTTTACGTTCTTCATTAAACCATTTCTTAATTTTCTTTTCTGTTTTTTTGTGCTGAGAGATGTAATTTTAGACCCCTATTTCATAAAGATCACAGAATTATCTATATATAACATTTAAATCTTTTCCTCTAAGCTCCTTTTCCCAATCTATTCCTAAGAAGTACTTCTTCAGGTCATGATAGTTGCCCTTTTTGTAGTTTAGACTCTTTTTGTAACTCTCATTACTGGTAACATCATATGCAATGCTGAAGTTGGAATTTAATACTTCATGGTAGCTTTTGCTGAATGGAGGGTGATAACATTATATTGTCAATATCATTTTCTTGCCTAGTAAATAAAAGGTCTAGTACTGATGGATCATGAAGTCCTCTTTTTCTGGTGTTTTCCTTTACATGTTGTGTTAGGAAAAACTCCTGCGCAACATCGAGGAGCTTTGAATCCCAACAGCTTTCATGACTTTTTACATATGGGGTATTCCAATTTATATCTGTACTAAAGTCTCCAGTAAATATAATTCTTTCATATTTCTCTTCCATTCTATGTGGTGATGTTCTTGAACTCTGAGTTGTACTTTCTGCTAGGTCTTCATATTCGCCACTTTCCCAAGTGTTTGTTTTGGGTGGCATGTACAAATACGCCACTTTTAATTTCCCTTCAGATGTGTTAATTGCTGATGCAATCAGTTCTACTTCTGAACGTGTATCTAGTTTTATTTCTTTAACCTGTAGATTTTTCTTTGTTAATAATTTCTCCTCCCTTTCTTAAATTTTAGTCTCTTTTCCAAATATTGTATTCGTCTAAGTTTAGGGTATTGTTTGATATCTTTGGGGTAAATTTTGTTTCATGTAGGCAAATAATATGTGGTTCCTTTTCTTTGGTATAGTCTTTCATCTCTAATATTTTAAGCCATTTCATCTACATTTGAGTACATCTACTTAATCATCTTGTTTACATACTTGCCATAACTTGAGTCTTCTATCTTCCTCCTTTTTATTCCCTGTTGGTTATGTACCACTTTCGTACCTGCAATCCAATTACTTTGAAAAAAAAAAAAAATGTTCTCTTCCTCTGATCCTCCCTCGTTCTTTGTTTTTGCTTCCGCCCTCTTCTCTGTTAGTATCCCCAATTCCTCATCAGTTAGGCATCTTTTTATCCATACATTTTTTAATTCCTCTTTTCCCATGAATTTATTTGCATTTTGTAGTATTTCCTTCACAGTGTTCACACTCTGAAAGGTTACTTTCAGATGCCTTGACTTATTACTCTCATATTTCCATTGCCTTTTGTGTTCTTCTTGTCTTTTTTACAGATTTCCTCTGATACTTCCTTCAATATGCTCATTATTTTAGCTATCTCCTTTTTGTCGCTCAAAATTTTGTTTTTTATTTCATTCTCCTCTATGCCAGTGATTACTGTAGATTTATTTATATCTGCTGAATATTTGACCAATTATGGGTTGTTTTAGATTATTTTGTCCATTTCCTTTCTAATGTTTTTTTCTTCGATTCTTGTTTCTAAGTCTTTCTTTACTTTCACCATTTCAGCATATGTAGTTTCCACATCATCTTTGTAACTTTGGATCACTTCATTCTCCTAGGTTATCTGCTCTTCAGTATCACTACTTTGATCTCTCAGATGCTTGTTTGCATTACTGTATCATTTCTGAAGTCCTCCATTATACTCTCATGGTTGACAACTGTACTTGCCATTTCACTAATCTTCCTTTTAAGTGAACCAACCTCAACTGACAGCTCATCTATTGTTGTGCTTTTTTGTTTAATTCCTTAACTAATTTCTCATTTTCCTCCTTCTGCATGTGCAATTGCTTCTTAATTTCACCCATTTCACTTTGAAATGCACTTTCTAATTTGTTCACCCTCCCCACTAGTTTGCTGTATGTTTCCATTTCAACCAGTTCCTGATAGAAATCATCCTGTTTTTTACCTTTATCGCTTTTCTTAATTCCTTCCACATTCACTTTACTAACTATGGTGGTCATCTTGTGTTATTATTGAGAAAAAAATTCTACTACAAGTATGCATACGTTACTCACCTGTTGTAGTCAAAACAGTTGGGAGCTTGATCAGTACATTCCTGTACTAATTGGCTGTATTTTGTTTTTTGGACGACACTTGCTTAAACTTGCTCTGTTATATTGGAAGACCATTTAGTTAAACCTAGTACAGAGCTTGACACATATAAAGATATTGTTTAGGTATAGCCAGTTGTGGCCAAGGGTAGCCAGCGCAGAGCGAGATGATATGTGTCTTGTCTCTCTGATGCCTCAACTGTGTGTATGTGTCTGTGTTTGCTTGCGTGTGTGTGCATGTCCACGTGTGTGGGTTGTTTAACAAGATGAGTCAAAAAGTTATTATCCAATTATAACAAAACTTGATGTAAGATTTGATGTACACTTCACAAAGAAATGTGATGAGTTTTTATAACAATAAGTAAAAAGTGAATGTCCCAGGTCTAAGTCAAAAGTTACCCCAGCAAAGCCAGTTTAGACAGTTTAACAAAATTTTAACAATCTTTGATAAGCTACTTGCATTAAGGCAAGAATGAAATGATTCACCTTTGAGAACAATCAGTGGAAGGTCATGGTCACAGGACAGAGTCAATGTTGGGCCATTTCTGTGATTTCGCGGTGTCTTGACGTATGGGTATGTCACAACTTGTTTTTGCGCTCAATCCCGACGACATATCAGTACGTTTTGCAGTTGTGAGGTCCGTCATTAGCACATTATGAAAGTTTTGTGGGTGATTTTTGGTAGGCATATGTGGGACACTTTCTCTACCAGCCACCAGGTGGTTACACAGCCTGACCCCGCATGTCTCCCATGTGCCATTGTCTCGGCACCTCACCTGTTAGCAGTGACCCAAGAAAGACATGTCGCTCACCATAACAGTAAGGCCTGTAAATATATGATAATAAGTATATAAGGTGGAAAATCGTGTAATGTTTTGGAGATAGTAAGAATTAAAAAGAGTAAGATATTCGGGAACAGAGACAGAAAGGTTGGGGGAAAGGAAGAAACGGCGGCAGGGAGTAAGGCAGTCCAGTACGGGGTTAGGCAAGGAGGAAGGAGAGGAGCCAGGTAGGTAGAGGAGTGTGCGTAAAGGTATTGTGAGGCAGAGGGCTAGACAGAGAAGCAAGGTGGGTGCATGGGACAGCGTGAGAGGCAGATACGAAAACATGATTGAAGGAAAGTAAAACGAGAGAGGAAGAGGGAGTGGGGAGGAAGCTTCGTTGAGAGAGAGGAAAGGAGGCTGAATGAAGGAAAAGAGAAGAAAATAAGGTTTGGGAGAAGGAGGGAGAGAGTGGACAGAGGAAGGGAGATAGGGCTGTGCAGAGCGAGGAAGAGGGTGTCGTTAAAGAGAGGGATGGAGGTAGTGTTAAGAAAAGGGATAAAGGAAACATTGGAGATAGAGAGGGAGGCAAGGCTCGGGGAGACGGAAGAGGAGAGGGAACTAATCAGGCAAGAATAGAGCAATCGATCGAAAGTCAAGGGCAAAGAGCAAAGGAAGATGAACAGCCCTTCGACCAACTGATGGGCACAAGTGTTGTAATATCAATGTGCTTCTTCCTGTATTCTCTTGTGTTCGGCCAGTGAGTACGTTTTCCAGGGATGTTATGATGTTGGTGGCTACGACTGGGGAGATGTGCGAGGGGCGACTATACCAAACTTAACTCGATAGGGAGAAAAGAAAAAAATGTTCATATTTGTAGAAAGGAGAAGAGAGAAGGTGAGAAGGGTGAGATGATGTGTAGAAAGAGAGAGGGGCAGATAGAAACATCCATCCATCCATCCATTGCCAGACGCCATGTATCCCAAACGGGGTGGTCAAGGGCTTAGAGTTAATTGTTTTACAGGGAGGGGCACTAATCCTCCACCAACCCCACTTGACACGTAGGGATGCCAACAGCATCTGGTGTTCCCAGGCGGTCACCCATCCAAGTACTAACCAGACCCAACGTTGCATGTAGATAAATATTTATAGCGGTGGCTGAATCGGTAGAGAGGCGGCCTGCAGTCCTGATGGACCCAGGTTCGAATCCCGGCTGGGACAGGGAACAGTTTAAGGATTTGAATTTCATAAAAAGCAGACTTTCCTGATCTACCAGATGACCCGCCGACATGTCATAAAAGTACCCCCGCTAATACCAATACACCAGTCCTGTATGAGACAGCCCTAGCATTGTATTCAATATGGACGGTGGGTGTTAGCGCCGAAGTGGTGACATGTAGAGAGGTGTATGGTATGTAGGAGGACTGCTAGGCCTTGGGAGCAGGCTGTGAAGCCTATGCCCAGAGTCGGACACATAAAAAAAAAAAAAAAAAAGTTAGTTGGACAGATAAAGAGGTAGATAGATAGGCACAGAGAGAGAGAGAGAGAGAGAGAGAGAGAGCGAGCGAGAGAGAAATACATATAGTTAGTTAGTTGGACAGATAAAGAGGTAGATAGATAGGCATAGAGACAGACAGACAGAGACAGAGACAGAAGGGGGGGGGGTATTTGGAAAAGAGAGAACACTAGCAAGTTAAGCTAGAGACGGCAGGACAGGACAGGTGGAGGGAAGAAGTAGGAGGTTGGGATATAAACAGCAAGGAGTGAAAATGTATGCTAAAGAGATGAGAACCAGTGGAAATTAGGAAGAAATAAAGAAGAGAAAATGAAAGAAGAGAGATAAGGAATGGAGGAAGATGGCTACGGGAGAACCACTGAAGGAGAAAAAGACTGGATAATCTGTGGAAGCTGTGATGTTAGCGGAGGACAATTTTATGGTTGTGACAGACAGCTATAAAGAGAGAGAGAGAGACGATGCATGGGTAGAAAGAGTAGGATAATGAATGTAATGGAATGTGGGAGGTAGATGACAAAACTACTGTAGGAAATATGAATTTAGGATGGAAGAAAGGTAGAAGGAGGGTGTGAGAGAGACAAGTTTAAGGGATTTGTGGAAAGCCGGAGAATAGGGGAGGATATATCAAGGGAGGGAAAATGGAGGTTGGGAGTGAGGGGAAGAAGGAATGGAGGGAGAGAAGGGCGAGAAGAAAAAGAGAAGAGAGAGCGTTGTGGAGAAGGTGAGACAGGAAGAAAAAGTCTGAGAGAGAGAGAGAGAGAGAGAGAGTTACATAGATACGCAGACCACACTGCCCTTACAGTCCCTACGAGGCTGTCCGGCCTTAAGACTAACACTAAGCTGTATTTATAGTAGCAGAAGAAAAGGATAACACAGCGGAAGGCTCTCCCCCACCCCCAGACCCTATGACATTCTCAGTACTGGAAATAAGAGAGGAAGTAATACCTTGCAGGATTTAAAAAAAAACCTGAAGGAAATTTTCTGGGATCGGCAGAAAGAAGAAGAATATGGAAATGAGGAATCTAGGCATTTAGCCACATACACTACGGATGCACATTTTTGCTGATTTTTTTTTTCTTTTTATATTAGGATGTTTATCTATTATATGCCTTATAATACAGTCTGTGTTAATTACTAGTTTAGGTGTATTATGTTTAATAAAAAGATGAATGTAGACTCAAAGAGAGAGAGAGAGAGAGAGAGAGAGAGAGAGGACTTCGGTAGCAATTCCTCTCTCTCTCTCTCTCTCTCTCTCTCTCTCTCTCTCTCTCTCCACTTAATTTTTTTTTCTCTCTTCCCTCACTGTTCTAACGAGTCTCTTCCTTCCTTTTCTCTTTTCTTTCTGTTCTTCCTTGTTTATCCTTTCCCTTTCTTTTATCTTACCTTTAACCTATTCTTTCCTCTCTCCCATCCCTTTGCATTTAATATTCCTTCTGTTTCGTCTCCTGGGATTTCCATTAACTCCTCTGATGGTATTCTCTTACACAATGAGTCATTTCCTTCTTTCTTTTTCCTCTCCTTCTCCTTCCCCTCCTCTCCTCTAGGACCCCTATTCGCGTTTAGTAAGGAAATATCTTAGCATCTGTTCCTGAGCGATTAATTTTTGGACCTGACTGGTTATTTTTATTTTTACTTTACTTATGCAGAGTATGATGATGGTAGAATCTTTTAAACCACAGAGAAGACGATAGTAAAGTAAAATAAGAAAAATAAATCGCTTGGGAAAAGGGGATACGGAGCTTCCGTGATGAAAATGTTGGTCTGCCTACCCCTCACTCTCTTCCACTGTTATTCGTTCGATATCTCTTCTCATACGTTTCTTCTACGCCTATTTCTTCCCATCCCTCTCTTTCCTAACACCTTCTTCTCTTTCGCTTCTTTTTCCCTTTACATTGTGCCTCACCCTTTTCCATTTCTTCCCCTTTCATTATTTCTGCCTTTTCTCTTCACCCTCTCTCTCTCTCTCTCTCTCTCTCTCTCTCTCTCTCTCTCTCTCTCTCTCTCTCTCTCTCTCAAATGATACCTAATTCCTGAGACGCACCTTGCAATCTGATGTACCAATCAAGGCGAGATGACAAATATGACAGTGTTCAGAAATATAAACATCAAATCCAGTTCTCAGATATGTCTATTGATAAGTAAACTCCAGCTCGTATTTCTTGTGGCATTAAAATAAGCAAAATATGGTACACAAGAGACTCCATTTTATACCGGTTACTTCACACACGAGAGAGAGAGAGAGAGAGAGAGAGAGAGAGAGAGAGAGAGAGAGAGATGAAAAGGTAATCCATACATGAATTTTACGAAAGAGAAAACAATAGGGAGAGAGAAAACTAATCACATTAACGAGCTTTACTGGAAACAACAATAATATAAATATAAGAGAGAGAGAGAGAGAGAGAGAGAGAGAGAGAGAGAGAGAGAGAGAGAGATGTGGCCAAGTATACATAATTTTATGCAGAGTAAGAGGTTAAGTCGATTATCCATAATTTTGATGAATTTAATTTAAGTTTAAAGAAAAATGTGTTTTGGAACAAGTATGAAGAGATTAATTTGGATGATGGAGTCAGATTTTGTGCCTGTGAGAGAGAGAGAGAGAGAGAGAGAGAGAGAGAGAGAGATGACACCAAGTATGCATAATATTAAAGCAGAAATTATGAGGCTACTGTAAGTCAGTTATCCATAATTCTTGTGAAGCTTATTTCAGTTTTAAAGTACTTTTTTTTTTAACAAGTATGAAGAGGCTCATTTGGATTCTGCAGTTTGATTTTGTACTTTAGGAAAAGGAAATTTTTGAACTGATAAATTCTTGTGTTTATCCAATTCAACTCCGATAAGTTCAAGAATGTGCCAAGTAATACATATTGCCGAACCATCCCACTCTTCTGTCCGAAAAATCATCATTGGTGAGGATAGTTCAGATGACTTAGAAATATCCTGTTTTGTTAACTATAGCTGAAAACTGAAAAGACCCAAGGGTTTGATATTATCAGGCTGAAGAACCAAATGATGAGGCAACATTATAACATAAGGACGATGACACGACTGCTTAAACCGGAATTTTCTTGAAATATTAAAAAAAAGTTTCCGAACCATCACCGATCTCCACTACACGTTATATACTGAATTTGTTCATTATATATATATATATATATATATATATATATATATATATATATATATATATATATATATATATATATATTGTTACATAGCCTATGATTTCATCATCCTTTGTGTAATTTTAACGCACAGTTGCTGCATGTTTGATCACTAGCGTGTTCTGCCTCAGTCCCCCCCTTCTACCGTTATAGTAGAGTAAGTCGTTCTCTCTGTTGTCCAGAGCGGGATTGTGAACTCTATTTCCCCATGGCTTTCATTTGCGCGTCCTCTTACAAGTTGTATCAGGCTCTGCCGGCCCCTATATAATGAGCTCAGTCTCTGCATCATGGCCACTTAGATCTGCTCCTCATTTTGTTCACATCTCTGTCCTCCCCTGTACAGATATTATTATTGTGAGTGCTCAAGAAGTCTCCAACCATCTAGCAGCTGTGTGTAATTTGAGTATAACTGTTGTTGCATTTTTTCTTGTACTGTATAGCATAAGTTTAATTTGTAGGCCTAGTGAAGTTTTTGTAATTCGTGTGGGGTTCTTTATGTCAGTCATTTTTGATAATAGTTTGTATCTGTAATTATTTATCTGGCATTCACTGAGTATTATCTGGTATCTCATTTTTATCAGGGCTGACTTAGATAAATTTATTCTTGCTAATTTCGTGTTAATAGAGGCTATTGCAGTTAACCATATATTTAACCTGTTTATTTTGCCATTACATTATCCTTATGAGTTCTGAATGTTTTGTTGTTAGTTTAAGCATTAAACTTTAACTTGTAATTTTACCTAACTCTTTTGTTTTGAACCTGGAACTTTACGGGACAGTAGTGACTCTTCGTATTCTCACTTAAAGTGTACGTTATCTTTCTCTGTTCCGTAACATAAATTTGGCGACCTCATATCAGGATATTCAGGATATTATCATAAGGATATTGTTTGATATTTTGTGACTGTGATATATTCATGATGGCTACTATTTCTACACTTGATGAAGCCAAAGATTTTTTGTCAAATGTGCAAACAGTGTGTGATATAGAAAACAGAACAAAGAATGAACTTAAGCTTGTTGCTCAACAATTGGGAATTGCAGTTCACTCTCATCATTCTAAAGATCAAATTGTTGGCATGATTAATAAAAGCTTGTTTAATGTAACTCCTCCAAATGAGCAAACGCAGATTGAATTAGCTAAGTTACAGGTAGCCCTGCAGGAGGCTCGTGTGAAGGAAGCTGAATTTCAAGCACGTGCTAAGGAGGCTGATGTTAAGGAGGCTGAGTTTCACGCACAAGTTGAACTTGCTAGGATTCAGGCAGACCATGAGTATCGCATGAAACAAGGTGGAACTGGATCATCTAGCTCTGATGATTTTGATGTGGCTAAAAATGTTAAACTTGTCCCTCCTTTTAATGAATCTGATTTAACTAAGTATTTTCAGTTGTTTGAGAGGGTAGCTACAGGTTTTAATTGGCCTAAGGAGTATTGGCCAGTACTCCTTCAAACTGTTCTCACCAGTAAAGCTCAAGTAACTTATGCATCTTTGCCTCAGGATCAGTCTGATAATTATGATGTAGTTAAGAGCTTGATTCTTAAGGCCTATGAGCTTGTTCCTGAAGCTTATAGAGTAAAATTTAGGACAACTTATAAGCAAGATAAGCAATCCCATGTTGAGTATGCAAAAATCAAAGAAGATCTGTTAGAGCAGTGGTTAAATTCTAAGAATGTGGATTCTGATTTTGACAAATTTAAGCAGATGATTTTGCTGGAGGACTTCAAAAGGTGTATTTATAAAGATGTAAGCCTATATCTTGATGAGAAAAGAATAGATAATTTGTCTGATGCTGCAGTTTTAGCTGATGAATATGTTCTCACTCACAAGAGATATTTTAGAGGAAAAAGGAAAGCTGAGAGTCAGTACGTTGCCTCTACTCAGAGTACAGGTAACAGGAAAGAGAATAAGGATGATGTTTCTCAGGAAGTAAATACCAGCTTCACCTCTAGATTTCAGAAAAGTAAATGTACTTATTGTAGTAAGCTTGGTCATACTACGGAGAGATGTTTCAGGAGACAGCGTGATGTGAACAAAAAGGAGTCTTTAAATATTCAGTCAATTGGTCTAGTGTCCACGCTTGAGAGTTCCCAGAATTCTTTAACTGAGTTAACTGAACCTGCTTTGAGGGGTAACTTAAATTCTCATGATGGAGCTCCTCTTTTGAGCAGTAACGTGGGTGACACTCTCAAGAGTTCATGTGCTAATTTCCTGTCTGATGGTTTTGTCAGTCCTCTGGACAGTAATGACAGGAAATCAGTTAAAATATATCGTGATACAGGTGCTTGCCAATCCCTTATGCTGACCAGTGTTCTAGGCTCTAATGTTAATTCCTCTGATGAAACTGTAATCTTACAAGGTGTAGGGAATAATTACTTCTCTGTTCCTCTGTGCAGAGTGAATTTAGAGTCTGGTTTTGTTAATGGTTCTGTTATGGTTGGGTTGGTTGAGACACTCCCAATGTCAGGTGTAACTTTCTTACTTGGAAATGATATTGGTGGAAGTCAAGTGTGTCCAGCTCCTCAGTTGTCTAGTGAGCCAGTGGCTGTGTCCCGGGATTGTGATGTCCCTGATGTGTTCCCTGCATGTGCTGTCACTAGGGCTAAGTCTAAAGTTACTGGTGATTTAGAGGATAATGATGATGATGATGTTATCCTAGCTGACACTTTTCTTGCTAATTTGGACCACTCACCAGATGAGGCAGTACCCCGTAGTGTTGATAATTTGTCTCGTCAAGAGTTGGTTGAGTTGCAGGTTGCTGACCCTGAGTTGAAAGGTCTAGCTAACTCTGCTTGCAGTGAAGAAGAGTCAGCCGGTGCTTCTACTTGTTATTATGTAAAGTCAGGAGTACTTATGAGGAAGTGGAGACCCCCAACAGCATCAGCCGACTGTGAATGGGAGGTTGTACATCAAGTTGTCATCCCTCGTGTTTGTAGGCAGGATATCATTAGAGTGGCTCATGATTCCAGTTTGGCAGGACACCTTGGAGTGAGGAAGACTGTGGCACGCATTTTGAAACACTTCTACTGGCCAGGTATCTTCAGGGATGTTTCCTGGTATTGTAAGTCTTGTCACACCTGTCAAGTTGTGGGGAAGTGTAATCAGACCGAAAAGGTTGCACCTCTAGTTCCCATTCCTCCTTTTGAGGCGCCTTTCACCCGTGTGTTGGTGGATATTGTGGGCCCTCTTCCTAAGACTTCTTCAGGATTTTCTTATGTGTTGACCATGATTGATATGGCTACTCGTTATCCTGAAGCCATTCCACTTAGAAATATCTCAGCAAAGAACGTGGTTAAGGAAATGCTAGGGTTCTTCACAAAGTTTGGTCTGCCCAAGGAGGTACAGTCAGACCGGGAAGTAATTTCATGTCAAACGTTTTCAAACAGTCTCTGAAAGAGTTGGGCATCACCCAGATCACGTCTTCAGCTTACCATCCCCAGACCCAAGGAGCGTTGGAGAGATATCATCAAACACTCAAATCGATGCTCAAGAAATACTGTTTGGAACATCAGAAAGACTGGGATAAAGGTCTTCCATTCGTTGTGTTTGCTGCAAGAGAATCTCCAAATGAATCACTGGGCTTCTCACCTTTTGAACTACTGTTTGGCCATGAAGTAAGAGGACCCCTTAAGTTACTCAAGGAATGCTGGCTGTCGGAGGAAGATGACGTCAACCTGCTGGAGTATGTGATGAATTTCAAAGAACGGCTGTCCACTGCTTTACAGCTGGCGAGAGAGAATTTAGGAGCTGCTCAGGAGAAGATGAAGACTTGGTATGATAAGAAGTCCAGGTTACGCCACTTTCAGCCAGGAGATCAGGTTTTGATTCTGCTACCAGTTCATGGGCAACCTCTTCAAGCCAAGTTTAGTGGCCCTTATTTCGTGGAGAAGAAACTCAGTGATGTCAGCTATGTCATCACCACACCAGATCGTAGAAAGAGCAAGCAACTATGTCACATCAACATGCTAAAGTTATATCACAGGCGGAACGAAAATAATCCAGTCTGCACTGTAGCTGTTCCACCCGAGTCTGCAAGTGAAGCTCTCCCATGCAGTATGAGCCTGAGTGATAGTTTGGGGAAGAATCCTGATATCATGAATGATCTCCAGACTAAGCTTTCTCATCTACCACCCAAGGAAAGGCAGGAGTTTTCGGCATTACTGCAGGAGTACCCGCAAGTGTTCCGTGCCACTCCAGGAAGAACCACTGTGTTGATGCATGATGTCGATGTTGAAGACGCAAAGCCAATTAAATTGCCTCCTTACCGTGTGAACCCAGTGAAAGTTCCTCTCATCCAGAAGGAGCTTGGCTACCTGTTGGACCACAAGATGATTGAGCCCTGTCAGAGCGAGTGGAGTTCTCCTGTCACTCTGGTCCCTAAGCCAGGTGGGTCACAGTGGCTTTGCATTGACTACAGACGTGTTAATCAGATAACCAAAACAGACACTTACCCTCTCCCTCGTGTGGAAGATTGCATAGACAAGATCGGAAAGGCTAGGTACATAAGTAAGTTTGATTTGTTAAAGGGATACTGGCAAGTACCTATGACTGAACGTGCTAGGGAGATCTCATGTTTTGTAACACTAGGAAAGATATTTGCGTGTTCTGTAATGCCATGTACAGATTGTTTTAGAGTAATAAGAAATTTCCTTTGTAAATTTCTTTTTTCTTTGTGGGGAGGTGTTACATAGCCTATGATTTCATCATCCTTTGTGTAATTTTAACGCACAGTTGCTGCATGTTTGATCACGAGCGTGTTCTGCCTCAGTCCCCCCCTTCTACCGTTATAGTAGAGTAAGTCGTTCTCTCTGTTGTCCAGAGCGGGATTGTGAACTCTATTTCCCCATGGCTTTCATTTGCGCGTCCTCTTACAAGTTGTATCAGGCTCTGCCGGCCCCTATATAATGAGCTCAGTCTCTGCATCATGGCCACTTAGATCTGCTCCTCATTTTGTTCACATCTCTGTCCTCCCCTGTACAGATATTATTATTGTGAGTGCTCAAGAAGTCTCCAACCATCTAGCAGCTGTGTGTAATTTGAGTATAACTGTTGTTGCATTTTTTCTTGTACTGTATAGCATAAGTTTAATTTGTAGGCCTAGTGAAGTTTTTGTAATTCGTGTGGGGTTCTTTATGTCAGTCATTTTTGATAATAGTTTGTATCTGTAATTATTTATCTGGCATTCACTGAGTATTATCTGGTATCTCATTTTTATCAGGGCTGACTTAGATAAATTTATTCTTGCTAATTTCGTGTTAATAGAGGCTATTGCAGTTAACCATATATTTAACCTGTTTATTTTGCCATTACATTATCCTTATGAGTTCTGAATGTTTTGTTGTTAGTTTAAGCATTAAACTTTAACTTGTAATTTTACCTAACTCTTTTGTTTTGAACCTGGAACTTTACGGGACAGTAGTGACTCTTCGTATTCTCACTTAAAGTGTACGTTATCTTTCTCTGTTCCGTAACAATATATATATATCCTGTTTTGCACAAGCATTCAGTAACATATGAGTGTTCTCACGCTAATTCCCTTATGGGAGGTACTAATCTCGAATTTTGGCCGTGACAGTACTGCCTCTGCACACGCAGCAGCACCTTATTTGGTAACAGATTAAAAATAGCATCTTTCTTTTCTCTTTCCTCATGCACTCTACCACCCAGCGTAAAAAAAAAAATCCATACAACAATAAACATTATAAACATGAAAATGAGGGACAGCATTCATAATTATTATTTATTAGTACAAATGTACTGAATTTTTTCGTTTTTCATATTTCTTGTTTTGCACTAGCACTTCAGCAACATATAAGGTGTTCTCATGGTGAACATTTGGATGTACAGTAAGCAACATTAATCGTGTCGTGATCTGTACATCCTTTCCTTGCCCTTTCGTTAATTTTCTATTGTGAGGTGCAAATTTCGGTTCGTATTGAATTTTAGCCATGAAGATTCAGCCTATACACACACAGCAGCACCCGTTAATGGTAATAGACTAAAAATATCTTTCGCCTCCCTTTAGACACACATTACACCACCCAGACTACAACACTAAGCCCATACTTGCATAAAAACATCAGAAATAGTGAAAAAATGATATATATATATATATATATATATATATATATATATATATATATATATATATATATATATATATATATATATATTAAAAACCTTCTCATATCATGTACTGATTATGTTCGTATTACGTATTTCTAGTCATTCCAAACCAGCAACACTGAAGTCTTTGGGGGTGATATTATGGATATTTCATCCGGTGGTGCATTTTCTTAGTTTTCGCCACTGTGTCCAGACCTTTTGCGAAATATTCCACGATTCATTATGAATCAAAGGATGGGTATAGGAAGCTAAAAATTCCAGTGCCAGGTGAGCCAGGTGATAAGGGGAAAAAATTGATTTTCAAAACTTGTAAACATAGTCCAAGCGCCGGCCAGGGAGTTCTATCAATTTCCGGGGGCACAGCCACAGAGGGGTTAAAAACCTAGCTGTGGAATTGCTCAGCTGCCGATGAAGTGTTCAGTACTCTAACAAGTTTTCAGCACTGTGATTGAATAGGTTTCACTTCGTGAAAGAGGAGATTACCTATAAGTGCCGATAAGTATGATATTTCTTACCTAGATTCACATCTTTGGAGTACCAAATAAGGGCAAGCGGTAACTATGAACGACAGTGATGCAGGAATTCAATCTGTTTTCTTAAAACCAACGATCTTAATCAAAGTAATGTTAACACTATATATATATATATATATATATATATATATATATATATATATATATATATATATATATATATATATATATATATATATATATATATATATATACAGTGCAGGTAATTAACATTTAATTTTCGACAAAAGAAATAATGAGAATAAGCAAAATATACCTACTTTGTGATAATAAATGAAGCTGCCCAAGCAACACACGTGACAGTATGTGTACTGCCGATTCCATTAACAGACTGATCCAGTGAACCAAACATACATTAATGTACGCAATTCAATTATCATCCATTTGAACGGATACCTATCTAGAAGAGCGTGTCATCTAATTGCGGGGGGGGGGGGTTGCCCCCAGACATCCCTAAATAGCAATGGAGGCCTAACAGAACCCACAGTGATTAAACCTACCCAACAGCATGGAAACTAAAATATGCATTGCATGAAACTTGCGCCAAAACAGTTTGAATCTGTGCCATGCAAAGAGACCCCTGACTCCATACTTATTGATCAACAGTTTCAGCAAAAATGTACAGGATATGTTACTATGAGACTGAGCGGTGATAGTCAGTACCAATGGCAGTATTGTCAGTTACTAAGAAATCGTGATTAACTAAAGCTACTTAATAATGGTGATAATAATACAGATAAAGAACACTGAAATTATATATGGTGACAACTGTTGAACAGCATGATAACTGTTACACTGCTGTTGTCTGACAGTAGTGTCTACAACTGTGTTTGCGTTATTAACTCAAAATGGTATCTGATAACATAGCATTTGACGATGAAGATTATGATGATGAGAAGGACTAGGAGAAGGAGGATGATAATGATGATGTTTATGTTGAAAACATTGTTGCATAATGTTTTTTTATTGGCATATGCTGAGTTTCGAACTACCACTAAACAGTCAGTGGTAACCCTCACAGTAGGTTATGTCTTTTTGCTTTATTTTTGCTACTGCCCAAAGATTATATGCAACATAGGGAAGACCTTACGTAGTGATGGGGGTTGGTAACTGTATTGGTGGTTACCGGCTGAGAATGATAGCAAAAACGCAATTAAAAATGCTGAGTGATGATCACCGAGAGATATTTAAGTAATCTCTCTCTCTCTCTCTCTCTCTCTCTCTCTCTCTCTCTCTCTCATTATTTACTCATTCTATCATTTTGTGGCCTCATCAATCGCCCAAATTGATGTAATAGCCTTCATTATCAAGTACAGGCGTTCACACACACACACACACACACACACACACACACACACACACACACACACACACACACACACACACACACGTTACCTTTTTCTTCATGTAAAATAGAATCATCCACGTTGTCAGTCTCCCTCCCTTCTTAGCGTTTTTGTCTTCCTCACTGTTTTCTGTCTTCTTCCTTCCTTCCTGTCCCTCCCCCCTCGTCTGTCTCACTCCTGCACTACTCTTTCTTTCCCTTTATTGCCTGCCATATTCTGGAGGACGAAGAACTATAATCCATATATTTTCATCTGTGTTGTTAGCGTCAAGGATGAGGAGTTGCGCTTAAAGCATTCCTAAAATTAGCTAATCCCAGGGTTTGATGCTCCTTCGGTCAATAGTCTCCCCATAATTTTTCCTTCTTCTCTTCATAATTTCTTCTTGTGCCTTATCTTCCGTTGTATCTTTCTCTCTCAGACCCATTCCCTCTTCATTGCCCACACTCTTTCTTTCTCTTCTTTCCCGTCTCCAACTTTTCTCTCTTTCTATAATCTCTCCATTCTTTTTTATCATTGTCTATATATTTGCCAGTCTGTATGTTTTCCTCCCCTCCCCTCCTCTCGGTCTATATCTTTTCACTCCTCCTGATTCCCTTCCTCTCTTCCTCCTTCCCGCCTCGAATCACAGTCTCTCTCTCTCTTTCTCTCTCTCTCTCTCTCTCTCTCTCTCTCTCTCTCTCTCTCTCTCCTTCCCCTTCCCTCCCCATCTCCTACTCAGCTTACTATTCTTAAACCTGTTTCAGATTTCTTTATTACCCGTCCCCGCCCCGGAGGGGCTTCGGGATTGGTACTGTTTTCGCTCAGTTTGTCTGTTTGTTTGTCTGTTGCCTGTCTGTCTGTCTGTCTGCTAACAACCTTACGCGAAACCTACTGGTGCGATTTTGACTAAAATTACATGGATGATGGGCTAAGACCTTCTGATCACCTGACTGAATTTTGGGCCAAATTGGGCCAAGGCCCAGGCTGTAGGCCAAAAAAAATGTAAAAATACCGGGATGGATAAAAGTCGTTTCTTTCGCCATAACTCCTTTCAAATTCGTCTTATCGACTTGAAACCAAAACCAAAAGATGCATCTTCCATATCTGCATAACATGCCTCATTACATCAGACGGGTCACGTACGAGTTGGCGGTAGGGAAGGATCATTGTCAGGTGGGTCGGATTCAAATGAGCATAAAATTGTCAATTTTCACCCGATTCCCTCCAAATCTGATATGTGATATCTTGACTAGATATCCTGCTGTGTTTACACGTCGGCACTAAAATGACTTCCGGAGTTGGGTTTGCTGTGCCTTGGCGCAACCTTTTTGTATTTTTTTCTCTCTTCCTCCGTATCTATTTCCTGTACTATGATCATTCCTTCCAGTCCTCTTATCTGGTCGCAGTTTCTTTATACTACGTCGTTGTTCTTGCTTACAAACCTACTGTCATTTTTCCTTTTCAATTACTTCATTTCCCAAATAATAGATTTTTGTTTTGCCATCATTCTCTGACATCCCTGCATCCATCCTTCTTCAGCGCGTTCTCCCTCCCTGCCTTTCCTCGTTCCCTTTTTGTAATGAAAGAAAAGTATTCGGGAGCCGAATTCTAATCGCCCGCCACAATATGCTGTTGGTCAAGTCCACGATTTTGGTCACATCTTTATACCCTGGAGGTTTCATGTTGATAGATCAAACCGTTCATGGGACATGATGGTGTTAAAGGCGGGCGATAAAAACAAGCTGACCTTTGGCAGCCATTTTGTTGACCTTGACCTTGACGCCGAGTGCCCATTTTCGAACTCGGCCAAGATTTTGGCCATATCTTGATACCCTGAAGGTTTCATGTTGATAGCTGAAGCCGTTCGTGAAATAGAATAAGAACAGATACACACACACACACACACACACACACACAGAGGAGGGCAAAAACATTATCGCTCCACCTTCTAATGACGGCCGATAACTATTTTCATCATTTTACCTCTTTCTCCTTTCTCTCGCCCTCCCCCTCTTCTTCACACCCTCCCTTCCAACTCTGCGTGTTTCCGCTTCCAGCAATTGTATTATCGCCTCTTGATTAACGCGATTTTGATTGGGCTGCGATCGATGCCGCTCGGGTGTAGGCGAGACGTTGGAGGGTTTCGTGTGTATATATGTTTTTGTGGCAACTCATACACATTTTTAGGTGCT
This sequence comes from Coenobita brevimanus, assembly GCF_032717465.1. Classification (NCBI taxonomy): domain Eukaryota; kingdom Metazoa; phylum Arthropoda; class Malacostraca; order Decapoda; family Coenobitidae; genus Coenobita; species Coenobita brevimanus. The sequence goes on along the minus strand of NC_136957.1, from coordinate 5,162,366 downwards.
CCATTGTTAAGCTTCCGATCGAGTATATATAAATAAAATATATATATTATATAGATAGATAGATAGACAGATAGATAAATAGATAGCTATAGACAGATATAGATAGATACATATAGATTGATAGATATAGATATAGATATAGACAGATATAGATAGATGAGATAGATAGATAGATAGACAGATAGATGGATATACATGTGTTTCTGTGTGTGCGTGTGTGTGTGTGTGTGTGTGTGTGTGTGTGTGTGTGTGTGTGTGTGTGTGTTTCTGTATGTGTACGTGTGTGTGTGCTTATGTGTGTGTGTGTGTGTGTGTGTGTGTGTGTGTGTGTGTGTGTGTGTGTGTGTGTGTTCTTACCTAATTGTTCTTACCTAATTGTATCTTTACAGGAATGAGTCAAGCTCGTACTGTCCCGTGTCTTAAACCATATTTATCGTACATATCCTTAAATTTGTGAATTGTTTGCAAAACTGAGTAGTTTATGCAGGCAAAGGTGGCAGGTCTGGGGGCGATTGCTCTGTTTGGGAAACTGAATTTCCTTACGTCTTTATCACCTCTCTTCTTATGCAGTTTTTTGCAGTGTCCTCTTGCTGATGCTTCTCCATATGTTAAGTAATCATTTATGTCTATTTTCTCCTTTCCTGATATGCACTTGTATAGCATTATCATGTCACCTCTTTTCCTTCTCTCCTGTAGTGTTGGTAGATCTTTTTCCTCTTCATACAGCATAATGTCCTCTTGTATGTTACTGATGCAATCTATGGGTACATTAAAAAGACGTAAATAACATCTCATATAATATTTTTTTTTAACCTGTAACGTGAACGGTGAAGGAAGACTAGGTAAATAGTTCGTTGTGTTAGCAAGATTACGATTCATGACAGACTGTCAAGACAACGTCTACAATGGCTGTAGGTGAGAGGGTGTGTAGTGGGGTGAGTGTTGGTGCATGTTGTGAGGGACCCTTACCTAATTTGTAAAATTATGCTTCTGTACCAAATGTGTATGATTAAGGCATTTATAAGAGTAAATGTAGGGTAAACTTAGCTAAAATCGTCAGAGGCATGTAGCGAGGCTAGCTTCGGTCACGATACAAGCCCCGCCCACAATTCGGAACGTGACGTCGGTGTGACGTAGTAGTAATCACCGACGCTCTTGTAGCTCTTTACAAGAGTCTGTGTTAGTAATTCTCCTTTGTATTTTTGCATCATCTGCAAACATATTCAGATAGCTCTCATTTCCAGTGTTACTGTTTATATCATTTATATACACTAAAAACATGATTGGTGCCAGCACTGAACCCTGTGGTACTCCACTAGTCACTTCTTTCCATAATGAGTAGTTTCCTCTTAGTACTGTCCTCATTTCTCTTTTTATGAGAAAGTCTTGCATCCAACAAAACAGTTTGCCTCGAATTCCTCCTTGATGGTACAGTTTCCATAAAAGTCTTTGGTGTGGTACTGTGTCAAAAAAGCTTTCTTGAAATCTAAATAGATACTGTCCACCCATCCTTCCCTTTCCTGTATTGTGTTTGTTACTCTGTCATAGTAGCTGAACAGATTAGTAACACATGATTTTCCTTTTCTGAAACCAAACTGTCTTTCTGTTATCATACTGTGTTCTTCTAGATGATTTACCCAAGCTTTTCTTATAAGTTTTTCTAATACCTTGCTTACAACACTGGTCAGTGATACTGGTCGGTAGTTGAGTGGATTTTGTCTATTTCCTTTCTTGAATAAGGGGACAATATTTGCTTTTTTCCAAATATCAGGTAGTTTACTTTGACTCAAGGATTTCTTGAAAATTAAAAATAATGGTTTACTTAACTCCTTTGCACATTCTCGTAATACCCAACATGAAATTGCATCATGACCACTTGCTTTTCCTCTGTCTAATCTACTTAACTCCTCCTGTATTACTTTTTTTGCTATTTGTATATCTGGTAGTATGTGTGGACATGCGTGTTTCACATAGTCCCTCTCACAATTTTTTTCTTCTGTAAAAGCTAATTGGAAATTCTTATTTAGTGCTTCACAAATATCTTTCTCTTGTGTATAAGTGATTCCCTCGTCCGTAATGAATTGTATTATATCTTTTACTTTGGTTATGTTTCTGATATAGCTGTAAAACAGCTTTGGTTGATCACTACTTTTATTTATTATATCCTCCTCAAACTGTTTTTGGGCTTCCCTCCTTATTCTTGTATAGTCATTTCTTGCCTGTTTGTAATTATTATACGCCCTTTCACTATTGTGTCTTCTGTATCTATTCCACAACAAATCTCTTCTTTCTTTTGATTTATTACATTCTGTATTGAACCATTTCTGTATTTTCTTATCTGTTTCTTTGTGCTGTGGGATGTACTTCTGGACTCCTATTTCATAAAATTCACAAAATTTTTTATATACAGCATTTAAATCTTGTCCTCTAAGCTCATTTTCCCAATCAACTTCTAAGAAATACTTCTTTAGGGCTTGATAATTTCCCTTTTTATAGTTTAGGCTCTTTTTGTAACTGTCATTGCTGTTTACTCTGTCATATGCTATCCTTAAGTTATAATTTAGTACTGCATGATCGCTTTTGCCGAGTGGAGGGTGATATATTAAACTGTCAATATCATTTTCTTGCCTAGTAAATATTAGATCTAGCACTGAAGGTACATCAAGTCCTCTTTTTCTGGTGGTTTCCCTCACATGTTGCGTTAAGAAAAACTCTTGTACGAGATCCAGGAGCTTTTGGTCCCAACAGCTTTCTTGGCTATTTATATCTGGAGTATTCCAATTTATATTTGTATTGAAGTCCCCAGTTAGTATAATTCTTTCCGATTTCTCTTCCATTTTTTGTAGTAATGATCTTATACTCTGAATTGTACTCTCTGCCAGGTCCTCATATTCGTCTCTTTCCCATGTGTTTGATCTGGGTAGCATGTACAAATTGGCTACAATTACTTTACCTTCAGATGTGTCGATCTCTACTGCAATCAGTTCTACTTGTGATGGTACATCTAGTTTTATTTCCTTGACTTTTAGATTTTTCTTAGTTAATATTATAATTCCTCCTCCTTTTTTTTTAAATTTCTGTCTCTTCTCCATATATTGTATTCCTCTAAGTTTAGTATGTCATTGGATATCCTTGGTGTTAATATTGTTTCAGTTATGCATATTATTTGTGGTTCATTTTCTCTGACATAATCATTCATCTCTAGTAATTTAGATACCATTCCATCCACATTTGAGTACATCAACTTTATCATCTTGTTTATATATTTGTCATGACATGGTTCTACTACCTTCCTCCTTTTTCTTCCATCCTGTTTGTGTACCACTTTCGTACCTGCAATCCTATTACTTTGTAAAAAAATTTCTTCTTCTCCTTTTCTGATCTTCCCTGATTTTTTTGTTTTTGCTTCCTCCCTTTTCTCTTTCAGTAATTCCAGTTCCTCTTGTGTTAGGCATCTTTTTATCCATACATTTTTGAACTCCTCTTTTTCCATAAGATTCTTTGCATTTTTTTGTATCTCTTCCACAGTGTTTACACTCTGGAAAGTCACCTTTAGAGGTCTTGTCTTGCTTTTCTCGTATTTCCCTAACATTTTGTGTTCCTCTATGTCTTTACTACAGATTTCCTCTGATACTTCTTTCAGTAAGCTCATTACATTTGCCATCTCCTTTTTGTCTCTTGTGATCTTGTTTTTTACTTCTTCCTCTTCTATACCAGTGATTACTATAGACTTGTTTATCTCTACTGAATCTCTGACTAACTTTGGATTGTTTTGGATTATTCTTTTCACTTCCTTTTTAATGCTTTTTTCCTCTACCCTTGTTTCTAAGTCTTTTTTTACTTTCACCATTTCAGCATACGTGGTTTCTACATCATTTTTGTAGCTTTGCACAGCTTCATTCACCTGTGTTATCTTCTCCTCAATATCACTGCTCTGGTCCATAAGACTGCTTGCTTGCCTAATTGTCTCTGTGTCATTTTTGAACTCTTCCATAACACTCTCGTGATTGACTACTGTACTTGCCATTTCACTCACTTTCTTCCTAAGCGTACTCAATTCCACTGTTAGTTCACTGATGGTTGTGTCTTTCTTATTGGCCTCCCTTCCTAGTTTTTCTATCTCTTCCTTTTGCAAGTGTATTTGCTTCTTTATTTCATCAATTTCATTTTTGAAAGCCATTTCTAGTTCGTGTACACGTTCAACAAGTCTATTGTGAGTCTCCACTTCAACCAGTTCTTGGTAGAAATCATCATTTTGCTTTTTACTTTTATCCCTTTTCTTTTCCAAATTTATTTTACTGAAGTATGTATCCATTTTGCAATACTAAAAGAACAGAGTATGTACTTACAGGGTATGTACACTTTCCCCGTGTTGCTGTAATCTAAACAAACCCAGATGACTCAGCGCATTTTTTTTTTTCCTCGTGGTTCTGTTTTTTTTCTGTTTGAACAAGTCTTGTTTAAACTCATTATTTTTTTTTTCCTTTTAATAATGAAAAATCATTTAGTCTAACCTGGTACAGAGCTTGACTCATTCAAAGATACTAATTTAGGTAATGCCACTGGCCGTGTTGGTCCGGTACGGAGCCCCGATGTCGCACGTCTGCCTCCTTTGACTGCCTCTGTGTGTGTGTGTGTGTGTGTGTGTGTGTGTGTGTGTGTGTGTGTGTCAGAGAGAGAGAGAGAGAGAGTATAATAAGTGAAGTGGTGTTTACTCTGCTGGGCAAGGATCGAAATTCTTTCATTACTGAATATTTCATAACATTTTTTTTTTCAGAGTATCTGAAAAATTATACAGTTACTAGCTCATTAGCCTTCCTCTGGGAACAGCCCTTAGGTGTTATCTCTCCGTTCATATTACCCCATGAACATACAGCATTTTTACCCCATGGATCTAGTTTCCCCTATAGGCATACTCTTCCCCATGGACATACTATCCTTCATGGACGAACTCTCCCTCATGGACGTACTATCCCTCATGGACGAACTCTCCCTCATGGACGTCCTATCCCTCATGGACGTCCTATCCCTTAATAATGCACATACTTCATGGACTATTTTCTCACATGTACGCACTTTGCACCTAGAACGTAAATTTACCCATGGCCATATTTTTCCCCATGGATGTACTTTCTCCGTGTAGCACTGTTCACCATGAAAGTACTTTCTCCTATGGCTGTATTTTTCCCCATGGAAGCACTTTCCCCAAGAACATACTTTCCCTCATGTACGCATTGTCTCCCATGGACGTACTTTCCTACATGGATCAATTTATCACTGTGAACCCACTTTCCTCATGAAGCTATTTCTCCTGTGGCTCTAACTTGCTCCATTGCCTCATTATTTTCCTTATGAACTTATTTTCATCATAGACGTATATTCACAATGAACTGGCTTTCACCAATGACGTATTTTCGCTCTGGACGTATTTTCCCAGTTGACATATTTTTCCCCTAGGACCTATATCCATCATAGACATATTTTCTCAATGGATGAATTATTAGCCGTCCTGGAACGGATTTCACTCCTTGGACCCATTTATCATCATGGATCTACTCCCACCAAGAACCTGTTTTCTCTCAGAGAACCTATTTTAATTCCATGGGGAAGTGCCGAATCCCCACACAGACTCACTTCATCCATGATCTTTTTTTTCCAACACATTCAATCTATGTCTCTACTCCGGCCAATTTCCCTCAACAACGAATTCCCTTGTGGACCCATGTTCTCATATGGACGTACTTTCACCTGCTGTATTTTTCCATCCTAAGAGCCACCAACCAACATACCACCCACGCAGGCAAAGAAGTCTGTCTCCGTTGCAGCATGATAGCAACTTCCCTCTTCCCTCCACACCACTGCTCACCGAGACGCAGCACATCTGATAGCATGGATTCCTCTAATAGGAGTCCAGATATGCATAAAAAGATGCTATAATCATCTCTCTCTCTCTCTCTCGTACTGTCATTATAACGCTAGGTCTGTTTCATTTGTCGCTTTGTCACGCTACCCCCCTACCCCCCTGGACAAGAAAGAAGATATGAGTCGCAGGGGAGGGGGTTCAGGGAGATTGGTATCCGTGGGAGGTGATGGGAGGAAGGTAGGGTAGTAGGGAAGGAGGAAAACGCGCGCGCGCGCGCGCACACACACACACACACACACACACACACACACACACACACACACACACACACACACACACACACACACACACATACGAGAATATACAGTACACAAACATGCACAGATACTCAAACTCACACGCAGACCAAACAGAGAGAGAGAGAGAGAGAGACGTTAGTATAAGCAGTGTGAAGCTTATGAGACGGTGTGTGTACACCGATAACCTTATGGGGAATGATTCTGTTCATCCTGACCTTTTGAAATTGAAATTGAAATTATAGTTTTACTTAGCTCATAATAATGAATTTAGAAATTCATAAATAAAAATAAAACAGCCGAGTCCGTTAACATGAGTTATCAATCAGACTCCACATTATATAATCAAAGTCGGTTGGTGTTGGTTATAAAAGAAAGGAAACTATAAATACAGTAATATATATATGCATTTACAACACTGGCATGGAATATTTATGAGTTAAAAAAAAAAAAAAAAAAATGGGCTTTACGACATTCTACTGATATTGTTATAGAAAACAGAATTTTACATTTTTCTTAAAACTGTACAGGGACGAAGCTTCTTTCATTTCAGTTGGCAGTAAATTCCAAAGCTGGCAACTTTTATAATGGAATGAAAGCTGTGCTTGTCTCGAGATCACTCGGGTATTTGTTTTCTTAACAGATAGTTATTGTCTACTCTTGTTTGATATGAAATTTCAAAAAATATTAAGTCATTCCTAATTTTATAAACAAATAAAACTAAACAATAGTTGACTGTCATTAAAGTCAAGGATTTTTAGTTCTCTAACCAAAGTTGAAGTATGAGAAAATCTGTTGTTAAAAGTCATGATTCGTACAAGTTTCTTTTGCATTAATTCAATAGGGTGAAGAACATTTGTAAGTAGAAGACAACAGAATATTTCCACACAGTAGGTGAGGAACAATAAGGTTAAAATATAGGAGACGTAGTGCCTGCTGGGTATGCTTACCACAGAACATGTAATTAACCCCGGCAGGGCGAGATAAATTTACTTTTAAAGCAATTTACATGCGATTTCCAAACTAGTTTGTGATTATTTATCAGTCCTAAAAATTTAAAGTCTTATAGTCACTTATTTTTGGATTTATTTATTATCACCAGTTGCCAAACACAAATAAAAGTTTTCCTTTTAAAACGCATACATCTCGTTTTATCATTTACAGTTAATATATTTGATATAAACCATATATTGAGTCTCGATATTATTATAATCAATAGCAGAAATATAAAAAGTAGTGTCATCAGCATATAATGGCACCTGTCCTGTAGTAATAGCATTGAAAACATCATCCATGTAAACTGTAAAGAGCAGAAGACCCAAAATTGACCTTTGATGTACGCCTGTGCTTGTGACATGGAAATTTGATTTACACTCTTTATATGACACATACTGTAAACGATTGGAAAGATAACTGCATTGCCAGTTGTATCCAGTATTCCTTATTCCATATCTTCTCAATTTGTTTTTCAAAATGTTATGGTTCACACAGTCGAATGCTTGATTTACTCATAAATCCAAAAACACCACTAAAGTCATTTTACCTTGGTCAAAATTATGTATAATATCTGAATAAAACTTAACTACACACATCTCTGTATTACGGCTGAACCTAAAGCCATATTGATTAATATGCAAAAGGTCATTGACTCCAAATAATTTGTCAAACATAAAAATGCAAGCTTTTCAATAACCTTACTAACTGCAGTTAACACTGAATGTGATCTATAGTCTGCCAACATTTTATGGGTCTTTACTCTTATGCCATGCAGTTATATTTGTAATCTTGTGGATATATGGGAAAATATCCTGTGAAAGTGATAAACTGCAGACACGGCACAGAACATCCTTTAACACATCAATATTCTTCCATAGTACTGCCATAGGCAAACCATCATAACCTGGGCTTGCGTCTTTTAAACTGTTCGTAATGATTTTTATTACTTCAGGAGAAGAAATATCAAATGTGAAAGTAGTATTTCATTCACAAAAATTGTTAAAAAGCAGTATTTGGCATTTTCGTAAGTTTCCTATTAAGTTCAGCAGGAACGGAAGAGAAAATTAATATTCATTAAAAGCATTTGCTATGATATGTGATTCGGCAGCTTGCCTGTCATCAACCATATAGTTTCACTGGAATTTTTCAGGGCTTTGAGCATAATGTTTTATTGTTGGAAAAAGCATATGTTCCAAATTATCCAAGAGAAATATTCATCAGCCCAAGAATTAAAAGCTGTTTACGAGACGTCACCTTTATTGTGGGCGGAATTCGATATTGTATTGAAGGTAATATCAGACAACTGTACTATCTTAGAGAAATAATTATGTTACAAAGAGTTATAAGAACATAAGAAGAGAGGATAACTGCAGTAGGCCGGTTGGCCCATGCTAGGCAGCACCAGAGTAACTGAACTACTAGATTGAGATAAGGACAGCAAAAAAGAAGGCTCTCCCCCGCCCTCCAAACCCTCCAGCTGAAACCGACAGGAAAAAGTAAAAAAGAACACCACTCAGTATAGAAAATCTGGCGTGGACATTTTATAGGAAAGTGTGAAAGGAGAATAGAGACTATCGTAGTGTAACATGAAAAGGAAAAAGTGTGAATTAGTATTGGTTATAAGATTTTTTTTTCTACACTCACCCCTTATTTGTCATATGCTTATCTAGCCTATACTTGAAACCCTCAATGGAAGAGGGAGAAACTACTTTACTAGGTAGCTTATTCCATTCGTCTACTACTCTATTACCAAACCAATTACTGCCTAATTCCGTATTGAAGCGGAATTTTTCTAGATTGAAACCATTACTTCTAGTATTAGGACTCCATATTATAATTACAAATCATAATAGATAGATAGATAAATAGACAGATAGACAGCTCTATGCGAGCCTGGGAATGGGAAATGATCTTGCAAGTTACACTGAGGAAAAGCTGACAACAGATTACGAAGTAGCCAGTAAGGAGATGATGCAGTTAGTTGTCAGCAATTCACCGGTGAACAAAGCTTTGTTGACCATACACACACATACACACATACTCACACACAGGCTTCTAGAACTTTCCAATCACAGGGAACACACGTGATACGTCTCCTGTTTCACCAGAATTTAGGAAAGAGAGCTCAGAAGGAAGCTAGCCATAGAACAGACAGGTCGCAGGGAGAAGGGCTTAGCAATTTGAGAGAGAGACAGAGAGAGCGAGACAGGGAGACAGGGACTCTACTCATACTCACTCGTGAGTGAGAGACTTGTTAATATTTCCAAGACAAATAAAAATAGTCCCATACTATTCTTTACCTCTCCTGTCATTGCACGACAAATGGGAAAGAAGATTATCTACTTACAAAGCTACTCAAGTATAACAACAGCTTGTCCACAAGTCTAAAATATATATATAACTTCTCTACAAGTAACTACAAAGTCCTTTTATGACACTAGTTCTATCCTGTATGCTCACTTTAACCTACCGTGTGCCGGCTATTTTTAGCCCAATGGGTCACCCCAGTGCCAGCCATTTTTCGACCTTTTTTTTTTTTGACTAAAATGATAGATTTTGATGTGGAAACAACGAATTTCGCCATTAAAATGCTCACCGAGGCTCGGAAATGAGTTTTATTGAGTCCTGCATACTCGTCCACAGGTATAGCCGCTCTCTCACGCTCACCACGTACGTGAGAGAAAGCCGTTTTCTATGTAAGGTATACTTAGGTATTTATGCTTGGAAGGTATAGCAATGTTCAGTACACTTTTCTGATTACTTATTACTTCAACATCAATACAGTTTGCATGTCTTCTCACTGTGAATGCATTATCTTACACTTACTTGAAGATAGGTACAACCTGACTTCATTACGTAGAGTCCTGGCACTTACAAGAAGATATTTACAACTTGACTTCACTTTATAGTCCTTACACTTACAAGAAAATATTAACAACTTACACTTACATGAAAATATTTACAAAATGCCTTCGCTATGTACAGCACTGGGTGAGGGATGCAGGCAGAGTGAGGCAGAGCGAGTGTGAGGGGGGGCGCAAGTGAGTGTATGGCCTTGACAGCCTGGGGGGTGGTAGAGGAACAGTTACCTTAATTGCCTGCCAATTTTTACCCATGAATCTTGAAAAATGCAGTCACAGTAAAGTTTTTTATTTTTAAACTGTTTTAAAACGGCACTGGCACTGGCCACGGAATTATGTCAGACCTTTTTAAAATCTCACTGGCTCACAGCGGGTTAAGTACCTTGCTAATATCTGCCTTACTTATACCATTCATCCACTTAAACACCTCAATTAAGTCTCCCCTTACTCTGTGCCTCTCTAGCATACGGTAGGTTCCAAACATCATGTATCATTTTTGTCATTCTTCTCTGTACATTTTCTAACGAGTTAATATCCATTCTACAGTAAGGACACCAAAATTGTACTGTGTTGTCTAAATGTGCCCTTACTAATGCTGGATAAAGTTGCAGTATTACTTTTGATGACCTGTTGCTCACACTTCTCAAAATGAATCCTAGGACCCTATTTGCTTTATTTCTCACTTTAATACATTGTTGCCTTGGTTTAAGGTCATTGCTAACCATAACTCCTAGATCTCTTTCACATTCCGATTTGGTAATTTCCTTGGTTATCTAAGTTGTATTTAGTATCTCTAATGATCTTTCCTACATTAAGTACGTTACATTTTTCAACGTTAAATTCCATTTGTCAAGTTTTAGACCATTTGGACAATATATCAAGGTCCTTTTGTAAGTTTTGGCAATCATCATTCGAGTTAATGATACTCCCTATTTTCGCATCATCGGCAAATTTGCTGATCCTACTAGTGACTCCTAAGTCTAGACCATTTATATATATAATAAATAATAAGGGACCGAATGCTGAACCCTGTGGTACACCGCTAGTTACTAATCCCCAATCTGACTTAATTCCATTTATTAATACTCTCTGTTTTCGTCCTTCCAGCCAGGATTCTATCCACTTTAAGATTTCGCCGTCTATACTGTGTGCTCGAACCTCTCTAACTAATCTTTCGTGTGGGACCCTATCAAAAGCTTTACTAAAGTCCAGTGAATAACTTCGTAAGTTTTATCGCTATCTACTGCCTCAAAGACCTCTGAGTAGAATGACAACAAGTTTGTGAGGCAGGATCGACCTTGCCTGAATCCATGCTGACTTTTGTTTATAAGATTAAATCTTACTAAATGTTCTCTAATCTTATTTGCCAAAACTGACTCTAACATTTTTCCTGCTATAGACGTTAGACTTATCGGACAATAATTCGACGCAGCTGATTTATCTCCCTGTTTAAAGATGGGCAATACGTTTGAGGTCTTCCACACCTCTGGAACTTCTGAAATTAAAGAGTCATTAAATAACGTTAAACGTGGCTGACATAATTCTTCTTTGGTTTCTTTTATAATTTTTGCATATATATCGTCCGGACCTGGCGAGTTTTGAGGTTTTAACTTATTAATTTCTTTCAATACGACCTCCATACTAATGGTTATTTCACTAAGAATATTCTCTGTCACAGGTCAATAGCACAACACTATCATAGCAGACATCTGAGCAGACTGTTATTGGCATATGGTTAGGATGTATATAATGTTACTTATTACATGATGGTATAATTTTCAGTAAGTAACCCTATACGTTTGTCCAAGATTCAGCCTGTGTGTGTGTGTGTGTGTGTGTGTGTGTGTGTGTGTGTGTGTGCCTTAAGTACTACTAGACTATTATATGTATTTGAATGAAACTTCCCAGGCAAGTTCGTCTGGTTACCCCGAAAGTCTTTTCCAACCACGATTTTTATTGACAGAGTTAGAGAAAGAACAGAGAAATTAGTTGGAGAAGAACAGGGAGGCTTTAGGAAGGGAAGAGGTTGTGTAGATCAGATATTCATTCTTAGATCTTTAGTGGAAAAGTTTCTAAAGAAGGGAAAGAAGTTGTATGCGGCTTTCATGGATTTGGAGAAAGCATATGACAGGGTGGATAGACAAGGATTGTGGAAAGTATTAAGAATATATGGAATAGATGGGAAATTGTTGAATGCTGTGAAGTGTATGTATGAGGGTGCTAAGGCTGCAGTGCGTGTGGGTGGTGAACTGAGTGAATTTTTCTCTTTAAATGTTGGGTTGAAACAGGGATGTGTCATGTCTCTATGGTTGTTCAATCTGTACATGGATGGGGTAATAAAAGAGGTTCAAGGTAGGGCAGTGGATGTTGGAGTGGCCCTGGTGAGAGAGGGTAGTGTTTGGAAACTCGCTGTACTGTTGTTTGCAGATGATACTGTGTTGTTGAGTGAAGACAAAGTGGAGCTGCAAGGCTTGGTGGATGAGTTTGGGAGAGTGTGTAAGAAACGGAATCTAAAGCTGAATGTAGGGAAGAGTAAAGTGATGGTCTTTGAGAGAGGTGAAGTCAGCGAATGTACAGCGAGGTTGGATGGTGAGGAATTGGAAAATGTGAGTACGTTTAAGTACTTCGGTAGTGTGATGAGTAAGGATGAAGGTTTGGAGGGTGAAGTGCTTGAAAGCGTACAGCAGGGAAGAAAGGTTGTTGGTACCTTGAAAGCAGTGATAAGAAACAGGGAAGTGAGCATGGAAGTGAAAGAGTTACTACATGACAGTATTGTGATATCAACTCT
>NC_136957.1:5032062-5144562 GCF_032717465.1 Coenobita brevimanus | reverse complement strand
AAATTGCTGCCCATCTTGAGAAAGCTGTGGCCTTTCACAAGGACCTGTATAACTGGCGAGTGAATGAGGGGCATCAGGAGCTGATTACCCACTATTTTGCCCGGGCAGGGCCACAAGAACAACCTGAATCACAGTCAGGCCCTTCACACTCTGACAATGACGTGGACAACGACATGGATGATGCTGCATCAGTTATTTCCGCAGCAGACATTGAGCGGTTGTTCCTGAGGAAGGCGGGGGAGGTGGAAGCAGAGGAGAGACAACAACAGCATGATGCTACACCACCCACGCATCATGCTGAGAGATGCTAAGCTATCCCCAGCCCCTACCCACCCCATCCACTTAAGCATTTTCGTCCATCGGAGTCAGGTGAGGCCCCTTAATTATTGTTATTTCCACTTAATTATTGTTTATTTCCATTAAATATATGCATTGAAAATTTCTGAGATTATCTGTTTGCGTTTGCTGTTGGCTGGTTAGGTATGAGTAGGATGCTGCAGGGGGGTTCCACGAGGGTCCAAACTAAATATCCTTTTTTCCCGTCGTTCTTAGCTTTGTAAACTGCGGATTTTGTATACCACGGGTAGGTGCCAGTCTTTAATTGCCACGGATTAGGCGCATCTAGTATATATATATATATATATATATATATATATATATATATATAGAGAGAGAGAGAGAGAGAGAGAGAGAGAGAGAGAGAGAGAGAGAGAGAGAGAGAGAGAGATGTGTGTATATTTATATACACTGTTATCAGTCCAGTTTGCAAGTCAAGAAATTATTAAATCACTGTTACAAGTGTCACTTCAGTATTTGTCTTTGTGTCACTCGACCTGAGCTGATCAGTTTATCTTTAACACTCCTCCTGAGTACGTGTATGTACTTCTTTGTGTAACACCATAAGGTTTTTCAGTCTGTCTCACTTAGAATGGGCCTGTCTGTCTTTAGATCACTCTATTTTTGGTGTAATGTAAGTTGAAAAAAAGATTGTACGCTGAAACAACAGTCATAGCGGGTCAATTGTGCAAGAATCTGGCGATATTGATGTGTTCAGTAAGTGACACAATGCTTATATCACCTATATCAGTGATTCTCAAATTTGGATCACGAGAGGAATTTTGATGGGTCACAGGGACATAGAATAGGCCTAATGCTTTCAGTGTAGGCCTATTTTGTTTACATAACTAAAATTGTAATTACACTATTAGCATATTCTTAATAACTACGATAGGCTATATACCGGTTACTCTCTCTCCCTCTCTCTCTCTCTCTCTCTCTCTCTCTCTCTCTCTCACTCTTTGATTTTTTTACCCTGTGGGTCGTGCAGTCTTGAAATACTCCAAATAGGGTCAACCACTAAAAGTTTGAGAACTGCTGGCCTATAGTATTGTCTGAAAACCAATATAGTCTTGTACTACATATAATTTCATACCAAATGAACAAATATCTACCTATTCTGAGTGGTTTGCAATAGTTACCCGTACCATTGAAAAGGTGACAGCAGCAGTGCGCCCAGAGAAGACAGTACCAGGTGTTAGGAGGGAGACCTGGATAGCGCACTTATAAGCTCAGGTAAGCACTTATTTTGGTATTTTCCAATGTTTCTCATTAAAAGTGGAGGTTTGAGCCCCTCCTCCAAAAAATTGGAAATCTGCCGGGACTGGGGGAGGGGGGGGAGCCATTGGTGAGAAATCAGCCAGGACGGGGTGGGTTGATATAATACATCACACAGTTTTAGTCCAGTTTCAACCAGAATCTGTGGAATGGTTGAGAGGAAGACATTTAATGAACCCATTGTTTTTTAGAACCATGTCGATGGTCAAGGTCACGGGACAATGCCAACTGAAAAGGGTTTTATCCTATTTGGACCAAACTTTGCTGAACGATCGAAAATAAGGCCAGAAGAAAAGGATTCAATTTCAAGAAAAATCAGTCAAAGGTCAAGTTAACAATGGCATTTCAAACACCCTGGCCATAGGACACGGTCAATTTAAAGAATTCTAATCTAATATTAACTAAATGTAGTGGAAGAGTTAAGGGTACAGACAAGAAGTAAAACATTAAATATGGGGAACAATCAGTAAAAGGTCAAAGTCACAAGGTCAATGTTTGTCCCGCGTGTCTGTGTGTAAACTAAACTACCTTTGTGTGTGTGTGTGTGTGTGTGTGTGTGTGTGTGTGTGTGTGTGTGTGTGTGTGTGTGTGTGTGTGTGTGTGTGTGTGTGTGTGTGTGTGTGTGTTTACCTGATTTGGAACAAACTTGGTGAAGTTGATGATCAGCCATTCACTGATCCACCTGGTGAACTAGCCTACACCTTTTCTGTCCTTAAAGTCCTAGAGCAGCTTGTACAGCACCCTACTCGTATCCCTGACCGCCTTGGAGAGAGCTCCAACATACTTGACCTCTTCCTTACTACTAACCCTTCTGCTTACACTGTTGATCTTTTCTCTCCGTTGCGCTCCTCCAATCACAACCTTATCACCTTAACCTGTCCTATCGCTCCAGTACGGCCTGTGGACCCTCCAAAGAAACGTTGACTGTGGCTCTTTGGAGCTGCGAATTGGGAGGCCCTCAGGCAGTACTTCTTTGATTTTCCCTGGAATGATTATTGCTTCCATGGCCGGGAGGCATCTGCGTGTGCCTTGCGCATTACAGAGGTTATTCTCTCGGGCATGGAAGCATACATTCCTTTCTCTTATCCTCTGACTAATCCAAGAAAGCCTTGGTTTAACCACGCTTGTTCTAATGCTGTCCACAACAAGGAGAGGGGCTATAAAAGGTACCAGAGCCAACCCACCCCTGAATCACATCTTTTATACGTTTCTGCCCGGAATCGTGGTATGTCTGTTCTTCACTCTGCAAATAATAATTTCATTTGTACTAAATGCTCTCAACTCTCCAACTCGAATTCTTCCCACTCCTTCTGGCACCTTGCCAAAAACCTATCTATCAACTTTACCTCATCATCCTTCCCTCCTCTTTTCTACTCTGATGGCTCAGTAGCTATTTCTTCTACTGATAGAGCAGATCTCTTTCCTCAGACTTTCTCCTCCAATTCCTCCTTAGACGATTGCGGTGCTGTTCCTCCATCACTTCCTCCCTCTGACTTCCTCATAGCTGACATTAAAATTTCTTCAGCTGATGTATTTTCTGCCATTGCTGGCCTCAATACTAATAAGGCATATGGGCCTGATGGAGTCTCTCCAGTTGTTCTCAAGAACTGTGCTTCTGTGCTTACACCCTGCCTAGACAAGCTCTTTCGCCTTTGTCTATCAACTTATACCTTTCCCTCTTGCTGGAAGTTTGCTCTCATTCAGCCAGTCCCAAAGAAGGGTGACCATTCCCAACCCTCTGACTATCGTCCAATTGCTTTAACATCCTGTATCTCAAAAGTTTTCGAGTCAATTCTTAATAGAGAAATTTTAACGCATCTTTCCTGTCACAACCTTCTTTCTGATCGTCAGTATGGGTTCCGTCAGGAACGCTCCACTGGCGATCTTCTCACCTACCTTTCAGACCCCTGGTCATCTTCCTTTCGGGACTTTGGCGAAAGGTTTGCCATTGCACTTGACATCTCTAAGGCTTTCGATCGAGTCTGGCATCAATCTTTAATTTCCAAACTGCCCTCTTACGGTTTCTATCCTTCTATCTGTGCCTTCATCTCTAGCTTCCTTTCTGGTCGTTCTGTAGCTGCTGTTGTACATGGCCATCGTTCTTCTCCTAGATCTATCAACAGTGGTGTTCCTCAGGGCTCTGTCCTATCACCAACTCTCTTCCTTTTATTCATCAATGACCTTCTAAGCCGTACATCTAACCCCATCCACTCTTATGCTGATGACTCCACCCTTCACCTTTCCATTCAGTTCCCGCAACGTCCATCTCAGCAGTTACTTCAACAAACAAGGGATGAGGCTATGGCACACCTAATGTCTTACTTGGCTTGTATCTCTGACTGGGGTAAAAATAATCTGGTTGTTTTTAATGCATCAAAGACTCCGTTTTTACACCAATCAACCCAACGAAATCTGCCACAGGTATACCCACTAATGTTTAATAACATTCAGCTTAATCTTGCATCATCGATGAACATGCTTGGGGTTTCATTTACTCGGGATTTGGAAAGATCATATTACATCTCTTGTATAATCTGCTTCCAAGAAATTAGGTGTACTAAACCGACTCCGTTCCTTCTTTTCCCCAGCATAATTGTTGACTCTATACAAGGGTTTTATCTGCCCCTGTGTGGAGTACAACTCTCATGTGTGGGGAGGCTCCCCACATACAGCTCTTCTCAATAGAGTGGAGTCAAAGGCTTTTCATCTCATTAACTCTCCTCCTCTTACTGACTCCCTTCAACCTCTGTCTATTCGTCGCATTGTTGCATCTTTATCTCTTTTCTATCGCTACTTCAATGGTCACTGCTCCTCTGAACTGTCTGAATGCATTCCTCCACCTCTATGACGGGTGCATAGCACCCGTCTAGCAGCAAACTCTCATCCCTTTTCTGTCCAACTCTCTAATGCAAGAGTTAACCGTTACTCCCAGTCCTTCATTTATGCAACAGGTCAACTCTGGAACTGTCTCCCTCTGTCTGTATTTCCTGCTTCCTATGATCTCCAGTCTTTCAAACGCAGTGTGTCCAGGCATCTCGAAATGATCAGATCTTGAATTTGGCTCTCTCTTGTATTTTGTTTTTCTCTTGGAAGGAACAACAATTGTGGGCTCGCGGTCTTTGGTTCCATCTTCTTTGCATTAAAAAAAAAAAAAAGACTGACCTAATATTTTTAACCCTTCGTTAGTCAGTTGGGGTGTTTTGGCACCCCCAGTTTTTTTGACCCACCCCATCCCGACCACTTTTCCACCACTGACTCCCCCCAATCCCGACCATTTTTGGATTTTTTTTTTTTTGGCTCAAACCTCCGCTTTTGGTGAGAAACATAAAAAATTCATAGAGAAATCGCTCACCTGGGGTTTAAAATACTCGATCCAGGTACCAGTACCCCTTACCTTACTGGGTTTTCTAACAGGCTGGCACCAAAGAAAACAAGTTCTATGGGAGGGTAACTATTTCACACCACTCATAAACGGTATTTATTTGTTTACTTGGTACGAATTTATATGGAGTACGAGAGTATATTGGTTTTCAAACAGTAATATAGGCATTATAAGCATTGTTTCACTCAGTAACTCATCACCATACCTGACCTTTTTTTGTCACATTACCTGATCATCATTTCTGACTGTTTCTTCCTCTAATGCCATGTAAAACTTGTCCTCCACATTGTCATCGATTGGGGAATCACTCTGGCCCTGAATTTCGTACCGTAGCATGACATGGCTTTACTTGCCAGGTCACTGATAACAGGTGAAGTGCTGAGACAATGGCATGCAGAGGGGGGGAGGTCATGCTGGGTAAGGCATTGTCTCTGCCTGGCATCTTGTAGAGGAAGGTGTCCCGTGTATATATACCAAAAATCACTAGCAAATTTTGAAAATTGTGCAAATTAGGGACCTTGCAATTGATTCGCGTTTATGTACATCGACGGGATTGGCAGTGACAAAACGTGTGGACGTTAATTCACGTCGACAGAACGCCACGGGTTAAAAGCTCACATTTCCTAGCCGGTAATTCGAATATTTCTCTCCGTTCCAGTACTCTCCTGATTCAGTCAGGGGAGGGAGCTTGTGGATTGGTTTAGTCCTGCCTCTGCTGTAGTGAGAGAGAGGCCCTTCCCTCCCCCCACCGGGGTGTCCAGTCGTCCCATCAAACTAACAGTTTAGATCATATTGTGGTATAGATTTTTTTTTTCTTATTTTTGCATTTTGTTTATCATTATACTGCTTTTAAAAATCACAAAATGGATTTTCCTCTGCGTGTTTACCTGACAAATGAGATATGGGTCCATTTGTTAATTTTTACTGATATTATAATTTATTGTATTTTACTGTTATATATTAATAAACACCACCTACAAGGCATTCAGTCTTTTCATTAGTGATTATGCTGAAGCGGCAGTATGAATATATTTTACATGTTAATAACACTACATGTATTTTTGTACTGGGGTGTTGTAACATCCCACCGAACTAACCACGTTTGAATACCCCACAGAACTAACGAAGGGTTAAAGAGAATAAGTCAAAGGTCAAGTCATAATGGATGGTGAACTTAAACAATTTTAAACCAATGTACACTAAACTTTGTGGAAGGATTCGGGAGAAAATAATGATAGAGATGCGATTTTGATAATAGTCAAAGTTCAAGGCCATGGGAGATGATCAAAGAGGAAAGCCACTGAGAAAAGTCAAAGCAGACAGTTTTGATATGATTAAAACCAAAAATGGTTGAAGGGTTAACTGCTAGGCAAGAAAGACGGAATTCCTTTTTGATAAATTTGGCAAAAGATCGTGTCCGAGGTAAAGTCAAATATGCAACCCTACAACTACTTATTGGTTGCAGGCGATGTCCTCTTTTAGTGTTCCATTTTGTTTCCATTTGGGTTTGATGGTTTTGGTTTGTTAGCTTTCGCATATCTGATATTCTTTTGACTCTCTCTATCTCTCTCTCTCTTTCAATAACCCTTTCACTACGTTAACTTTTATTTCCTTTTGACTTTGTCATTCCCTGATGGCTTCATTCAACTGAGGACAGATTTTAGCATTTAATTACAATTAACGCCAGAGAGAGACAGAGACAGAGACAGAGAGAGACTGACAGATTTATTGGTCTAGTTAGGTAGTTACGCACGCGATAGGCATAGAAAAAAGATAGAGGTAAATAGCCAGACAGAGAGTTATACCCATAAACATATACCATCTTCTTACACAGAATGAACATAAGCCATTACAATCGACACAGGCAGATTACTGGGTTTGGTTAGTGAGGCCCGGGATCTACGCCTGACATGTAGCAAAGCAAATACTCCTATTTTATGTATTTTCTACACCCACGCTTGAGATGAGAGGGCAGTATTATGTTTGGTCAGTTTGCGTGTGTGTGTGTGTGTGTGTGTGTGTGTGTGTGTGTGTTGGTCAACATTGATAGAGTTATCTTGATGGTGAAAAAGTTAATGGTGTTATTATCTCTCTCACTGTGTTAGGACTTTCTCTTCTAAATAAAATCTTTATGCGTTAAGGGGAATAAAATAAAACTTTGATAATAGAAGTTATTTGTAAAAATTTTTCACGGCTTTTCTGATGGATGGAGCAATGATAATGTACCCATCTTGAATCACAGGTATAGTCAGCCAAAAAAGTCGTGTCTTCGTTCCGAACCCCGTAAATATTCGAACAGATAAGTCGGAGCAGCAGGGATAGCTTCACAAGTCTGGCAACTGTGTCAGACCAGACGGTGATGGGGGTGAGTGGTTTGAGGTGCCATGTAATACTGTCGGGTGAAAATTGTTGGGGGTAACATCCTGGGTAATAGAGTTTAATCAACTTTTATCACTATTATGTCACTAAATGTCCACATATGCATCATCATGAGTTTACATGTAGTCAAACTATACTGCAGTTTCATATACATGGGTTGTCATGTCTAATTCATCTTTGATATTTGGAAAACTTCAGAAGACGGAATAACGGTGGAATACGTTTCATAACATGTGTTTGGAATTTAATGAAACGTGACGATTATGAAATAAAACAGCTATTGTTGGTGATAACTAGAATCTCCCATCTATTTCCCGTCGTCCAGTATAGATAACTGAATGACTGAGAAGATATGATTATATGCTGTTGGGTGTATATCTTGGTTTCATCACCTTGCGTAACACCTGTGGCTAGGTTTCCCCATAGATATAAATAAGACTAGATGCCGCATCGCCCATTCTTCAGTACAGCAGCGGTGCGTCTGTGCGGCCGCCATCTTGGAGCGGTCAAGCATGTAATAGTGGGACTTATTTTAGAGTGAATTCAGACTATGAGAATGAATGTTGTTGTGGAGGAGGTGGTGATGGTGGTTATTGTTGTGGTGGTGGTGATGGTGGTTATTGTTGTGGTGGTGGTGATGGTGGTTATTGTTCTGGTGGTGGTGATGGTGGTTATTGTTCTGGTGGTGGTGATGGTGGTTATTGTTATGGTGGTGGTGATGGTGGTTATTGTTGTGGTGGTGGTGATGGTGGTTTTTGTTGTGGTGGTGATGATGGTGGATTTTGTCGTGGTGGTGATGATGGTAGTTATTGTATTGATAGTGGTGGTTGTTGTTGTTGTGATGGTGGTGATGATGGTGATTTTTGTTGTGGTGGTGATGGTGATGGTTTTTGCTGTTGTTGTGGTGGTGATGCTAACTGTTGTGTTGGTGGTCATTGTTGTGTTGGTGGTCATTGCTGTGGTGGTGGTTGTTGTTGTGGTGGTGATGGTTGTTGTGGTGGTGGTTATAATAGTGGTGGTTGTGGTGGTTGTTGTTGTGGTGGTGGTTATAATAGTGGTGGTTGTGGTGGTGGTTGTTGTGGTGATGGTTGTTGTGGTGATGGTTGTTGTGGTGATGGTTGTTGTGGTGATGGTTGTTGTTGTGGTGGTGGTTGTAGTGATGGTAGTTGTTGTGATGGTGGTGGTTGGTTTGTGGTGGTTGTTGTGGTGGTTATTGTGATGGTAGTGGTTGATGTTGTGGTGGTTGTGGTGATGGTGGTGGTTGATGTTGTGGTGGTGGTGGTGGTGGTTGTTGTCGTGGTGATTGTTGTTGTGATGGTTGTGGTTGTCGCTGTTGTGGTGGTTGTGGTGGTGAATGTGGTGGTGGTGGTTATGGTGGTGGTCGTTGTGGTGGTGGTGGTTGTTGCGGTTGTTGTTGTCGTGGTAGTTGTTGTTGTTATTGTTGGGTGATGGTGGTGGTGTTGTGGTGGTGGTGGTGGTTGTTTTGGTGGTGGTGGTGGTGGTGGTTGTTGTTGTGGTGGTGACTGTTGCGGTGGAGGTTGTTATGGTGATGGTGGCGGTTGTTGCTGTTGTTGTGGTTGTTGTTGTTGTTATGGTTGTTGTTGTTGTTGTTGTTATGGTTGTGGTGGTTGTGGTGGTGGTGGTAGTGGTTGTTGTTGTTATGCTGGTGGTGGTGGTGGTTGTTGTTGTTATGCTGGTGGTGGTGGTGGTTGGTGTTGTTGTTGTTGTTGTTATGGTGGTGGTGGTGGTGGTGGTTGTTGTGGTAGTCGTTATGGTGGTGGTGATTGTTGTTATTGTGGTGGTGGTGGTGGTTTTTGTTGTTGTTGTGGTGGTGATGGTGGTTGTTGTTGTTATGGTTGTTGTGGTGGTGGTGATGGTTGTTGTTGTTGTTGTGGTGGTGGTGGTGGTGGTGGTTGTTATGGTGGTGGTGGTGGTGGTGATTGTTATTGTTGTGGTGGTGGTGGTGGTGATGGTGGTGGTGGTTGATGTGGTGGCTGTTGTTGTGGTTGTAATGGTTGTGGTTCCTGGTTCATCTGAAACGTGAACTCGGTGGACTGCAGGTTCAAATTTCCCTTCTGCAACCACCATCCTCCTTTCTGGGGATAGGGAAACAGCTGAGGGACGTTTGCATAACCAGACAGTTGAGCCACTCATGTTATCGGTGTCACTCTTGATATATTCCGACGCTTTCGACAACCAAAAGCAGCAATGTTGCAGGATTTCTAGGTAAATGGTGGTCAACTTTTCCCATTGTCAGGAACACGACAACGTCTGCCTCGACCGTTCCAAGATGGCAGCCGCGCAGACGAATCTCAAGTAGTGTCATCCGGCATCTAGACTTAATTATATCTATGGGTTTCCCCCACCCCTTTACGAAAACACTAACCACTTGTGGAATGTTCTTCTTGTTATTACTGTGAAGGCACCGCACGCGTCTGCCACACCACACATGGTATATATACAATATACTGTATCCTGCCATGTTCAGAAGGTAAACATACTGTAAAAACACAGCTTTCTGTCCTTTTTTCCGATGTCATGTGGGTTGTTGATTCCCGACGGAGGGGGTGTGGCAAGAAAGTGGGGAGGGGGCGGGGTTGCACCTCGTCGTTTCATTTAACGTTTGGTTGGCTACACGATCTAGGCATTATTTCTGGTTGACGATACTTTTCATTATTTACAGGTATTAAATCACGTATATTATCACATTTCGCACCTTTACTATTTGTTCTAAGATGTTTAGTGGAGAAGTATCTAGACAAGGGAAGGAAAGTGTATGCTGCCTTCATGGACTTAGAGAAAGCTTATGACAGAATAGATAGGCAAGGTATGTGGAAGGTATTAAGAATCTATGGAGTGGAGGGGAAATTGTTGAGTGTTGTGAAGAGTATGTACGAGGGAGCTAGGGTTACGGTGCGAGTGGATGGTGAGCTGAGTGAGTTCTTTGATCTCAATGTGGGACTGAAACAGGGTTGTGTGATGTCTCCATGGCTGTTTAATATATACATGGATGGGGTTGTAAAGGAGGTGCAGGGTAGGGCAGTGGATGTGGGGGTGGCTCTAATGAATGAGGGTGAGATTTGGAAGCTTCCGGTGTTGCTGTTTGCTGATAATACAGTATTGTTGAGTGAAGATGAATGGGAGTTGCAAGGTTTGGTGAATGAATTTGGGACAGTGTGTAGGAGGAGGAATCTGAAAGTTAATGTAAACAAAAGTAAAGTTATGGTGTTTGAGAGGAATGAAGTCACAGAGTGTGCAGTGAGGTTGGATGGTGAGGATATGGAGAATGTGAGTGCATTCAAGTACTTGGGTAGTGTGATGAGTAAGGATGGAACTTTGGGGGATGAAGTGCGTGAAAGGGTACAGCAGGGAAGGAAGGTTGTTGGTACACTGAAAGCAGTGATGAGAAATAAGGAGGTGAATATGGAAGTTAAGAAGTCACTGCATGATAGTATTGTGATCCCTACCCTGACGTATGGAAGCGAGGCATGGACCTTGCAAGAGGGGAACAAGTCAAGAGTGAGAGCAGTGGAAATGAGTTACTTGAGAGGAGCATGTGGAGTGACGTGGAGGGACAGGTTGACGAATGAAGAAGTGAAGGAACGCTGTGGGGTGGATATGGATGTGGTTGAGAAGATTAAGAGAAATACACTGAGGTGGTTTGGACATGTGAAGAGAATGGAGAATGAAAGACTGACTAAGAGGGTGTATGTAGGTGAGGTGGAGGGAGGGAGAGGGAGAGGTAGACCGAGGATGAGGTGGAGGGATGGAGTTGAGAGGTATATGAGGGAGGGGGGGGTGAGTTGGGGGGAGGGTAGTCAAATGGTGGGTGACAGAGCGACTTGGAGGCGTTTTGTCTGCGGCCACCCTTTGCGGGATTAGGGCGTCGGGCTATAGATAGATAGACTATGCGGTGTAATGCTAAACTACACTGCCAACAACTATATATATATTTTTTTTCTGGCCTATCAACAACTACAGCACACACATCCTTTATTGCCCCACCTCCACCCCCAAACCACTCACCCCCACCACCGTCTGGTCTGACACAGTTGCCAGACTTGTGAAGCTATCCCTTCTGCTTCGACTTATCTGTTCGAGTATTTGCGGGGTTCGGAAAGAAGACACGACATTTTTGGCTGACTATACACAAGTAAAGAAACAGATTAATGCACTAGAAATACGGACAGAGACAGAGGGAAAGACATTAACAAAGATAGAACAACAGACATACGAAGACCAAAGATAAATAGATATACAAGGCATGTACAAAGATAGACTGACACTGGTAAAAGACAGGCAACAAGAAGGATAGAAAGATAAACTGGTAACAGATATCTACTTCGGTAGATGTTCACTGAGGCAGACAAACAAATGAATAAATGGACAGAAAGAAAAACAGTGAAATCCTAAGGTATTCACTACAGAGAGAGAGAGAGAGAGAGAGCGAGAGAGAGTGAGAGAGAGAGAGGTGGAGGCAGGTAGGAAGGATAGGGGGGAGGGTAATGATGCCATGTATTATTCATCAGGTCTGGTACGTGCGTGAAATTTCTCTCGAACTCCCATTTCATCAATTTCCTTTTATGCTTTGCTTTTATTATCATCATCATCATCATCACCTGTGTCTGTCTGTCTGTTTTATATTTATACTATCGTTGTTTTCGGTAACGCTCTTTAACGTTATTAATTTTATCTCTCCCTATTGTTTTCTTTTTCGTTAAATTCACGCATGGATTACCGTTTCATTTCTCCATCTCGCATATATGTCATATATGCCATCTCGCTTTGACTGGTACATCAGGTTGCGAGGTGCGTCTCAGCAATTGGGTATCATATGAGAGAGAGAGAGAGAGAAAGTGAGACAGAGAAAAGTGGAAATAATGAAGGGTGAAGAAATGGGAGAGAAAGGAATGAGGCATATTGTAAAAGGAAAAAAAATGTAAGGAAAGCGAATTAAGTGTAAGGGAAGAGAGGGAAGGGAAGGAAAAGACGTGAGGAAGAAAATGAGAGAAGAGATATGGAAGGAACAACATCGGAAAGAGAGTGATGGGGAGGCAGGCCAACATTCTCATCAGGGAAGCTCCCTATCACCTCTTCCTAAGCTATTTATTTTGCTTAATTACGTTACTATCTTCTTCTCTGTTGCTCAACTAATTCTATTATCATCATACTATGTATAATTAAGGAAAAAAATTATTATAACCAGCCAGATCCATAAATTAATCGCTGAGGACGACGTGCTAAGAAGCTTCCTTAGTGAACGCGAATACGGGTCGTACAGGAGAGGAAGGGAGGGAGAAGGAGAAGAAAAAGAAAGAAGGAAATGACTCAGTGTGTAAGAGAATACCATCAGAGGAGTTCATGGAAATCACAGGGGAAAAAAACAGTTAGAATAATAAAGGCAACGGGATGGGCGAGGGGAAAGAATAGGTTAAATGTAAGATAAAAGGAAGGGAAAGGAAAAACAAGAACAGAAACAAGAGAGAGAAGGAAAGAATAGTTAAAATAGTGATGGAAGAGGGAAAGGAAAAAGTGGAGAGAGAGAGAGAGAGAGAGAGAGAAAGAGAGAGAGAGAGACAGACAGACAGACAGACAGACAGACAGAGGCACGAAACTTGGTAGAGAGACTGGGATAATGAATATTATGGAAAGTGGGAGGTGGAACAGAAAACTGAGGGAATATAAAGTTAGGATGGAAGGAAGGAAAAAGGAGGGTGTGAGAGAGACAAGTTGAAGGGATTTGTAGAAAGCCGGAGAAGAGGGGAGGATATATCATGGAAGGGAAAGTGGAGGTTTGGGAGGGAGGGGAAGAAGGAAAGGAGGGAGAGAAGGCGAAAGGAAATGAGAGGAGTGAGCGTCGGGGAGAGAAAGTAGGAGGGATACACACACATGCGCGCGCGCACGCACACACACACACACACACACACACACACACACACACACACACATATATATATATATATATATATATATATATATATTCCCTGTCTGCCTAGCTCCTATCTCTTTATCTGTGCAACTGTCTAACTATATCTACATATTTATCTACTTACAGTATCTCGGTTTCTATCTGTCCATCTCCTTCTACCTTTCATCCGCCCCTCTCACCTTTTCGCTTCTCCCTTCCACAAATATTGGCATTTTTTTTTTTTCCTCCTGATCGAGTTAAATTTGGTTTATTCGTCCCTCGTACATCTGTCGTAGCATCCATCAATATAACATACCCTGAACAATGTACTCACTGCCTGAACACAAGAGAGTACAGGAAGAAGCACTTAGATATTACAACACCTGTGCCCACCACCTGGTCTAAGAGCTTTACATCTGACTTTGCTCTTTGCCCTTGACCTTCGAGCGAATGCTCAAAAAAAAAAAAAAAAAAAAAAAAGTTGCTTTATTCTTGCCTGATGCATAGTTCCCTGCTCTCTTCCTTCTCCCTGAGCCATGTCTCCCTCCCTTTCTCCAATGCTTCCTTTATCCCTCTTCTTAACACTACCTCCATCCCTCTCTTTAACGCCACCTCCTCCCTCGCTCTGTATAACCCTGTGTTCACTCTATATCCCTCCCCCACCCCAACCTTATTTTCTTCTCTTTTCCTTCATTAAGCCACCCTACCTCTTCCTCAAAGGAGTTTCCTCTCCACTCCCTCTCCCTCTCTCGTTTTACTCTCCTTCAATCTTGTTTTCATATCTGCCTCTCACGCTGTCCCATGCACCCATCTTGCTTCCCTGTCTGGCCCTCTGCCTCTCCATACCTCTATACACACACACACCCCTCTGCCACCCTGGCTCCTCTCCTTCCTCCTTCCCTAACCCCTACTGGCCTGCCTTACTTCCTGCCGTCGTTTCTCCCAACCTTTCTACCTCTATTTCTGAATATCTTACTCTTGTTAATTCTTACTCCCTATCCCTTTCCCTCATTCATTAACTGTTCCTTTCTGCCATCAGCACCCAAATCCTCCATGTCTTTCAATTATCCTGCCTCACTCTCTCCCTGTCTCCTTGCCACGTTGTTTCCCAGTCTTCCTGCTTCACCGCTGTTACATCCACCTCGTCTCATTCTGCATCACTTTTCCTCCTCATCATCTTTCTGCATCATTACATCCTACCACACCCTCCCCTCTCCCCGTGCCTGCCGCTTCATAATTGCTACCTGACACTGCCTTCTACCTCCATCGCTGTATGCATCCGCGCCCTCCCTGTCTCTCACTGCTTCCATGCCTGCCTGAATATCTGTCTCTGCCTCGCCATACTGCTCTGCCTTCCTCTCTACCTCCCCTGCCTCCAACTACCATCATGGAGAGGCGGTGGCTGAATCGGTAGAGAGGCGGCCTGCAGTCCTGATGGACCTAGGTTCGAATCCCGGCTGCGGCAGGGAACAGTTTAAGGATTTGAATTTCATAAAAAGCAGACTTTCCTGATCTACCAGATGACCCGCCGACATGACGTAAAAATACCCCCGCTAATACCAATACAACAGTCCTATATGAGACAACCCTAGCATGTATTCAATATGGACGGTGGGTGTTAGCGCCGAAGTGGTGACATGTGGAGGTGTAGGAGGACTACTGGGCCTTGGGATAGGCTACTGCCTCCAAGATATAGGCCCTGAAGCCTTTGCCCAGAGTCGGACACATTAAAAAAAAAAAAAAATGTCAAACTGTTCTTTACCTCCTCTTTTCTACTGCATCTGGTTCTTGCCTCATCTTGCCTCCTCCCCGCCACAGTCTGCCTTTCCTTGCCTTCCTCAGTCTCTCTCCTGTTTCTCATGCCGCGTCTCCTGCCTCTCCCTATCGCCCTGCGCATCATCGTATCTCTCCCTATCACAGTTTTCCATTCCTACCTCTCCCCTACCTCATTCTAGCTCCCCTTCCCATACTCGGCCTCTTGCCCAGCCGTTCCAGCTTGTCTCTGCCCCCGCTGTCTCTTCCTTGCCTACCTCTGCTTACCGTATCTCTTTAGTCTCTCTAGTCATGCTCTTGCTCCCCCCCCCCTCTCTCTGAATTGGCTGTTTCTCCACTACCTCCCATTTGCTCCCTCTGCTTCTTCCGAAACGCCCTCTGCCACTCTCTGTCTCTCATTAAACCGCGCTGTCTCCCTCTGGTTCTCATGCTGCCTTCCCCCTCCATCCTCTACTTCCTCTACCTGTCTCTGCCTCTTTCTCATCTTCCTGTACCCTCTGTGTCTCCCTGTCATCCTACTTTTTCACTGCCTGTTCTGTAAGCCCTGCCTGCTCCGAATGCCCTGCCTACCCTGTGTAAGTTGTATGCCCTGCCTGCCCTCCATGTCCTGACTGTCTTTTATGTGCTGCCTGCCCTGTCACCTTCCCTTTCTGCCCTACTTGTCCTGCCTGTCTTGTTTGCTGTGTATGCCTTGCCTGTCATATTTTCCCTGCTTGCTCTGTATGCCCTGCCTGCCCTATTTGCCCTGCATGCCCTGTTTTCCCTGCTTGCCCTGTATGCCAGCCTGCCCTGTTTGCCCGGTATGCCCTACTTGTCCTATTTGCCCTGCCTACCCTGTGTGTCCTGTACGTCCTGCCAGTCTTATATGGCCTGCCTGACCTTTATGCTCTAACTGTCCTGTATTCCCGGACTGTCATGCCTGCCCTGTATGCCGTGCCTCTGCCCACCCTATATGACCTATTTACCTAGATATCCTACATGCCTTATATGCCGAGTTTGCCCCGTATGCCATGTCTGCCTTGTATGCCGTGACTCCCTTACATCCTCCGGTCAGCAGCCCACCGAGACTTTACATTCGAGAGAAACGTTACAAACTTGACCTTACTTTACTCTCGTGTGTGTGTGTGTGTGTGTGTGTGTGTGTGTGTGTGTGTGTGTGTGTGTGTGTGTGTGTGTGTGTGTGTGTGTGTGTGAAAATATATGCAAATGAGTGTGCTGTTACTGATTTTTTGTACGTGTATTTTTCTCCCTTTAATTAATGGGCTCACAAGTAAAGTTTTAATGTGTGTGTGTGTGTGTGTGTGTGTGTGTGTGTGTGTGTTGGGAGTGTCTGTTTTATGTCAGAAGTTGATAATTGAGTTCGTTGTTATGTTTAACTTGTGATATTAATTATGGCAGTGACATAGAGGTTGCGGCTGTTTTTGTTGCTATGTTGGAAATTGCGATGGTGGTGATCATTGTGATTGTTACGATGGTGGTAGCTGCAGTTGTAAATGAAGTGGAGCTTATTGCAGTGATGTTATAGTTGAAGTTATGGTTGTTGAAAAAGGTGCGGTTTGCTGTATTTCACAGTTGATGTTATGGTTGCGAAGGCAGTTGTGGATTGATATGTTGTAACTAAAATTATGGTTGGTTACACAGATATTGTTTTGTGTAATGTACAGTAGCTGAAGTTACGTTTCTTAAGAGAGATGCTGTTATGTGCATCGTTGGTGAAGTTACGTATGATAAGCCAAGAGCGGTTTTGTGCACTGTTGTTAAAGTTACAATTGTTAAGACTAAATTCGGATGGTGCACGGTAGCTGAAGTTACGGTTGTTAAGACGGGTGTGGTTTGCGGCGTTGTATAGTTGAAATTACGGTTGTTATGATAGATTTGGTATGATGCACTGTGGTTGAAGTTAAGGTTCTTAGGGCGGGTGTGGTTTGGTTTTGGTGGCGGTCATTGACAGCGTAATAGCTGAGATTGTGAGAAGAGAATGTTGTTTTGGCTGTATTTGTGCTATTGCTTCCGGAGGTTGCATTAATCCTCCTGCCGTTATGTAACACAAACTTAGATGGAGGAATTCAAACTAATAGTTGGTTAAAACTAACAGTTTGACTCACCAACACATTTGTACTTTTCTCATACTGTGTTCGATTAAATAACCTGCAAAATATTGATAATCTTGGCCAAGTCAGAAAAAAAAAAAAAAAAAAACGTAGCATAATGTTAC
The DNA here is from genome assembly GCF_032717465.1 of Coenobita brevimanus. NCBI lineage: Eukaryota > Metazoa > Arthropoda > Malacostraca > Decapoda > Coenobitidae > Coenobita > Coenobita brevimanus. Next base: position 5,127,291 of record NC_136957.1, on the reverse strand, counting down.
ATGTTACTGACCTGCAGGAGGAGGAAAGGAACTTTTGGAGGAAGTTTTACTTGAAGCTGAGATGGTTCTGTGACTGTGGTTGCGTTGTTTGGAGAGAGAGAGAGAGAGAGAGAGAGAGTATGTATATATATATATATATATATATATGGTCATTGTTTTAGTTTTGGTGGACACCATAGCTGATAACACATTGTTATTTTTTATAACTGTGGTTATTTCTGCAGTTGTTGTTATGGTCAGGTGCAAGAAATGACGACTTGCTCTACTAATAAAAAGTACAAGGCATTTCGGAGTAGACTTTGTCTTACACTTGATATACTGTAACATAATTCAAGGATGCAGATTCCAGATCTGCTGTATGACATTCCGTATTTTTTGTCATTAGCACAGAACAGCCCATTCAAAAATGGGTGCCATTTTAGCGATAATGCTATTGTTTCTGTGGGTTGATATAGATATATGACTAATACTATCATATTTTAAGATGGATCTTGTATGTTTTTGTATTCTTTTCTAACAAATATTATTTTTTTCTAGCGACAAACGAAAGACATTAGGAACATAATATTGTATATGTACGGAGTATGATAAGCACAAATTTAATATGATATTGTGAGATCTTAGGGAATATTTGACGATTGTAACACTAGAACAGCTTTCATGTAATGTGAATGTTTTTTGTATTATTATCCAAAAAAAAAAAAAAAACTTATCTGTTCCCAGTACACTTACTAAACGTATTCCACTTATGAAACCAGTGAGATCTCCGGAACCCAAATAAGAAAAGAATAACAAAAAAACTGTTCAGCAGACCTGGTTCACATAATGTGGAGCCTGATATGCATGAGGTGCAAGCCAAATCCAAAGATATTACATTTCTCATAAGAAGAAAAGCAGATGATCCAATGATTGGCTGGAGTCATTTTAATCAAATGGCAAGCGAAACAACAGCTGGCAATATGCCAGTTGTTCAGAGCTCTACTCATGAATATGAAGCTATGAATACAGTTGTCAAAAGATGTCAGTATATTTTTGAAATACTGGACCAAAAACATGTCGTTTTAACAGCAGATGAACTGCTGTACTCAAAATTGATAGTTGAAAATTGTCACAAGATTATTCGTTTCTGATCCCTAGACTTGGTGGACTTCATATTTCTATGAAACTTATGAAGGTCATCAGTCAGCAATTCCAGTCATCAGGGCTTCATAAGCTATGAACAGAAAGTTATTTGTTAGGAGAGAAAACAACAGAAAGGGTCCCAGCCGGGAAGGACTATGAGAAATGTATGAGGGCTCACAAAATTACCTTTCCAGCCATGTGGGAGATCCTCATGCCACAGTTCCTGCAATTTATAGATGGGCACAATGAAGAACTAAAACACAGAATCTTGAAGCTGACAGTGAAGACATTACTGATGATCTCATTTCCGCGTTTACCACGTCTCAGTTCCAGGAGGCAGTGAGGGCATTTGAACATGAAAAGTGTTAGAATGCAAACTATGGCTTTTCGTTAACATACCTACGCATGGTCAGTATTCTCCTCATGTTTACCAGTGCCAACAGAGATGGCATCTGGGATCTCCATCTCAGTTCCTTCAAGGAGATGCTTCCTTATTTCCACCCCCTAGGGCATACAAACAAAGCAAAATGTGGCACAGTGTAATATATACAAATGCTAATGATACCTCCACAATATGAACAGTAATTTTAGAATGGAAACTTTGTTTTTTAAGACTGCAGAAATGAAGTTCAACCACTTGCCCCCGGATCCAAGTCTAGAATCGTTAAATAATGTAGGAAAAGTGGTTGTGGAACTGTTGGAATTACTACAAGTCTGACTACCCTGAGCAGATGGTTCATATCCTTTAATCTGAGGTTTCAGATCTCAGAAGATACCAAAGAGATGTTTGGAATCGATCCTGGACATGCTACTGCACACAACGAGTCCAGCATTGCAAGACAGAGACAAGATACACAGGCTGAAAACAGAGTTATTGAGAAGCTTGGTGCCTTTGGAGTCTTATCTGATGAAACCACTGATGGGCTTGTCAACACTGCCACAAAAGACCGGGCTGCAGATAAAATTATACAATCTCTCTTAAATGTTTAAAACCTAGGCAAAAATCGGCTCGAAACTTACACTCGTGAGGGGCTTCTTCCACTGTAAGAAGGATCCATATATCAGAAATTTCACGATCCGATGAAGAGATGTAATCCTGCAAAATTTGTCAGTTATATGATGTCACAAAAAATGATACCCAAATATCGTCTCTAAAAGCAGACAGATCTGTTCTGCAGAAATTAGTGATAAACTATTCAGCAGGAAGGGTGATGATCTTGATATTATACTGAAGCATGAGCTACTCCCTGTGCCTTCATCAATGGTACAATCAGATGGAAGTCTGAAAGAAAAGGAAATGCATATCCTGATGGATGAATTGTTGAAAGGCATGAGCTGCAGTGATAAATGTATGTTCCCAGAAAATGCTACTCTACTTATTTATGGACAAAGTTTAGTCCACTCACTAGGAAACCTCATAATCATCAATTTGGAGAATTCTCTAATATATTCAACACATCTGTGTTTGGATATGGCCAGTAGTTTTCTAGGACAGATGTTTTTGATACATATGACCAAGTTAATTTAAAAGATGGTACAAGAATGAAAAGGAAGAAAGGTAAGGTCATCCGTAGGGTAATTGAACATGGTGATGTGCCAGTAAACAGTGACTGGGATGGCTTCCTTAGTGACCGACATTAAAAGCAGATCTAGCCAATTTCTTGTCTCAGAAATTGATTACAAATGATCCAAGAGATAAATGTATCATCACATCTGGTGGACTCAAAAAGTGTGATGATGTGTTTAGCAACAAGGCAGATAGTAACACAGATGATTTGAGAAGTACACGTGAGAGAGCGGATACACGAATCACTTTTCAGTTTATGGATACTCATTCTGATACTGTTGTTGTTTGGTTCCGTGACAAGAGTGTGCTGTTATTGTTTCTGGCCGACCCTCCACCCCTCCACTCCTTTCACCCTCCTCTACTGTACTGTATCCCTTAACCTTCTTCCACTCTCTCCACCATCTTCTGCTGTCTCCATCCCTCCACTCTCCCCCACTACCTCCATCTCCAAGTTATTTACATTCTTAAATATGAAGATAATAAAGAAAACTGGAACTGCCAAAGCTCCAAAATATATACCAGTGAATGCCATAGTAGTATCTTGGGACTTCAGCGATGATATGTCTCTGTCCTTGTTAGCCCTTCATGCTTTGAAAGGCTCAGACACAACATCACACTCAGCTGGGCACACAAAAAGCACAGCACTGTCAGTATTCACACTTCATCCTAAACTATTATGGGGATAGGAAAGGACCCGTTAACACCAGACACACTAGCCCAAGTGGAGAAATTCATCTGCATCTGTTTAAAGTTCCTAATGCTATTTCAGTTGATCAAGCGGGGACATCCTTCTTCAAGAGAGAAGTAGCACAGAAAAACCTCTCACTAGCCAGAGATGCTTTAAAACATCATGTAATGAGGACATATCTGCAGGCAATGATGTGGTTAAAGCAACACGGCGAAAACCTGGTATTCCACAACTAACGGAATGTGTTCGAAAATAGGAAAATAATCACTTGCATCCAGTGTTGACCACAATGGAGCCAGTGCCACAGTGTTACATCAACCTGCTGAGCTGTGGCTGCATTGACACAGGTGTGACCTGCCTCTGTGGCTGTCACAAGTCAAATATGCCTTGTATTGGAATATACCGATGTAGGGGCAGAATACTTCTGTGTCAACGATAACATAAAAAAAAAAAAAAAAAAAAAAAAAAAAACAGTTTTAGAAGAATTATCATTGTCTTTCCATTCAATAAACATATCATTAGTGTTCATTTGATTGATTTGATAACGTCTCTATCCCTGAGGAACCTTCATCCAATTAGGTTAGAGCCCCTAATGTGCATAGAAAGCATACGATATAGCATAAAAATACAGTTTTGACACTGATTATTGAATGACGTCCTGTAATTTCGAAAAAAAAAAAAAAAAAAAGGAGAGAATGTCATACAGCAGATTTGGAATCAGCATCATTGAATTATCTTGTTTCAGCTGTATGACAAATTCTTTTTTAAAATGCCTTGACCTCCATACCTTTTCGAAAATCGGCATCTGACTATTATAGTATTGAATGTGGCCGTGATTGTTGTAGTTACTGTTGATGTATTTGGAGTTGTGTTAATGGTGGATATATTTTTAATGCATCAAACTCTGGGCATAGGCTTTAAGAGATCATTCCTTGAGGCCCAGCAGTCCTACATATCACACATCTGCGCATGTCACCATTTCGGTATTAACACCCAACGTCTATATTGGATACATGCTAGCACTCTTCCGTACAGAACTGGTGCATCGGTATTAGCACGGTAGTTTTTATGACATGTTAGTGGGTCCTTTGGTATAACAGTAAAGTGTATATGAAAGAAATTCTAATTCTTAAATTGCTTCCTGCCCTTACCAGATTATGAATTTACATCTAATGAGACAGCGGACCACCTGTCTACTGACTCAGCCTTGTGCTCCACCAAAAACTCATCTGGTGCTATTTTTTAATATCGCGTGAAAGGTGCTGTGTCCTAGTGTGGATGTTGGTGTGACAGCCAGAGCAAGAACAAAATAAATGATGCAAGGCTGACATTGATAACGCTGTGAGAGCCATCCTCGCAACACACAAAAAAATGCCTAGCGGAGTGGAAAAGAACCATTATATATGGACCACTCTCTGCATTTTCGGTCATAGAGGAATGGTGAATGGATTGGTGCTGTTGTTGTAGTTCTCTTTGTCATGGTGGTTATATTCAAGTTTACTTTATTGGTTCATGGGAGACGTTACTCTTCTAGTCTGAAAAAGTACTAAAGAGGTACCAGTAGATTTTAAGATAATAGTTGTTGATGGTGGTGGAAGCTGATGCAACTAATGTGAAGATGTCGAAATGCATGTGGCTTTGATGATGGTGAACGCAGATGTAGTTGGTGTGGAAGGTCTAGAAGTAATGTGGTTATGACAGTGATAGCAGATGTAGTTGTTGCAGAAGCTGTGAAATGCATGTGGTGGTCATAATGATGGAACTGAATGAGGTGAAATTAGTGGTAGTACTGGCAGTGGCAAAATTATAAATGTTTTCAGTCAATCAGTGCCTGAGAGGGTCACCTTCAAATAGTGGCATCGATATATCTTGGTGGTTCCATTGACTGGTTATACTCATTCCTTCAGATAGCTCCCTGTCCCCCTGAAATGAGAGATAGCAGACTGCATGAGGAGTTCACCTTAAGTTTGCACTCCCCAGGGTTCACACCCAGATGGCTGCAACCACTACTACACCTAATACTACTACTACTACTATTACTACTACTACAACTACTACTACTACTACTACTATTACTGCTGCTGCTGCTGCTCTTGTCTTCCGCTCGTCTTCCCGTCTCCTACCACACATCACCCTTCCAACACATCTCACATACTCTTCTTTATGTGACCCCCCTTTTAATTTCTCCTTTCTCTGATATAGTACAAAAAAAATTATTACCATTCAACTTAACATATACACTTCTTCCGTCTTGAATCTCCATCTACTGACATCTCAGCTGGTCCAACTCACTTCTTTCTGCCTATCCCAGACATTCTTCTTCCCCCCTCCTATCCTCGTAGAACTTTGAGAAATCCCTAACTGAGACCTTCCCTCCGTCTTCCCCTTATTTCTCTCTTCTCCTTTTATTTCTCAATCTTCCTTCACTCCCTTCACCCTTCTTCACTGTCGTCCACCCTTTTCCACAGCCTACATCTCTCCACCCTTCTAAATCTGCTCTACATTACACTATTCTTTACTCAGTCCATCCCTCCACACAGCTCCAGTCCCTCCATCCTTCAACCTTCCTCCACCCCTTCCAACCTTCCACCCTCGTTCTCTCCCTCCATCCCTCCATAATCCTTCACTGTCTCAATTCTTCCACCACCCTCCACCCCTCCACTTCTTTCACCCTCCTCTACTGTATCCCTTAACCTTCGTCTACTCTCTCCACCATTTTCTGCTGTCTCCATCCCTCCACTCTCCCCCACTACCTCCATCTCCAAGTTATTTTCGTTCTTAAATTCACCCTGGATATGTTTGTTACTAACTCTAGCTGTCTATTCCGTTATCTTGTTTCGTCTTCCTCTTCTCTCCTGCAGTGCAATTCCCACATTCTTCATGTCCTCCTGCTTTATAATGATAATCATCTTCATTGTAGGAGTTTAGAATATATCCTACTGATTCCTCCTGACTAGAGATGAGCAGAATCCTCTCTTCATGTGGGTGGGAGAAGAATAAGGTCGATATGAGGAAAGCTGACACGGTTTCACTTCCAAAGAAGAATATGTTTTCACTCATCCTTCTCACAGAACAACAGCCTTTCTAACTCAGATATACCTAATGATCAGGATTACATCAGCAGCAACACAGACAACATGGGCATAATTTTGGAGTGTGGAATAAGTTCGTTGTATCTACAAACATACTTTTTCCTGCACTGTGGGTTCTGCCACACTTGAGGGGACCTGGGAACATAACATTTCTAGGTAAAGAGGGGTGGGTGATGCAGAGTAACACTTTTCCTAAGTCCGTTCTAAAATCAGCAGGCATTAATCGATTTTATCCATTACGAAAAATTCTAGGATGTAAACTTAGTTATGTGTAAAATCTCATCTCAGATACCAGTTTCGCTTCAGAGCAAATCCAGGACACCACGGTGCTAGACCATCAGCCAAGTTCATTGGGTTGGCCACTGGACACATCATGAAAAAGGGAAATCTTTCCTCCTGTTCCTGAGTTCAGTGTAAGATTCTGTTCTACTCTGTCACTGTCAGGCACTATGCAGCATGCCAATGCCCAGTGTTAATAGCACGTGCCACTGTACCTTTTTTCCGCACTACTGAGACCTCCAGTTTAAGAATCTCACCACTGGCGTCCAAAAAGAAAATTACTGCCGAGTTTCCTTACAGAAGAGCTGAAACAATCCCATATAACAATTATAAACCCAGCCCCCTCCATAATACTTCCACATCACCATGTCTTTCAGTTCTTCCCAATCTACATATCTATGACACCTTGACACACGAGGTCACCTATACCAAACACATTCCTGGACACACACATACAGACAGACACAGTAAAATCAGTTCCAGAATTTACCAAATTTCCATTTTATATAATGAATTTTCTAGTATGGTACAGGAGTACCTATCCATTAGATACCGTCCTACATCTCTCTTGTTTTATTTTGTCAGTTGTCCTCACATATCCACATTATTTTTTTCTATCTAACCATCGATCACCTAATAATTTATTGCCCTATCTGGAGTAAAAGGATCCCGCGTTAAGCTACTATATCCCGATTTTTAACACTTTGGTGACTAGTCAACCCACCTTGCGATGTAAGCTCTTGAGGATCAGATCTGGTTGGATCACCTTAAGCAACTAGACTACCAAACGCTTATTTGGTCATGTGGTTAACATCCAACATTGCAAAAGATTTCCTGGGCTGCAAGAAACTCATCTGGTTAGTAACTAATGTAGAGACACGTGAATATAGCTCTACTTTGAGTGAGTGGATGGTGGACTCCGGCACTCACTATATAAATACTGTATATATACAGTACAGTGTATAGCTGAATGCAGTTATTTACAACTGAAATAAATAATCGTCTACATACGATACTTCTCCAATCCCTCTGGAAGCCAAAAAACAATCATGAATTACAATCACCATCATGATCATCATCATAAACAGTATAATTTTCCTAATTATTATCATAACCACCGTCATTGATATTTACCTCATTTTTAAGCCATTTTTTTTTTTTTACCTGTCATATTTTCACAAACACAAACCCAAGACAACATTAGGAAAATACATTTTTTTTCTTTGACAGTTATATATTTTTCTGCTATGATCACACTGTATGCAAGCAGTCACTATAGCCAACACAAGTAAAGAAGGATAACTGATAAAATCTGAATACTGAATGGCCACTGAATGTGATTATTTAAAACTTTATATGAACCCCTTCCCGCGCAGGTAAGTTAATGAGTTTTCTGTGCTGTGACGCACTGGCTTTTCTCCCCTCCCCCCTGGCCGCCGTATGCTCCAAAACTGTGTATTCTCGGGTTATTTTCACCACCCAAACATGTTTATTTTGCCACAAAACCCACATATTCCTATTTGTCGATGTTTGTTCTACATGGTAGCAAAAAAAACACACACACACAATATAACACTCTATACGTATGTCAGGGCCCTCAGAATAAACATTCGGGATCACAGATTTTACTTCCCAACACCATAAGTCGAATGTTTACAAATCAATCTCTCCTTGTTATACATCATTCGAGGGTGAATTTTATTAGCTTTCGAATGCTGGGGGTCCCAGTTTGATATGAGTTATGGTGTTCGTGTAATAAGCGAAAAAGTAAAACCCACCTCTGACAGACAGCAGATTTTTAATTTGGGGAGCTCTAGTGAAAAACTTTTCTTGCTACTGTTATGTTTATATTTTATCACCCTATGCTTTCATTTGAGCCCAAAACGGTGATCCTAGGCCTCATAGTATTCGAGAAAAATACAAAAAACTATGGTGTACCCATGCCATGTCGTGACTGTAGGGCAGTTTCCTGCCATCTTCTAAGCTACTGCATGTATTTCACTAATTCCTTGTACACTAGATATGCACACTATATTCACATGATTCACTGTCACTATTTTTAATAGTTGATTACTCACTTTTGGTGCCGGTACAGGCAGTGTAGTTGATTAGAAACAGTAGCACAATCTTCGTTGGGCCAACGGCTGATAATGACCAGGAATGCATCACAGACACCAAATTTCCTATTGGAAACACCAAATCTAATCACAACAGTGTCCAAACACTATACACAAGCTTTATTGGTATGGCGAAATATGTTGCAGGCCGGGACGAGGGTAAGAGTGGAATTTAAAGGGACAGAACTGCACAGTACCTTCCCCACTCACAGCTCATCTGGTACTGAATAACCTGTCCACTCTCTTGCTGGTATCAGGACCCACAGTTGCCAACTCATTACTTTTGATGAGGAGCAGGGAAGCAATGACGCCTCCAAAATTGACACCGATTGGTCGAAAACTTTTTCTCTGATGAAAGTTGTTATGCTTTAATGATGACAAAAGCGTCAATGTGTATGGACGCAACCACACCCTAATGACGTCAAACGCGTCATCGTGTGCGGAGGGATGAATAACATGTATACCAATAAAATACAATTGCCACTAATATTTGGCTATACTTCCATGATATATATTCATATTATTTATACAAAAAAACAGGTAATGGTAAGTTACTCTGCACTTGAGGCTGGTCCATGAATGTGTTATTATTCTGAGTTTGAGCAGTGTTGTCTGAATGAATGAATGTGAGGCGCTTGTGGCGGGTGGATGTGGTGGAACAGATATGATGGTGAAAGTATGGTGAGGCAGGAGTGTTGAAGCAGATATGATGGTGCAAGTGTGGTGGGGTAGGAGTGCTGGAGCAGATGTCGTGGGGCAGGTGTGGTGGAGCAAATGTGGTGGGGTAGGTGTGGTGGAGTAAATTAGGTGAGGCAGGTGTGGTGGGCACAAGTCTGGTGGGGTACGTGTGATGAGGCAGGTGCTGGGGCAGGTGCAGTGGGACAGGTGTTGTGGGGGTATGGTGGGGCAGGTCACCCAACCTTTGCACTGGGCCATGGAGGCACTAGATTGGAGAGTAGTTTCACTGCTCTTTTTCACAATCACTGTTTCTTTTACTTTCACAGTCATACGTCACATGGACATAAAGTCACGCGACAATACGATATGTTGACCTCATTGGTTGGTCTGTCAGTATCAATGGATAAAGGCAGAGACATGAATTGATTTACTAAAATGACTTAACAATGGTGTGCAAATACAAGGCTTGTATGGAGGCTGCCTCACTCCTCTGGTTCTAAGAAATGATATTCTAATTATATATCACTCAACTGTTCTACAATACAGTATTCTCCAGGACTGGACTACTGCTCTCTCTGTGTGGCCACTTTATCAGTCTTCCTCCACTTCCACCTCTTATTTCTGTTCCCTCTCCACCTTCCTTATCTCCCTCCTGCCTCTCCTCCCTTTCAGTTTCCCATCATCATCCTCATCATCATCACCTTCTTCATCATCTTCACCATCCTCTTATCATCATCATCTACATCCTGTTCCTTCTCTTCCTCATCCTCCTGCTCATTATTCCTACTCCAATATGAAATGAGTTTGCCTTCTCTCTCTCTCTCTCTCTCTCTTTCTCTATAAAATCATCATCATCATCCAGACCTTGTGTCCCACCCAAGAGCATGGTGAGGAGTAGCAATGTCCAGACAGCCCAAATTTGCCCAGTCCAATAGGCCACGCTTCCATTCACTCATCATTCAAGACCCCGAAATCCTGACTCTATCAGATACGACTGAAACGTTCACAACGTTCTGTAACTTCACATAAACTTATCCGATTCAGTCAATCCGGACACTGCCACGTTAAAAAGCGGTGCTAAATCCCTGATCATGCACTTCTCCTCACAACATTCGTCCAGCCAGCTCGATCTCTCGTCAGTTCCCTAGCCTCACCGACTTCCAAACCTCTCTTCCTCACACACTCATCCACCATATCTCTCCACCTTCTCCTTGGCCTACCTCACCTCCTCCCTCTTTCAAATTCACTCAGATATACCTTTTTCACCACTCATTTGTCAACCATTCTTTCCACATGACCATGCCATCTCAGTACACTCTCTTCTATTCTGGTGTCCACAGACTCTCTCACTCCACATCTTTCACGAATCTCATTATTTCCTATTCAATCCACCCTCTGTACTCCACATACATTCCTCAGCAGTCCCATCTCCACTGCTCTTACTCCTAACCTTTCATTTTCATGCCACACCATAGACTCACATCCATATGTTAAAGATGGCACTAACACTCCCTCATGTAAGCCTCGTGCAGTCGTATTACTCAAGCCTCTGTTTCTTATCAAGGCCTTCATTTCACCAGCTCCTTTTCTTCCTTGTGTCCCTCTACTTTCCACTTCTATTGTACATTTTCCTCTGTTTTCTATCACTGTACCCAGGTATTTGAACTCTCTCACCATTTCCAGTCTCTCTCCATTCACTGTAACATCACACTGGGAGTCACCGTTTCTCTCAAAAACCATCACTTTACTCTTTCCTACATTTACTCTCAAGGCACGACACTCACAGACATCAGCAAAACTCTGCACTAGCCTACCAAATTCTTGTCCGGTACTTGCAAGCAGTGCTGCATCATCAGTATACAACAAATTTGAGATATTCCATCATCACCATTCATTATCAACGCCATCCCTTTCTCCATTACTCATGTTTATACTTCTTTCATCACCCCATCCATATACCGTATATATTGAACAACCATGGTGACATCAGACAATCTTGTCGCACGCCCACACTGATCGTGAACCATTCACTTAGATGCCCATTAACCCTTATACATGCTTCGCTTCCATCATGAAAACTCTTGACAGCACCAAGCAGCTTACCCTTTACACCGTACATGCGCAAAAGTTTCCACAGTCCCTCTCTCTCTACTTTGTTGTATGCTTTTTCCAGATCCATGAATGCCATAAACACCTTATGGTCTTTCTCACAAGCCTTCTCTGTTATCTGTCTCACTGCAAATAATTGATCCACACATCCTCTGCCACTCCTAAAGCCATCCTGTTCATCACTCACTAGGACTTCTGATATCCCTATTACGTTCTCTTTACTAACACTTCCATATACCCTCCTTACCAAACTCAATAAACTTATGCCACGATAATTCTTGCACTCACTTCTCTCACCTTTATTTTTGTACAGGGGTACAATCACATCCTTTTTCCACTCTGCAGGCACAGTTTCACTCATCCATGCCTTCTTACATATCTCCAACAAGCACTTCATTCCACTCTGTCCACTACACTTAAGCATCTCTGCATACGCCTCATCAATCCCAGCTGCATTCCCATGTTTCAGCCGCTTCAAAGCACTCTTCACCTGTGCGAGTGTCACGTCTCCTGGCATTGTATTCCTTCTCTGCACACCGCTAAAACCAATCATGTTTACAGCTGCTCTGCTCTTTCTAATCCCATTCATCAGGCTTTCAAAATATTCTTTCCATCTGGTCTTTACTTCACCTCCATGGGTTAATAATCTACCATCTACATCTTTCACAAGATCACATTTCTTTCTGCTTTCACTTCTACATTTCTGCACCTCTTTCCAGAATAACTTCCTATTTTCTGAGTAGTTGGCATTCATTTTTCTTCCTAGATCATCATTTACCTTCATCTTTCTCCTCTTCACTAGTCTCTTTACCTGCTTCTTGCTCTCAGTATACTCAGTTTTTATTTCAACTGAACCCTTATCCTGTAACCACTTTAGTCACTTCTTCCTCTTTTCCTCCACCGCCCTCTTATCCTCCTTATCCCACCATGCCTTACCTTTCTTCTTTGTTGTTACTCTTGCCACACCGCACACCACTTTAGCATTCCTGACTGAGCAATCCCTATATGCATTCCACAGGCTGTCCAGATCCAATTCATTCCAGGTCACTGATTCTAACTCCTCCTCTACTCTGGTCCTGTAATCATCTGCCATTTCTTTGATCCTCAGCTTCTCAACTTTCAGTCTTTCTCCCTGGCTGCTTCTCTCTCTCCTGATCCACCTCACTCCTCTCATAATCATGTGAAACGTTATGTGAGCTAAGACAGCAGCACATTTATATTTTAGCTGAGGTTTACGATGAGGAAAAGGATGATTATGTGTACTGTGACAACGTTATTGGAGGCTTGTGTGTGTGTGTGTGTGTGTGTGTGTGTGTGTGTGTGTGTGTGTGTGTGTGTGTGTGTGTGTGTGTGTGTGTGTGTGTGTGTGTTAAAGGGGGGTGGATTGTGTTCGACAGTGCAAGGGAAATCGTGATCAATAGCTATTTACTCATCAATTGCTTCTTTGTTGTTTTACGTCCGGTAAAAAGGAAAAAGAATAGGCCAGAAAAGAAAAAGAGAAAAAAGAAGAGGAGGAAGGAGAATGAATAAAAAGAGAAACCGGTGTAAGGAGTGCGAGAAAGAAAAAAGAAAAAAGGTGGGGGGAGAGAGAGAGAGAGAGAGAGGAGAGAGAGAGAGCAACGGCAGGTCATTAGTACCTATTTACTGACACTAATTGTACCTCTCTTGCTTTACTTCCAGAAGACGAAAGGTAGGAGAGAAGAGGGAAGTGAAAATAGAAGGAAGAAGAGAAACCTAGAGAACTAGGGAGAGAAATATGCTGTCTGCAAGGAAGATAACTGAAGGAAAAAGAAAAAAAAAAATGTCTACGAGAGAGAGAGAGAGAGAGAGAGAGAGAGAGAGAGGGAAAGAGAGAGAGAGAGACTTGAATTTTATTCTAGCTTTTATTGTCCGTTGATATAATGAGGCGAGAATCTTATAATACTGTGAACATTCCCATTTATGATATAAACCCACTCTCTCACTCTCTCTCTCTCTCTCTCTCTCTCTCTCTCTCTCTCTCTCTCTCTCTCTCTCTCTCTCTCTCTCTCTCTCTCATTCTCTTTCGCCCTAATTCGTTCCTTTCGTCTTTTTTTTAACCCCTCGTGTTTGCCTTCAGCCGCCTCTATTTCACTCATGATATTATTATTCCACTGCCATTTTGCCATGTGAAACGTGGTTTATGAGCAGTAAATCTGGCAGTAATATTAAAACGGCACAATCTCGCTAGTACAGAAAAGTGTTCGAATTTACCATACAGTACGTAACACCATGGAATTCTCCCCCCTTCATGATTCTTGCAGCTCTCTCTCTGTCTCTCTGTCTGTCTCTGTCTCTGTCTGTGTGTCTGTCTGTCTGTCGATTGCTCGCTATCCTGCTGCCTCTTCGTAATATAAATTTGCTATAACTCACACAGTCCATCATCATTCCCCCATCTCTTCTCTCCTTCCTCCCGACTTTATTACTCTCATTCCTTCCTCATCTCAGTCTCCTTGCCTGCTCCTTCATCTTACTTTCCTTTCTTACATAAACTCATCATTGTTAATATTGTCACTGATTACTTTTGGCTATATATATATATATATATATATATATATATATATATATATATATATATATATATATATATATAAATCTCGTTTTAGCATTTCAGCCTCTTCTCAGCTCTTTTTTTTTTTTTTCTGTTTTCATGATTTATTTAGTGTCTTCGCGTACGAGAGTGCATAGCAGTTTGTCTTCATTTTCCTTATCACTGTCATTCCCTTCCATATTATACTCTCGTTTTTTTCCCCTTCACTCTTAATCCATTGCATTCCCTTTCCTTCTCTTTCTACTTGTTTTCATTCCTCATTTTCCTTTCTCTCTTACCCTCGTGTATTTTTCTTTCCATTCATTCTCTCCTCATCATTTACCCTTTCTTCATCTCTCCATGCCTTCTGTCTTCTTCTGACCTCCGTTTGTTCTTCCTATTTCGTTTCCTCTCATCGTTTGCCCTTATGTTTTTATGCTGTCCTCTCCTCAACCTTATCTTTCATCTCTCACCCTCCTTGCCTCCTTCCTTCTGTTATACACACTCACTTTTCCTTCCCTCATTCCGTTCTTTTTTCTTTCCTTTCTTCATTCCCATCCTTTCCCTCTATTTTTCTATCCTTCGCTCTCTTTCTTGGTCTCCCTTCTTCCTCTCTTCATTCCTGTCTGTGCTTTTCTCCCCTTCCATCACAAGTTCTTTTACATCCACTCTCTTTGCTTATCCCCACCACTCCCTTCACTTCTCTCACTGTCTCCCTCTCCTCTTCCCCACCACTTTTCCATCGGTTTCTTCAACTTACTGGCATTTGTCCTCCCTCATTCTCTTCCCCTTTCCCATCCTTCCATGATTCTTCCCTACTTCTAGTCCTGATTATTCTTCCTTTTCCAACATTGTCCCTCCTTATTAAACATTCCTTTTTCTTTTCTTAATGAGTTTCGTTAACCATTCACAATTCCTCTTTCTCCTTAACCATTTCTTTATACTTGTCTTTTTCTCTTCCTTCTTTTATCTATTGTTATTTTCTTCCTACCACCTTCATTACCGTTCACCATATATCATTCTGCTTGCCTTTCCCTGTGTCTTCACTGTTGTCAAAATTTTCCGTTCTCTGTGATTTTTTGTGACCAGTACTCTCCTTCACATTCTCTTCTTTCCTTATCCAATTCAGACCTCCATTTTCCATGTCCTCTTCTTTATCACATATTGATTTTAATTTTTCCTCTTTTCTTGCACTTTCTTTGTTCATCCCGATTTCTTTCTCACTTCCTTTCTCTTCTAGTTTCTCTTTTTCCCACATTATTTTAAACATACTTTTTTTCTCTTTTTACCATGTTCTCTATCTGTTTTCTACACTTTTCGTATACCATTGTTCACCCTACGTTCACATTTACCTTTCATAATTGCTGCGTGTTTCTCCTCCTCCACCTCCTCCTCCTCCCTCTATCCCTTCTTCTTCATTCTCTCTCTCTCTCTCTCTCTCTCTCTCTCTCAAATTTGTTTCAATTTTGCCCCTCACTCTCGTTCCACCCTTCATTTTCTCTCGCCACCCCCTTTTTCCAACGCTTTTCCTCACCCTCTCTCCATCATCATGTATTCCCTATATTTACTCTTCCTCTGTCCTTCGTTCCCCATCCGTCTTCATTTCCTCCCTCCTTCCTCGTTCCAACCTTCATTTTCTCTCGCCACCCCCCTCTTCCAACGCTCTTCCTCACTCTCTCTCCATCATCATTTATTCCCTATATTTACTCTTCCTTTCTCCTTCGTTCCCCATCCTTCTTCATTTCTTCCCTTCACATAGTTTCCTTCTTCCTCCTTTCCATCCTTTGTCCACCCTGTCTCTTTCGTTCGTTCACTCCACCATCTCCCGCCTTTCCCAATTCTTCGTCCTTCTTCCTACACCCTATATACATCACTCCGTCATCTTTCTCTGCTATCCTTCCTCTTCCTTCCCTCCCTCTCCCTCCTTACTTCATTCTCTCTCCTTCCTTCACCTTCCCTTCCTCTTCCTACCTTCGTTCTCCCTCTTTCCTCCATCCTCTCATCTTTATTGCTCTGCATTGAATATTTCCAATCGGCCGCCTCCTAAGATTGACACACGCCCTCCCACTTCATGTCACATCCTCAGCTCACCACTCTTCATATCACAGCCTCATCTCACCACATCTGTCCTCACTACGTCTCACACCTCACTTCACAGTTCATTTCACAATCTTATTCCAGTTCGTAGCTTTTCTTATGAATGTAACGCCTTATTACGCCTTCTTCCACTTCGTACTTGAAATTTCACCTCTCACTTCACATTTCACCTCACAACAATCCCATAACTTCATGTCTGGGTACCTGGTCACTGTCGTATCTATGGCAAAGAACAGGCTGACTTACTTTCGAAGTCGGCTGTGGAGCTCAAGGAGACTTGGGACGTTCCTTGTGATCTAAGGTCGAGTCTCCCCCTTAGAAAGAAATCATTAAATCTTCTGTGGCAGGGTCAGTGGAACAGACTTAATATTCCAACATGTAAGCCATTTCTAGGTGATCGGGCTACAGCAAATCACCCCAGTCGCCTTGAAGAGAGATCACTGGCATGACTGAGAATGAACTGTATACATCTCACCCATGTGTTGCCATACATTGAAAGACAATTTCCACCACACTGCACCATCTGAGGTGAGGTGTTATCTATCGGTCATATCATCCTGCACTGTCGGCGATTAATTCGTGAACGTGCTTCTAAGTTGATGCAGTGCAGCAGGCGTCCTCTTCATCCTTTTCATCATCCTGGGTGATGGGCATATTGTTATGGCTGATAAACTGATTGCTCTCTTAAGGGAGACTGGATTGATCAGAGTGATGTGACTTTTTTTACTGTGCAGTTATGGTTTTTATCAACTGAAATTATGTTTATATTATTGCAATGGGTTGACAGTTCATGTATTTGAAATAGTTCCTGCTACTGATTGATATTGTATATTGATGTCAGCAAGTGATAAGTGCAGGTGTGAATTTAGAAAGGCTTTACCTATATGCAGTCGATGGGATTCTCTTGACTGAGGTATTTTTCCCTTTAATGTAGGCTTAGTTGTTTGTAACTTTAAGCTTTAGTATAGGTTTGCGATTTGTCTGTTAGGGTTATTAAAGTTAGGATGTTACATTTTTTCTTTCATTTTTGCTCCAAGAATATATAGTAGGTTTAGTCATATGAAAAAAAAAAGGAAAAAAAGATTGTATATATATATATATATATATATATATATATATATATATATAAAATCAAGTCACCTAAGGCGCGGCTAACTGGTTCTGGACCAAGCCCGCGCCATAGAAAACCATGCCATACAAATAACTAAACCTATGGGAAAAATGGAATTTGGTACTGGACGTTCACCCAAAGTTCCCCTTTTCACCCCACTTTTTCTCATTTTTCCCCACTTTACACATGCACACAATCAAGTAATCAGTCAATGCATGTATAACACGTAACAGTAGGCAAAAAAAACGGGAGGGCGATCAGCCTTGTGTCTACTTGGACAATACCACGCGCTGCAGATCGAGCAAAAAAAAGCTCGGCCAAGTAGACACAGATCAGCTGACTGACCAAAACATTAAAGATGGTAGAGGCTGCCTGGTCAAGCAATGATTGTAGAATTTTATTATTTTGATAAAGTTTGTATGCTCAAGTGTCAACAAAACTCACATTTAACACATTAATAATCATTCTTATATACGTGATGATGATGATAGGAGGTATAATACTTCATTTTAGCTCAGAGATAGGTGCTTCGTCACTAACTCATTCATAGCAGTTTTAAGAACAAACCAATAAACTAGTCACAATACCCAAAGAATCTTTAATGTTTCATTACTTAACACAAGTAATTTGGTGAAGTTTAACCTCCCCATAAGAGAGAAAAAAGTCCACAGTTGGAGCACCTGTAGTATGGAGCTTAAATGGTCGCCATCTTCTTTGTTTACAAACAGGGGAGTGCGCCACGAGGGGAATTTGCCCAACAAGTTTCAAATCTTGCCGCACCCGTGCCATAGGTAGTTTATGTGCGTGGTTCTTTTTGGGGGGGATATGGATCCTTTCCGTGTCATAGAAAACCGTGCCATAGAAGTCCACGCCATAGGCAACTTGACTATATATATATATATATATATATATATATATATATATATATATATATATACTGTATATATATATATATATATATATATATATATATATATATATATATATACTGTATATATATATATATATATATATATATATATATATATATATATATATATATATATATATATATATATATATATATAAGGAATTTAGCAATGCAGCCTATCTATCTATCTATCTATCTATATATATATATATATATATATATATATATATATATATATATATATATATATATATATATATATATATATAAGAAATTTAGCAATGCAGCCCCTAACCATTTTTCATTTTGTTCTCGCTGCCACCAGAAAGTTTGGTGCATCATAAAGGCACTTTTCTCACAGTGATCTGGATACAACTTTCCTTGTCTCTTCACTACCAAGGGCTCAGAGGATGAAAAAAAATTAAAGAAAAGAAAAAGTAGTTGCAATGCCACAGTGCTTGCCGGATGGATCCCACTGTGTCTGCTTAGTGTTCACCGACGTGTAGGCAGTCATTTGGAAAAATTCTTTGTGCTTCATTGCAAAGCACAGGATGGATTTTGGAAGTTAAAAATTGCATTGCCTGTTGTACCAGATGCTTCTCTTCAATTCGGTACGAAGAAAAATTCGATTTTCGAAATCTGAAAGATTGGTGCCTGGGCCGGTCACTGGGTCCCAACGGTTTTCGAATCCATAGCCACTGAGGTTCTTTAATCCCCCACACAGCCCAGGGCCTTTGACCGATTGTGGTGAAAAAACAATAGGCTTCCAGAGTTTATGGATGTCTACCTTCTGCACTGTGTTTCAGAACGACTGGCACAAAACTGTGAGCCGTAGAGAGCAGACAAACAGGCAGACAGACAGATGAAACTGCAATAGACAGAGTGCTTGCTGATTCGATCGGATTGTGTCTGCTTAGTTTTCACCCACGCGTGGGCAGTACAGCGCTTTCCGCATGGATCCAATATTCTGCATAGTTTTCACCAGTGTGAAGGCAGTCATTTGGCGAAATTTTTCACGCTTCATTGCGAAGCACAGGATTATTATTTTTTTTTTATGTGTCCGACTCTGGGCATTGGCTTCACAGCCTGCTCCCAAGGCCCAGTAGTCCTCCTACATACCATACACCTCTACATGTCACCACTTGGGTGCTAACACCCACCGTCCATATTGAAAACATATCTAGGGCTGTCTCATACAGGACTGGTGTAGTGGTATTAGCGGGGGTATTTTTACGACATATCGGCGGGTCTTTAGGTAGATCAGTAAAATCTGTTTTTATTAAATTCAAATCCTTAAACTGTTCCCTGCAACAGCTGGAATTTGAACCTGGGTCCGGTAGGATTGCAGGCCACCTCTCTACCGACTGAGCTAAAAATCGCATTGCTAGGCACACCGGATGTTTCTCTTCAGTTTGGTAAGGGAAAAAAATCTATTTTCGAAATCTGAAGAAATGGTGTCTGGGCCGGTCACTGTTTCTGGACACACGGCTATTGAGGAGTATCAATCCCCCACCCAGCCCAAGGCCTTTAACCGATTTTGATGAAAAACAATAGGTTTCCATGGCTTGAGGGTATGTCCCTTCTGATTTTTATTATTATTATTATTTTTTTCAGAACGATTGACACAAAATTGTGACCTGTAGAGTGAAGACAGTCATACAAACAGACAGCCAGACAAACATACGAAACTAACCAACATGTTTACCGAATCCATTGATTCCAAGCAAAAAAATTAAAAGAAGAATCCTCTGATCATTTCAACAATGATACGTCATCGTTTTCATGGAGCTAAGAAGGACCTTCTTGTTCAACATAGAAAATATTGATAATGACATGAAGAAAAGAATGGAAGTCAAGTGATGGACTATTGACTAAGAGAGACATCGATGGATGAATACGATAGGGGATAAAAAGTATGTAGAGTAATACTCAGAAATACCGCGAGAAATAAGAAAGAGATTGATACATCGGTGGACAGTGTAATCCTTCTAGAAATATGTGAGACAGTGAAAATTTGGTCAAGAACTCCCCTGGAGCCAGTAAACTGATTACGTTTTTACTTATATAACTTTCTTAATGAAGGAGAAAGACTGGGAAAAACTGGAGAGGATATGAGAAAAAAAATGACTAAATGAGAGAGAGAGAGAGAGAGAGAGAGAGAGAGAGAGAGAGAGAGAGAGAGAGAGAGAGAGAGGAGGGGGGTTTCAATGGTAAATTGGATACGGTATGGAATATGAAACATTTTCTTCAAATTTCTTGCTACTATATGCTTTCTCACTCCTTATGACTCTGCTTTCACTTAACACTACTTGGTTCACTTGATTTTCCACGCTTACACATCCCGCCCATCTGTACACTGTCCCTTCAGTTTTCACTCTCTCCTTTCTTCACTCCACTCTCCCTTCTCTTCATTCTCACCCTCCCTTTCCTATCTTTTCCCATCCTATTTTTCAGGGACCCTCCCATTTCAGCACTCCCAGCTTTCTTCTCATTTCTGTCTTTCCATTCCCTTACACTCCCTCCCTTTCATACACTTTCCCTACTTCTGTTGCTCTCTCTCTCTCTCTCTCTCTCTCTCTCTCTCTCTCTCTCTCTCTCTCTCTCTCTCTCTCTCTCTCTCTCTCTCTCTCTCTCATCCTCCAAGATTCGCTGTCACTCCCCTCTTTCACATTCTCCTTCCGTTCAGTCTTCCACACCTAAAACTTATTCTCTCTCTCTCTCTCTCTCTCTCTCTCTCTCTCTCTCTCTCTCTCTCTCTCTCTCTCTCTCTCTCTCTCTCTTAGACTTTTACACACCTTCAATCCATTCTTATCCTGCTTTCCTCCCTCATTAGGAAAGTTGTATAATTACGAACGTAATCAGATATTGGTTTCTAGGGAATTATGGACAGATTCCTCATTAGCTTATTTTTAAAATATAATAATATTCATTCTTTCGATTTGCCTTCAAGTTCATTACGTTACCTACCACCGTATATCTTACTCTTGTGCTATGCATTTCTTAACCTTTGTCTTGTTCACATGTGGAAATTTACAATAACTTGCATCAGGTGACTCTATCTACCATTCAGATCGCTACCTATCTCAATTATCCGAAAAGTTACATATTTCCTAACCCCCGTCTTATCGATAGAAAGTAGGCTACTGATCTGTTTATCAAGTGATTTTCCATTTCATCATTCACTTCATTCTCTGTCACTGTACAGTATAGCTGCTTCTTAAGCTCGTCAGTCCGATGACGTCTTTCAAACTTGTTCATGCTAAGTTAAGTTTAATGAAAACTTCGTATACTAGAGGGGTTAGACATGGTAGTTATTTATCCCTTCACTGCGAGAACTCTTGCCTAACTTGAATAAAATCGTCTAGAAACAGCAACAAGGTAGGGTATAATTATGTTGAAAATAATCGTCGTTGCATTGAGGTGTTGAAACTAAATTTTTCCGATTATATATTTTTTCTAGTAAATCGCTTCTGCAACTTAACCATTACTTTTTAACCAAGAAGAGTTTCCCAAGTACTGAAGGTGCCATGTCAAGTGATGTTTTACTAAATCCTCTCAGTGTCAACAGACTTACGCAATATAAATAAAAATATGTAGTGGTACCAAAAGAAAAAATGCATCACCTTGTTCTCCTCCTAGACAAACTGCAGGACACGGCCATTGCCTTCACTGAATCGTCCTTCTTTCTGTTACTGTATTTATGTAATAAATGTTAGTATTAAGAAGCTATTGCTAGTATAAAGAAGCAGTTGCATGAAAAATATTTCGCCCAAAGAGTTTCTGAACACCTACATTAGCAGACAAGTGCTACACAGTAAAATACAAGACAGTGCTTCTTGTACCATAATCAGAAATAATGTAGTAATGACATTGCTAATAAAGCCTATACGAGTATAGCACACTAGAATACGGCTCACTGTGGTAGTGAATAAGAATTTGAGTACACTTCCTTACAATTATATCAGAGTACAGACGAGGAGGCAGGGGACAGTAATAGAGCACACACACAGTAGCGGTTGGGAAGACTGTACTGTCTTATAGCAGGAAGAGGGTATGGGACACGAGGCAGGGTACAATAATAAGACAGAACAGGCACAGTGCTACTAGACAGAATGGTAGTCACATGAGTATTTATTTTTGATCGTTTCTTTGGCGTGAGAAAATCCTCTTCCATTACCTGGAATAAGACATATTTCATATTTGTCAGGCAGAATTACTGTTGCCACAATTTTTACTCATACACACTACAGTGACTCTCCCTGTGTTAGGGAAAATCATCTTACGTCAGCCAAAATCACAAACAGAAATTGGATATCGCAACTTAAGAGTATTTATAATTAATTGGTATCAGACGCTAGGGTAGTGTGGGTTCATCACATGAGGTGCCCTGCATGGTACTGTACAAAGTGTACACATATCGGATGTGGCCTGTAGCAGACACCATGTCAGGCTGGGTCGGTCACAATCGGTATACGAGTATGGTATACTATGCAGATTTAACGGATATGTAGTACAGTAGGCGCCGAAGCACTGTTGGTCCATTACTTACGGTATTTAGTTCATGTGTAGCAATACGAATTTGAATACCAGTGGAATAGACCATCCATCAAAATAAGAGTGGTTCTGTCACACACACACACACACACACACACACACACATATATATATATATATAGATATATATATATATATATACATATATATATATATATATATATATATATATATATATATATGGCCATGTGGAGAGGATGGAGGGTGAAAGACTGACGATGAGAGTGGATGGGTGTGAGGTGGAGGGGGACAGGGGGGGGGGGAGGCCGAGGATGAGATGGAGGGATGGGGTGGAGAGGTATATGAGAGAGGGGGGTGTGAGCTGGGAGCAGGGGAGTGAAATGGCGGGGGACAGGGCGACTTGGAGGCGATTTGTTTGTGGCCACCCCAAACGGGATTGAGGCGTCTGGCAATAGATATATATATATATATATATATATATATATATATATATATATATATACATATATATATATATATATATATATATATATATATATATATATATATATATATATATATATATGCAAAATGAGGCGTATGTATTCAGATGACTCCACTCTCGCTCCTCCCTGCCTTTCATCCTACCCTTCTCTTTCCCTACTACTCTTCCCTTTCCTTCTGCTTCGCTTCTCTTTCTCCCCCTCTCTAGTCCTTCTCTCTTTCCCATTCCTCCCACCCACCACTCTGTCTCTCTGTCTCTGTCTGTCTGTCTGTCTGTCTGACTGACTGTCTCTGTCTGTCTGTCTGTCTGTCTGTCTGTTTGACTGACTGTCTCTGTCGGTCTGTCTGTCTGTCTGTCTGTTTCTGTCTGTCTGTCTGTCTGTTTGACTGACTGTCTCTGTCTGTCTGTCTGTCTGTCTGTTTGACTGACTGTCTCTGTCTGTCTGTCTGTCTGTTTCTGTCTGTCTGTCTGTCTGTCTGTCTGTCTCTCTCTCTCTCTCTCTCTCTCTCTCTCTCTCTCTCTCTCTCTCTCTCTCTCTCCCGTTAATTAGGCATAATGGGTAGGAGTTTAGTGCATTTTTGCTGAAGCATAAAGCATGTGACCGTCGGAGTTGATGGCCTAGTCAACAACACCTCGGAGGAATCAGTCTTTGTTACTGCGATAGGAACTAATAATGTAGCTTCAGGCTGGTCAGAGAAGATACGTAGAGAGTATAGGTACCTTACGAGGAAGTTCAAGGAACGCCGTAGGAAGTTAGTTATCTATGTTCTCTTTCCCAGAATTGACGTTGATTCTGTTCTTCTCATTAGAATGTTGCGGTCAATATTATTCTAGAAGGACTGTGTAGGAAAGAGGCTGAGATGTTTATTGATCTTTGGGACTCTTTCACTTACGAAAGGAGCTTGAATGGTAGAGCCGGCCTTCACCTCAGCAGCGTAGGATAAGATATGTTAGGTAGGATGCTTGGTGACGGTGTTAGGTTTGTTTTAGGTGGCGAAGAAGGGGTGAAAAGACAAACAGTTAATGGCGCACGCGTTAACAATCCAATCCTTGAGGCCATTGGTGGTGGGGTAAGTAGGGTGAGATCTGATCACCAGGCGAGTCAGGCAGATCTGACCTTATCTCAGGTTCAGGTACAGAGTCAGGGGAGATCTTAGGATGGAGAAGATTTCACATCAGCACCTAGTAAGTGTTAAAATCTCTACTGAAGGTTTAAACGAATAAACAGGGCTAATTTTAGTGTCTCACTGCCAAACCAGATCCAGGTGCACTAAGTATATTATTTTAAAGAATATACGACGTGGTATTTCGAAGCGAGGCGAATTCAGTGTTTAAGCAACTGCCAAATACCGTGACAAAATCATTATTACAGAATCCTGGTTAATCTCTCGTGACAAGAACCCTCTAGGAGACGTGTCGTATGAAACAATAAATTATTCGAAAACTCGCAACTGTACAAAACTGTATGGGAGTTTTATTATATATATATATATATATATATATATATATATATATATATATATATATATATATATATATATATATATATATTGCCAGACGCCATAATCCTATAAGGGGTGGCCATTTGACTTTGAGTTACTTGTTTCACAGGGAGGGGCACTTACCATCCTCCAACCCAGTTGCTGACACATAGGGAGCACGTATGGATTATATAAATATATATATATATATATATATATATATATATATATATATTTATATTTATATATATTGCCATACGCCTTAATCCTATAAGGGGTGGCCATTTGACTTTGAGTTATTTGTTTCACAGGGAGGGGCACTTACTCTCCACCAACCCAGTTGCTGACACGTAGGGAGCACGTATGGATATATATATATATATATATATATATATATATATATATATGGATATATATATGTATTTATATAAATATATATATATTGTTACGTTGTCCGCCTTTCCGTTCCCACGGGTGCAGCCGTTACAGCTGGGCTAGGGGGATTATGCAGTATGTATCCGCGTCATTCGCGGAGTTTACATTAGCGAGTGTTACAAGTTCTTTTGTTTCTTTCGTTCCTGCCACTGAGGGCAATTTTATTTAATACCATGCTGAGAATGCATTTGATTATTTTGATTGTCTTGTGTGAGCTACCAGTATATTTAATGATGTTTTGCTTGCATTAGAAGTACCAGTTTATTGTAGAGAGAGAGAGGGGCACGAATATAAGTTCTTATTAATTAATTTGATTATGCGTTCGCGCTTGGCCGTGCGCGAGCCTTGATCAGGGGCAGTCTCTTCCCAGCTAGCTTCCGTATCGTGCGTGTGTGCACACTCTCTCCCCAGTCATTTTTATGCCGAGCTGGCGTTTTCATTTAAGTTTATTTTTATTCTTTTTGTTGCTGACTGAGGGAAGTAGATATTTTATTTGTTTTTGTGACCTTGTTGTCTTTGGAGGGCCAGTCTAGCTCACCGTAGTCTCTCGCTGCCTTTGTTAACGTTCCCCAACACACGTACATACACACACACACACCCCTAACCCCTACACAGTTAATCCCATCTCTTTGCTCAAGGCTAGTGAGAACCATCGTGAGCTATTAACTGCGTTCCCCCTTGGACACGGGTTAAGTAGAAAGTCGTCACCACCGGAAGTAAGTGGGAGGTGTTCCTGTATACTGTCTCGGGCGGTATTACTTCCGGTAGTGACGATAGTAGGCTAGATCTATAGGTAGGCTGTTCCGTTTTATTATCAAAGTACAGAGTGTTGCGTTCTTAAGTAAGTACTTTTCCGTTGCGCAGTTTTTCTCTAGTTTGCGGAGTGTCAGTGCCGGGGTCTGCGTTATTTTTGCAACGCAGTGGAGGCCGATCATCTAAGGCTGACTTGTTGTCTTTTTGTAATAGCCCGGGCTGGCGCCACCGTAACAGTGGCGACCTTCGCATCAGGATATCCTAACAGTGCCTTTTTCTTGCTAGGATATCGTTACCTTGGCGTTCTCTGTGCTTTGAGGTGAAGTTGATGTGTTTGTAGTTTCTCAGTCAGCATTAGTATTTCATTATTCAGTACTGCCATTGATTTGTCGCCATGGAGTCACGCGTGTCTACACCAGATCGCGTACGTGCTGAGTCACCTGTGGATATGGAAAATATGGAACAACGAGAGGCACATAGCAAAGGTACTCCTCGTGTGAGCCCTGAGTTTGACTATGGTGCTGAAATGCCTCGTTTTGCTACCCCGCTATTACCATCTATGATGCCGCCGAGCCAGTTTAGAGCAGTTCCCCCAGGTATGTCTAGTGCTTTCCCTGGAGTTGTTCATTCCACTCCCATATACCCTGGAGTCTTGTCACCGGAGGCTCAGTTGCAGTTGGAGTTGAAAAAGATGGAGATCCAGCGTGCAAAAGAAGAGAGGGAGATGAAGATGCAGCGTGCAAGAGAGGAGATGGAGTTGCAGCGTGAAAAAATGCGATTTGAGCTGGAGAAGACTCGCTTGGAGGTGACTGCCAATAGACCAACTTCAGATACCCAAACCTCAGGCCGTGCAGAGGATAGGGAGAGTTGGTTCTCAAGGAGTCTAAAATTAGTGCCAGCATTTGATGAGTTGAAGGTGACAGAATGGTTTGTTAGAGTTGAAAAGAAGGCTAGGGAGTTTGAGTGGCCAAGGCAGCGCTGGGTGGGGTTGGTATCTAATGTGCTGAAGGGAAAAGCCTTGGAAGTGTATAATAGGTTGAGCCCTGAGGATGTAGATGATTATGATGAATTTAAAACAGCCATCCTGAAGGCATATGAACTTAGACCAGAGGCTTATCGGTTGTTGTTCCGTGGTGCTCGGAAAAGGCCTGCTGACACCTATATGGCCTACGCCAGGTATCTGGAGGAGAGGTTAGACGAGTGGTTGCTGAGTGAGAGCGCCACTTCGTATAACGAGGTGCGTGAACTGCTTTTGATGGAACATTTTACCAACATGGCTGACAAAGAAATTGGTGTTAAAATTAGGGAGAAGAGATTTAAGACCGTGAAGGAAGCAGCGACGTGGGCTGATGACTGGGTGTTTGCCTTGCGGAGTATGGGGGTCAAGTATGCTAATTTTCAGTATTCCAGGGAGAGGACTGTGAGTGGCCCTGCCTGGGATAAATCTCCCGTGAATTAGTCCAAGGGAAGTACAGAGGAGAAAAAGAATTCAGGGAGAAAGAGCCCTGTATCCAGTTCGAAGCTAGTTTGTTACTTTTGCAAACAGAGTGGGCACATCAAGCCTAACTGCCCTAAGTGGAAGGCCTCCCAAAATGCCAAACCAGTGGCACTAATTGTAGGTTCGAGTCAGGTGAACGAGAGGAGTTGGGAGAGTGGTAACGGTGAGGGAGAAGTCTGTGGAAAGCTGGAGTGCAGCCGGCTGTGCTCGCTGCCAGCTCAGGCTGGAAAAGTTACCCAACGTGCTACGCCACCTCCGGATGAACTGCCTCAGAAATCGTCCCTAGACTGGTGTAAACCTTTTATGTGTCACGGCACAGTGAAAATTCATGGGATCAGTTATCCAGTTACTGTGGCTCGTGATACCTGTGCACAACAGTCTGTGTGCAGAAACGTGACTGGAGGGCCTGTAAACTCAGGGAAGTATGTGCTGTGTAGAGGCATGAACTCAGATGAATACTATGATTATGTTCATGTGGAACTCGATTGCCCCATTGTTCAGGCTGCAGCTCAAGTAGCTGTTGCTGATGTAATGCCAGTAGAGGGGATTGATTTTCTGCTGGGGAACGACCTGGCTGGGGAGAAAGTATTTCCATCTCTTCCCCCACCAGTTGTTGTGGCAGAGAAGTGTTTTGACGCCCCAGAAATTGGTATTGAAGTTGATGCAGAAGTGGAAGCCATGTTCCCGGTCTGTGCAATTACAAGATCTATGGCACAGGTTGCAGCCCGGGAGGAAGAACTGGTGAAGTCACAGGTTCTTGGGGTCGACTGTGGTGAGGCAGGGCCACCAATGGAGGAACCTAGTGAGCAGAGTGTTGCTGTGGTGGGTGAGGAGAGTGGGAATGCGTGCATGGGTGCCGCCCCACTTCCCACTCAGGACACTAGAGGTGGTGCTGAGTGTGTCTGTGTGGAGACTGAACCCAGCCCATTGACTGAATTAGGAGAATTTCAGGAGGCTGGGGTCGACTGCGGGGATGCAGGACCACCGTCAAACGCGCCTGAGGAACAGAGTGTCACTGTTGAGGATAGAGGTGATGATGATGTCAGTGTGGAGTCTGACATTCCTCCCCCTGTCGAGTGTACTAGAGGTGACGCTGAGATTGATCGCCCTTCGCAATCCAGTGTCCCGACCAGTCCCTTATCTCAGTCCTCAGTAGAGCTGGCGGGTGTTGGGCCAGCAGAATTGAGGGTGAAGCAACAGGAGGATGTAACATTAAAGCCCTTGTTTGCTCGAGTAGGGGAAGAAAGAAGAATGGAGTGTGGTAAGGAGGAGTTCCTGATTAAAGACAATGTTTTACATCGCCGATGGACGCCCACTGGCGCCACGATGGATGGAGGAGTGGGTGAGTTAGTGCAGGTGGTGGTGCCTGTGCAGTATAGGGTGCCGTTAATACAGTTAGCACATGAGGGACCTTTAGCAGGTCACTTGGGAAACAGAAAGACAGTGCAGCGCTTAAGATATAATTTTTGGTGGCCAAGTATGCCGGGACAAGTTGCTGCGTACATCAAGAGCTGTCACACGTGTCAGATAGTGGGCAAGCCTAATCAAGTTCTTCCTGTGGCCCCTTTGACTCCCATTCCTGCAGTTGAACCTCCGTTTACCCGGGTAATCATTGATATCGTGGGCCCTTTACCTCCTACTTCTGCTGGAAACAAATATTTGTTAACCATAATGGATGTTACAACGCGATACCCAGAGGCTATACCAATCAGAAGCATGCAGGCGAAGTCAGTAGTCAAGCAACTTATTCTGTTCTTTACTCATTTTGGCCTGCCTAAGGAGTTGCAGTCAGACCGTGGAGTGAATTTTACATCTAATTTGTTTAAGCAGACAATGACAGAGTTGGGCATCAAACACATTTTGTCCAGTGCCTACCATCCGCAGTCACAAGGTGCCCTGGAGAGGCATCATCAGACCTTAAAGACAATGCTGCGCACCTTCTGCTATGATAGTGGAAAGGATTGGGACTTAGCGGTACCCTTTGTTATGTTTGCAGTGAGAGAGGTACCAACTGAGTCGTTAGGGTTTTCACCCAATGAGTTAGTGTTTGGGCACAGAGTTCGTGGTCCCTTGGATGTGGTGCGAGAGGCCTGGAGTAACAACAAATCTGGCAACCAGGAATCCCTGCTTGACTATGTCTGCAGCACTCGGGAGAGACTGCATTGCGCTTTAGAGCTTGCCCGTGACAATCTAATCGGGGCTCAAGCGAAAATGAAGGCTCATTACGATAAGAAGGTCAGAAGTCTTGAGTTTAAGCAAGGAGATGAAGTTTTGGCACTGCTGCCCATGCAAGGAAAACCTCTGGCGGCTAGATTCAGTGGTCCTTATATTGTGAAGAAGAGAGTTGGGGAACTTGACTATCTAATTGTTACCCCAGATAGGCGGAAGAGTACTCAGTTGTGCCACATTAATATGTTGAAGCCATACTACCGCCCAGTTGATTCTCATTGTGGGATGACTGCTGATGTCTCTCACCTGGGATGTGAAGGACGGGGAAAGGAGGACGTGGCATCAAGGGAACGTGCTGTGGAGGGAGCTGTTGGTGCCGGTGATGTGAGTAGTGGACCAGGGTTACAGCCACAGTCCCTGGAAGGTGACTTTGGAGTGGACGTTGAGGGAACCAGGGATAAGAGTGCTCCTGTAGTTTTGGCGGTTGGTAGTGAGTTGGAGGAGCAGGAGGAAGTGCTTAGTCGTGGTGAGATGTTACCAGCTGACCTATGGGAGGGCAATGGTTATGCAGCTCTGGTGGAGAAATTGCGACACCTTGAGCCAGTAAAGCGAGAAGAGCTGTGCAACAGATTATGGAAACATCCGAAAGTTTTTGGAGATTCACCGGGATTGACAACTTGGGCTACTCATGACATTGACGTTGGGGATAGTAAGCCTGTAAAATTAGCTCCCTACCGCATCAACCCTATCAGACAGAAAGCTCTCGATAATGAGATCAAGTATATGTTGGACCATGGATTGATCAAGAGGAGTTTCAGTGAGTGGAGTTCACCAGTTACCTTGCAGCCGAAGCCAGATGGGAAGGTTAGGTTGTGTGTGGACTTCCGGAAAGTTAATTCACTGTCTAAGACCGATGCTTATCCTTTACCTCGGGTCGATGACTCCGTGGACAAGGTGGGAAATGCCACTTATATCACCAAACTTGACTTAGTAAAAGGATACTGGCAGGTCCCGCTGACGGAACGGGCTAAACAAGTGGCTAGCTTTGTTGTCAGTGGTGCAGTATATCAGTGCCAGGTGATGCCTTATGGATTGAAGAATGCTCCAGCCACTTTCCAGAGGCTTATGGATAAAGTGGTGGATGGCATACCCAATTGTGTCGTTTACATCGATGATGTCATTGTGTATGACACCAAGTGGGAGGAGCACCTTGATCATGTGGAAATGCTCATTAAGCGGTTGGAGGAAGCTGGCTTAGTAGTCAACTTAGACAAGTGCGAGTTCGTACGTGCTAAGGTCCAGTACCTTGGATTTGTTGTGGGACATGGGCAAGTGGCTCCACCTCGGGCTAAGGTGAATGCCATTTCCAACTTTGCAGCACCCCAGTGTCGCCGTGCCCTCCAGCGATTTTTGGGCATGATCGGCTATTACCGAAGATTCATTGGGAATTACTCCACAGTGCTTGCCCCTCTTACTGACTTATTGCGCAAGGATAAGAAGTGGCAGTGGACAGCCGAGTGTGAGCAAGCTTTTATTACGGTTAAGTCTCTGCTGTGCCACCACCCTATATTGCGTGCACCAGATTTTGACAAACCTTTTGTGCTGGCAGTTGATGCTAGCCGAGTAGGGGTAGGAGCAGTGTTGATGCAGCCAGATGAGGGCCAGGTTGAACATCCCATATCATACTTCTCAAAGAAGTTTAATAGAGCCCAGAAGAACTATTCCGTCATAGAGCAGGAGTTATTAGCGATTATCCTGGCCCTGCAACACTTTGCTGTCTACCTGCCCCCTTTTGGCCCTGTGATCAAGATTTATTCAGACCATCATCCCCTGCAGTTTTTGAACAAGTTTAAATTTAAGAACCAGCGTTTGACCCGCTGGAGTTTGCTTTTGCAAGAGTACAATTTAGAAGTTAAGCATATTAAGGGGATTGATAACGTAATTGCTGATTGTTTATCCAGGGAGGGGTCAGGGTCTTGATTCGAAAATTTTGATCCAGGGCTCAAAATTTTCCCTTGGGGAAGGGCGTGTTACGTTGTCCGCCTTTCCGTTCCCACGGGTGCAGCCGTTACAGCTGGGCTAGGGGGATTATGCAGTATGTATCCGCGTCATTCGCGGAGTTTACATTAGCGAGTGTTACAAGTTCTTTTGTTTCTTTCGTTCCTGCCACTGAGGGCAATTTTATTTAATACCATGCTGAGAATGCATTTGATTATTTTGATTGTCTTGTGTGAGCTACCAGTATATTTAATGATGTTTTGCTTGCATTAGAAGTACCAGTTTATTGTAGAGAGAGAGAGGGGCACGAATATAAGTTCTTATTAATTAATTTGATTATGCGTTCGCGCTTGGCCGTGCGCGAGCCTTGATCAGGGGCAGTCTCTTCCCAGCTAGCTTCCGTATCGTGCGTGTGTGCACACTCTCTCCCCAGTCATTTTTATGCCGAGCTGGCGTTTTCATTTAAGTTTATTTTTATTCTTTTTGTTGCTGACTGAGGGAAGTAGATATTTTATTTGTTTTTGTGACCTTGTTGTCTTTGGAGGGCCAGTCTAGCTCACCGTAGTCTCTCGCTGCCTTTGTTAACGTTCCCCAACACACGTACATACACACACACACCCCCCTAACCCCTACACAGTTAATCCCATCTCTTTGCTCAAGGCTAGTGAGAACCATCGTGAGCTATTAACTGCGTTCCCCCTTGGACACGGGTTAAGTAGAAAGTCATCACCACCGGAAGTAAGTGGGAGGTGTTCCTGTATACTGTCTCGGGCGGTATTACTTCCGGTAGTGACGATAGTAGGCTAGATCTATAGGTAGGCTGTTCCGTTTTATTATCAAAGTACAGAGTGTTGCGTTCTTAAGTAAGTACTTTTCCGTTGCGCAGTTCTTCTCTAGTTTGCGGAGTGTCAGTGCCGGGGTCTACGTTATTTTTGCAACGCAGTGGAGGCCGATCATCTAAGGCTGACTTGTTGTCTTTTTGTAATAGCCCCGGGCTGGCGCCACCGTAACAATATATATATATATATATATATATATATATATATAGAGAGAGAGAGAGAGAGAGAGAGAGAGATATATATATATATATATATATATATATATATATAAACCACAAAATTAATGTGCAATACAGATTAGTAAATTCGATATTGCAACACATGATTCTTTTTATGTTGAAACGTTCACGCAGCGTAGTATACAGGCCACCCAAGTTAGATAAGTAAATGATACATTACTGTAAGACGAAATTTAATTAGTTATAGAAAAAAAAAGGATGGTGTTGTTCTATAGGACATAGTAATCCAAATCCTGACAGAAAAAAAAAATGCAGAGAAAGAGGAAAACGGGTTGCTTGAACTTGTAAAAAACTACATTTTTAAGTCAAGCAGTGAATAGACTAACACTTGGTAATAATCAGGAAGTGTGGTAGCCACTCCGTAAGTAAGAATGGGGAAGGTTCAAAATGGTGTCTTGTACAAAGGGTACCGTATAGGAGCACTCGCTCAAAAACGGTCAGAAAACCTTGTCCTGAATTAGCTTATGAAGTAAAAGACCTTCGCTATTCATGTGCAAAACTACTGACAAAATCTTGCTATCCTTTGTAGGAGTCGCAAAATCAAACCGCAAAAATATCGATTTTGTTCTTTCTTTCCTTCTTTCTTTCTTCTTCATCCATCATAACTCCAGAACAAAAAGGCTTACGCGAGCGTACTATACACCAAAACGCTTCTTGTCAAGTGTAGATGTTTCTTTTCATGTTTAGAATAAACATTCAGGCCATGGTTCGCGAGTTACTGCCTGAAAACTGCAACGCGGTCACCCACATTTAGCGCTATATTGGTCAGCTACAGCTCGCCTACAGTGAAAGAACTTACCAAAACACTTCTTTTCACGGCAAGGCACCCTCGTTTTAGTTTTTCAGGATGATATTCATGTACAGTCCAAATGTATCTCTTTCTTTATGCATAATTATCCTTCCACAAAAAGATTATAAACTACTGTAGCAAACAATAGCTTTCTTCTAAAATTATTGTTAAAATGTAGAATTGGCAAAAGTGCACACATAAGAGA
The DNA here is from genome assembly GCF_032717465.1 of Coenobita brevimanus. NCBI lineage: Eukaryota > Metazoa > Arthropoda > Malacostraca > Decapoda > Coenobitidae > Coenobita > Coenobita brevimanus. The sequence continues at coordinate 5,093,567 of NC_136957.1, read as the reverse complement.
TGAAGAAATGCACGGAAATAAGAGAGCATTCAGGATGGGAGGAAACTTGGGGACCTATACCCGTTACTGTATTCCACCAGTTACTAGTTTGTGGCTAAATGTGGAATGTAGTAATGGGTATAGCTCTCGAAATCTCCTCCCATCCTGAATGCTCTCTTGTTTCTGTGCTTTTTTTTTTTTTATTCTCTTATCTGAGCACTTTTGCCATTCCTACTTCTGAACAATCATTTTAGAAGATTTTTATTTTTGTTTTCTAGTACACTCGACCTTGCCCTAAGAACAACAGTGTTCTTACAAATTTGTGTGATGTTGGTGAAACTTTTACAAAACAGACCATAATATCATCAGACTTGAAATTAAAATAAACAGTGAGACCTGTATAAAAAACCTCTTTTTTCATAACATAAAGAAAATATCTTTGTTATTATGAGAAACAATATTACCAACACCAACAGAATAAAGTTGCTACAGGTGGGTAATGTTGGCAAAACCTGGAAAATATTCACTAATCAACTGACGAATACCGAATGAAAAACTATACCGAGAAATACCCGAAGAAGTTATCACACTAATATACGAGCCTGCATGTTGCAGAATCTTGAAGAAATCGTCGGCCGGAAGAGAAAATGCATTTACTGTAGAGGAAATCACGGTGACTATGACGAATGTTGTATATTACAACAGCAGTGCCCGAAGATTATCCAGAAAAGTAAGGTAGATTATTAACTAAAATTTCCCCTGAAATACAGTAAAACCCGAAGAAATTCTTCCATTATGTAAGGAATAAGAAAAGCTGTAAAAGATAGCATAGGCCTCATGATGAATTCGGATGGTGATCTTGTTTATGTTAACCAGACTGTAGCTTTAAAACTGAACGACTCCTTTCACATTGCATTAACAAAAAACACACACTTTCGCATTCCACAAACGATTTTCTTATGATCAGAAGATAATAAATTCTCAATCAGCTCAGTGACGGGACATGAGGTATTAAATTACCCTCAGTAGATCGACCCACGTAAATCAAGTGGATAAGACCATATAATTCCTTTTGTACTTTATTGATTCTACAGACAGTTAGCGTACCCTGTAGTTATACTGTCAATAAATCACTAACTGAATGCAGAGTCTTCGACCAATGGAAGCTCCCAAATAGAGCATCTATATTTAAAAAGGTGAATATAAAACGAGTCACACATAACCTCTCATTCAGCCTAACGTTGGTACTAGGCAAAATTATGGAAAATTGAAAGAGATAAAAAAACGTTATTCCTTAAGAAGCATGATTTGGTGCCAGATAATTAGCATATTTTTCATCATAATCGATTATATTTTACATATTTGCTTAATTTAAAAAGAAATACATATACGATAATGGGAACGCAAAAATACCGTCGGGTGTCATCTACCTAGATTTCCAGAAAACGTTTGATAAGATTTCTCACTTATGACTACAAGAAAAACTAAAAGCCCACGGTTTCTGTAACAAATTATGTTCATATTCATGGACTGAAGATTGGTAAACAAATGAATAACAATGTGTGGCGATTAAATTTGGAATAGGACTTGAAGTGTGTAATATGCTTATAGTTTGGTGATGACAGTTATAGGAACTTATACTGGAGAGCATGGTGCCCTGCTCTGTGTGTTACTGAAACACTAAAAAAGTTCAGCAAAAGGGGATGTTGAGAAGCTAGTCTCGAGGGCTGATGAAACGTGATCTCCAGCTCTCCCTTTCGTCATCTTTGCATCCACTTTGGGACTACCGCCCTGCTCGATTGGTTGTACAGTCTACTCTTTATTTAATAAGAGCTGCAGTTTCTGCCTATATATCAAGGTTCTTTTGTTACTGTTTTTGCTGTTTGAGATGGTTGGTGTATTTTTTTCCTCTGAGATTATTTATTGTGATCCTTCTCTGAGTGAAGTCATCCAGGTGGATGACCAACTGAGTGGTACAGCTAGAAACAAGTATAGTAACTGGGTACCTCCTGTGGCTGCGGCAAAAAGTGCGCGGACTAAAGGAAGTGAAAAAAAAAAAAAAAAAAAAAAAAAAAAAAACAGCTTTTTGCACAGCTAAAGTTGGTTTACAAAGCAATAGAAATAGATAAGAATATGAGCGACTGCTTAAAATTCGATGTATGAAAAGAGAGAGAGAAAAAAATGGATGAACTAAATGCAAAAGACAAAGGCGTCAGAGGAAATGGGCAAACGTGCTGTATGAGAGGCCATATGATTATTAGCTCTGGCTTAATGACCCATATAATCAGTGTTTATCACACCACGGTAATGACGGGTTGAGCTGAACACACGGATTTATTCAGAATCATAAATGATGGCCGTAATGAGGCGTGAAGGAGATGCTGATGATGGTGGTGCTGGTGCTGATGGTAGCAATGATGATAAATATAAATGGTGGCTATGTGGATTTTTACAATGATGATGCTGTTCATGATGATGAAACTGATGCTAATATTTGATAATCTGGAACATAGTGGCTTATTACATAATGATCATGATAAAGATGATAATGATCGTAGTTCTTACGACGTTGATTGTTAATGGTGCTGATGTTAATGCTGACGATAATGCTGGTAGATTTTGATACTCCTGGAAATACTGACGGAAATAAATGGTGCTTCTGTTGTTCATGGTGATGCTGAGTAAATTACAACGGTGAAGGTAATTAGAGTGAATATGAGCATATTTATTGTCCTGATACTGCTGATGATAGTCTCATCAGTGATGGTGACAACGATGAACTTTAACCTGGTAACAATTGTCGTTTTATTGATTAGGATGATCCAGTTCTGCTAATCTGGATTCGATTCCTGCGAGGTTGGGTACCTAGGAGCGCACGATAGTATGCCCTTTCATGTACATTTATATGTCTGCATTCTAGTAATTCGCCACGATAGCATATACGAAATCTAACTCACAAACACAGTTACTTAAACACCAAATTCACGCAATCAGTTCCTTCCTCACTCTACAATCAATGCCACCCACACTTCCATTCGTACAACGGTACATGACTGATCCTCTTGCCTATGCATTCAGTTACCATTTATACCCATAAAACACGATGTATACTATTAAAAATAGCTGATTGCTCTTGTTAGGCGTGTGAAACCTACCACTTTATTACATGGATATATAATGGTGATACGGGTCATTGTCCTTAATTATAACTGTAGAGACTTACACTGAACATGGTTATGGTGGTGATGGTGATGGCTTATTTTGGTAATGTAGATGATGATGGAATTTGCAGCGATGATCAAATAGTTACATATATGTAGTGTTAATGTCGATAATGGATATACTGAGATTATTATAATGAACGCATTAGCATGATTTATACTAGAGCTATATCAAAATTATAATTAGACCGAATAAAGGTGTAGTTGAATTACACTAATTTTATTATCGAAGCTGAAAACATGAATCAAGGTAACATGAAGTATGACAACTGATAGTACAAATATCAACTAGAAGGCACTCAAACAACGCATACCTGCGATCCGGGTCCGAGATCCGTGGAGATATTGTTTGGAATACGTAGTATCCGGATTTGCCCCCAAATTTTATCAGTTGTTCCTTGACCCATGGCCCACTCTTCCACACAAAGTTTATTGAAATTCATTGAGAGCTTTGGTTTTATTGTGAGGAATACATTGGATCCGGATCCGCCCCAAAATGTCATCACTTCTTTCTTGGCCCATGGCCCACGCTCCACAAAATTTCACAGAAATTCATTGAGAACTTTTGTAGAAATTGTGTGGACAACAGACAGACAAACATAGAAGAATAAATAACCTCCTCCAACTTCGTTGGCGGATGTAAGAACATGATGAGCAGGAACTGAAAACAACTCCTAAAAGTGGTAACACCGTTTAGAAGAACCAAGATGATGATGATGATGATTATGGTGATAATGATTTTAATAATAATAATAATAATAATAATAATAATAATAATAATAATAAGATGATGAAGAAGAAGAAATAAGTAAAACAACAACAACAAAAACTACTACTAATACTACTACTACTAATAATAATAATAATAATAATAATGATAATAATAAGCCTCGAACCGTTTTATAAAACATTATGGTACAGTAATGCATTTCGGCACAACTAATTGGATGTCAGAGAGTTATAAAGCCTATTATCAGTTCATTAATGCTCTCATGGTCATGTGTTATTCTAATTACCTTTGAAATCATGAAATCTGTCACTACCGCATTTTTTTTTTTATGTGTTCGACTCTGGGCATAGGCTTCACAGCCTGCTATCAAGGCCCAACAGTCCTCCTACATACCATACACCTATTTACTATCATCATGCGTAGGAAACACACACACACACACATTATATATATATATATATATATATATATATATATTTATTTATGCAGATAGATAGATATAGATATAGATACATAGATATAGATATAGATATCCTCCTCCTCATCATCATTATCAGCAGCAGCAGCAATTACAAGGCCACTGCTGAACAAAGGCCTTCCCCAACCTTCTCCATGAATTCCTTGACTGAGCCAGTCTTTGCCACATTTTCCCTGCAGATTTCTCTACCTCATTTCTCCACCTCCTGTCTGGCCTTTTTCTGCTACGCTTACCATCTCTTGGTGTCTAGTCAGTCAATTTCTTGCTCCATCAGTTATCCCTTACTCTTGCTACATGGCCTGCCCACCTCCATATCAGTTCTTTTATAACTACTATAATGTCTTTGACTTTAGTCTGCTCTCTCACCCAAATTGATCTGTTCCTGTCTCATAAAGATATTCCCAATACTGACCTTTCCATTGCTCTCTGAGAACGGATTTACTTATTTTCCATCGATTTTGTCAGTTTCCAGGTCTCACAGCCATACATCATAGCTGGAATTATACATTCGTTATATACTTTGCGTTTCATACAAACTGGCAAGCTACTTTTCATAATGTCTCTATGTTTACCGAAAGCCTTCCACCCAATTGTAATGCATCTTTTTATTTCGATATCATTTTCTTTCGTTAATTTTAGTATTTGTCCCAAGTAATTGTACTCCTTGACTTTTCATAATGTCTCTAAGTTTACCGAAAGCTTTCCATGCAATTGTAATGTGTCTTTTTATTTCGCTATCATTATCTTTCGTTAATTTTAATATTTGTCCCAAGTAATTGTTCTCCTCGACTTCTTCAAGAATTTCTCTACCTATTCTGATGATGCTCATTGGTGTTTGTGGATTAAACATTACTTTAGCTTTACTCCTGTTCATCTTTTGCCCTGCTTTGAGACTTTCTATGTTTAGGTCGTTTAAAATTTCTTACAATGTCTCTGCTCTTTCTAAGATTATGACAGTGTCATCTGCAAATATTAAATGGTTTAGCTTTTCTCCATCTATGTTTACTTCTTTGTTTTCCCAGTCTAGCTTTCTGAGAATACTTTCTCGGCGTGCTGTAAATAATTATGGTGAAACTGTATCTCCCTGATGCACGCCCTTCTCAATCTTAATTTTTTCTGAGTCCTTATGTAATTTAACTGTAGCAGTTCCCTCTCTATATAATTATGTTTTCGAGCAGTTTCACAGTGTTCTCAGTCACCCCTTGTTCTCGCAATGAATTTATAATTGCTATGTGCTCCACTGAGTCGATAGCCTTTTCATAATCAACAAAACCTAAGCACAGTGGTTTATTATAATGTGTAGTTTTTTCAGTCAGCTGATTCACTGTGTGTAAATGATCAGTAGTTGAATAACCACTTTGGAATCCTGCCTGTTCACGAGATTGGTTTTCCTCCAAATTTTTAGTTATTGTGGTCGTAAGGACTTTAGTCAAGAGTTTGTAAATGACTGATAATAAGCTAATGGGAAAGTCACTAAGATCCTTTGAGTCACCTTTTTTGTAAAACATTTATTGCATTACACCATGTTTTGGGAATTATTATTATTTTTTTTTTTTTCACTGAGTAAATAAGTAACCAAGCCTATTTTGTACTTCTACTCCTGCATCCATCAGTAAATCTGCTGCTATTCCATCTTCTCCCAGAGCTTTCCCTCTTTTCATATTTTTAAGAGAAATACTTCGTCTGGTGTTACCTCAGGTATTTCACTTGTGTCAACTGAAAAGTTGGCTATTGGTACTATGGCCTTTGATGCATACAGTTCTTTGTAAAAATCTTCAAATCTCTTCACCATCTTATCTCTGCATTTAATGACTTCACCATTTTTTGTCTTTCAGTGATGTAATTTGTGCTTTCCTTGTGCCATTTACTTCAGACCTGTTTCAGACTTTTTCCTTTTTTTTTTTTTGATGGTTTCTTTGATCTGATCCATGTTTCTCTTTTCTTTTTTCTTCCCTTTGTCTTTTGTTGATAAGCTTATTTTATTCTGCTCATTCTATTTCATCTCTCTTTGTTTTTACTTTCATTTCCTTTCTTTTTTTTTTTACATAACTCGAGTGTTTTTTTTAAATACTTCTTTGCTTTGCTTGTATTAGGTTTTCCTACTACCTCTGATGATTCTTGTAGCACTTTTGTGAGTCTGTCATTCAGCTGATCAGTGTCACATTCAGCATTACTTAGAACCTGGTATCTGTTCCTGATACCAACAGAAAAGGTGCTTTGTTTCCGTTTACTTTTATTGGGCATATCTTTTTATCTTTAATCATTTTCTTTCTTTCACTTTTGAACTTGAAATCTGGCTGTGCAATCCACCATTCTGTGGTGACTTCCAATATTCACTTTGTTGATAATTGTGACATTTGTGATCGTGTTATTCCTACCTGCTATAATGAAGTCGATTTCAGTCCTTGTTTATCCATTTGGGCTTCTCCAGGTCCACTTTCTCCCTGTTCTTTTGTGAAAAAATGTGTTCATTATTCTCATGTTATACATTTCAGCAAAGTTTACCACCATTTCTTCTCTTTCGTTCCTATCTTCCACTCCAAATTTTCCTTTACATGCTTCTCCGTTTTTTATTTCCCAACTTTTGCATTGAAGTTTCTCATGAGTATAGTATATGTGGTCTTTTCTTCTTCCATAATCTGGGAGATGTCGTCATGGAATGTTTCAGTTTCTTCATCTGAGCTTTGAGAAGTTGGTGCATATACCTGTATTAATTTCAACGTATATTTTTTCCACAGTTTAATTACCACCAATGCTGCTCTGTCATATATATATATATATATACATTATATGCACAGTACGGTTGGATTGTGAAGAAATGGAAAATGTGAGTGCATTTAAGTACTTGGCTGATGTGACTAGGAGTAATGGAAACATAGAGTATGAAGTGCTTGAAAGGGTACAACAGGGAAGAAAGATTGCTGGGTCATTGAAAGCAGTGTTAAAAAATAGGGAAGTAACTTGGGAAGTAAAACAGCCGCTGCATGATAATATTATGATACCCACATAACGTGTGGAAGCAAGGCTTGGACTTTGCTGGTAGGATACAAGTCAAGAGTGAGAGGAGTGGAAATGAGTTATCTGAGAGGAGTATGTGAAGTTACATGGAGGGACAGACTGACAAATGAGGAAGTGAAGGAGCATTGTGGTGTGGAAGTGGATGTGATATAAAACGTTTGGAACAAACATTGCTATGATTTGACCATGTGGAGAGAATGGAGACTGGGAGACTAAAGAGAAGATTGTATGTGAGTGAGGTGAAAAGGGACGAGGGAGAGGGAGAGACCGAGTATGAGATGAAAGAATAGAGCAGAGAGGTTATGAGGGTGGGAATTGAAAATCTGGGGGAGGGCATCGAAATGGCAGGGGAAACGGCGACATGAAGGCGATTTGTATGTGGCCACCTATTACGTGATTAGGGCTTCTACCTATATACTGTACATACTCGTGTATATATATATATATATATATATATATATATATATATATATATATATATATATATATATATATATATATATATGCACACGTACAAAAACATACACACACACACACACACACACACACACACACACACACATGTTCATGTCTGCACGCATATACCATTATATACACATTTGCCTTTCAAAACTATTGTCCAGATTAGGTCCGTGATTCTGTCCACCGCCAAACAATTATAGACAGCAGAGGAAAGCAACGTGTCTTAAAAGGTTGTACTCAATCGTTTTTGTCACATCAACATTCCCTCTGACGAAGAGGCAATTTGTTGTGCTGGCAAACATAGCTTTTTTCTGGCATCCACCTTTGCTGATCCCTGTGACTCTCTCTCTCTCTCTCTCTCTCTCTCTCTCTCTCTCTCTCTCTCTATGTGTGTGTGTGTGTTTGTGTGTGTGTTTGTGTGTGTGTTTGTATGTATGTATGTATGTATGTGTGTGTGTGTGTGTGTGTGTGTGTGTGTGTGTGTGTGTGTGTGTGTGTGTGTGTGTGTATGTGTGTGTGTTTGTGTGTGCATGTGTGTGTGTGTGTGTGTGTGTGTGTGTGTGTGTGTGTGTGTGTGTGTGTGTGTGTGTGTGTGTGTGTGTGTGTGTGTGTGTGGATAAACTAATTCAAACAGTTTAGGACGACTTTAAACAAATTTGGGGGATGGGTTGGGGGTCAGTAACTGAGAAAACCTTACATTTTATAGGTCAGTATATCAGAGGTCATGGTCACAGGGTAGGTCAAGCTTTAATATAGGAAAATCAGCTTAAGCATTTTTATTTAATATTGATAAAGCACACACACAAACATTCAGCACTACCCTTTTTCCATCGTACAGCTTTGCCAGCCCTGCATAGCAATGAATATCTCTCTCTCTCTCTCTCTCTCTTGTTGCTCACCAGTTAGTTCTATTGTGGATTAAAAAATAACAGACTATCAATCATCATCATCCGGACCTCCTTCCACACCCTAGGGCAGGGTGAGGAGTAGCAATGTCCAGACAGCCCAGATTTGCCCATTCCAATGAGCCACGCATCCATTCGCTCACCATTCAAGCCCCGCATCCTGGTTCAATCTGATACGCCAAAAACACTCGCCACATTCTGTAACTTCAAATAACCGTATCCGATAAAGTCAATCTGGACTTTGCCACGATAAAAAGGGGTGCCAGATCCCTGATCATGCACTTCTCCTCACAACATTTATCCAGTCAGCTCGATCTCTTGTCAGTCAACTAGCCTCACCAACTTCCAAACCTCTCTTCCTCACACACTCATCCACCATATCCCTCCACATTCTCCTTGGCCTGCCTCGTCCCCTCCCTCCTTCAAATTTGCTCAGATATACCTTTTTCATCACTCTATTGTCATCCATTCTCTCCACATGACCATATCATCTCAGAACACTTTCCTCGTTTTCGGTGTCCACAGACTCTCTCACTCCACGTCTTTCACGAATCACATTATTTCGTATCCTATACACTCTCTGTGTACTCCACATACATTCCTCAGCAGTCCCATCTCCACTGCTCTTACTCTTGACTTTTCATTTTCATGCCACACCATAATCTCGAATCCATACGTTGAAGTTGGCACAAACACTCCTTCATGTAAGCCTTGTACAGCTGCAACACGCAAGCCTCTGTTTCTTTTCAAGGCCTTCATTGCACCAGTTACTTTCCTTCCCTGTGTCACTCTACTCTCCACTTCTTTTGCACATTTTCCTCTCTTTTCTATCACTGTATCCAGGTATTTGAACTCTCTTATCAATTCCAGTCTCCCTCCATTCACTGCAACATCGCACTGGGAGTCACCCTCCCTCTCAATAACCATCACTTTACTCTTTTCTACATTTACTCTCAAGGCACGACATTCACAGACATCAGCAAAACTCTGCACTAGTCTACCATGTTCTTGTCCGGTATTTACAAGTAGTACTGAATCATCAGTATATAAGTTTGAGATATTCCATCCATCACCATTCAATACCAACGCCATCCCCCTCTCCATTGCTCGTGTGTTTACTTCTGTCATCACCCAACCCATACTCATATTGAACAACTTTGGGGACATCACACAGCCTTGTCGCATGCCCACGCTGATCATGAACCATTCACCTAGATGCCCATTAACCTTTACACATGCTTCACTACCATCATAAAAACTCGTGACGGCACCTAGCAGCTTGCCATCTAAACCGTACATGTGCAGAACCTTCCACAATTCTTCTCTGTCTACTTTGTCGTATGCTTTTTCCAGACCCATGAATGCCATAAAGACCTTATAGTACTTCTCACAAGCCTTCTACACTATCTGTCTCACTGCAAATATTTGATCCACACATCTTCATCCACTCCTAAAACCACCCTGTTCATCACTCACTAGGATTTCTGATATCTTTCAAACTTTCTCTATAATAAGTCTTCCATATACCTTCCCTACCACACTCAATAAACTTATGCAACGATAATTCTTGCACACACTTCGCTCACCTTTATTATTGTACAGGGGTACAATGACAACCTTTTTCCACTCTGCTGGCACAGTTTCACTCATCCACGCCTTCTTACATATCTCCAACAAGCACTTCATTCCGCTATCTCCATTACACTTAAGCATCTCTGCATACACCTCATCAACCCTAGCTGCTTTCCCATTTTTCAGCTGCTTCACAGCACTCTTCACCTGTGCGTGTGTCACGTTTCCTGGCACTGTATTCCTTCTCTGCACACCCCCAGAACCAGTCAGTGGCTTTGCTCTCTCTATTCCCATGCATCAGACTTTCAAAATATTCTTTCTATATGGTTCTTACTTCATCCCCATGGGTTAATAATTTACCACCTACATCCTTCACAACTTCACATTTCATTCTGCTGTCACTTCTACATTTTCGCACCACTTTCCAAAGTAACTTCCCCTTTCCAGAGAACTTTGCATTCACTTTATCATTCACAGTATCATTTACCTCCTCCTTTTTCCTCTTCATTAGCCTCTTTATGTGCTTCTTGCTCTCAGTATAATCAGTTCATATATCAACTGAACCCCTGTCCTGTAATCACTCTAGCGACTTCTTCCTCTTTTCCTCCACTGCTCTCTTAATCTTTTCATTCCACCATGCCTTACCTTTCTTCTTTGTTGGTACTCTTGCCACACCACACACCGTTTTAGCATTACTAACTAAGCAATCCCTATATGCTGTCCAGATCCATTTCATTCCAATTCACTGATTCTAACTCCTCCCCTATTTTGGTCATGTATTCATCTGCCATTTCATTGATTCTCAGCTTCTCGACTTTCAGTCTTTCTCCCTGACTGCTCCTCTCTCTGCTGGTCCACCTCACTCCTCTCAGCTTGATCTTGCATACCACAATCATATGATCTGAGAGACCTCCACATCGTCCTCTCACGGCCTTCCTATCAGCAACTATTCCCAGCATCGACCTCTCTATCAGCACGTAGTCAACCAGGCTTCTTTCAACACGATTCCCCTTCCCTCTACACCATGTATATTTATGTGCATCTTTGATTTTGAAATGCGAGTTACAAGTGCACAACCTCCTTTCCGCACACATATCCTGCAGTCGCTGTCCATTATCATTTTCTCCTGGTACTCCATTACAACCCATTATATTATCCTCAGGACCAGTGCCTACTCTTCCACTCATATCGCCCTTTACGATCACTTTATACCCTCCTGGGCATTTCTCCCATTCTTTCATCCAGCTCATCCCAAACCCTTTCTCTCTCTCACACCTGTCCTCACACGGTGCATATGCTACAATGACCGCCACTTTCACCTTCTCAGACTTAAGCTTGACATACATACACCTCAAGCTTACACATTAGTAGTCTCTCATTCCACTCTGCCACACTTCATTCATCAACAACGTAACTCCTTCCTTGCATCTTCCTCTCCCATTCATTGCCAGTCTTACACATTTCACACCCTCCCATTCCTCCGCATCACACCCATTCATCTTTGTTTCACACAGTGCCATCACTGCATCTCTTGCACTCTCGAACACATTCACCACTTCCACCCTCTTGGTCTCCTCATTCACACCTCACACATTCCACATGGCCATGCGAATCTGCCCATTTGGTTAGGCTCTCCGAAAGAACTACCATGATTTAATGATTATAGATAGGTGAATCTGGGGGATACTTAACCCTTCCAAAAACCCCGGGTGTATGGTTACCACCCAGCATAGTAAATGGTTTCCTAGGTACAGGAAACCATTTGGATTGTCACTCAGTGTAGAGATCATAAGGCATCCCTGCACTGAGTGAGTGGATGATGGGCTCCCTTATCCACCACAACAGTAACCAGGAATAAAACGGAATGGCTAAGAGAGAGAGAGAGAGAGAGAGAGAGAGAGAGAGAGAGAGAGAGAGAGAGAGTTCCTCTATAGGTCAGAGATTTTGTATAAAGAAGTTTGAAGTTGACAAAACAGATTTCAGAGCTGATGGACGTCAAATTTATAATAAGAAAATCGTCTCGTCAAATTTCACTATATTCCACTCATCAGCTCAGGAGATAATAGGTACCTACACACACACACACACACACACACACACACACACATATATATATGGAGCCTCTGTGGTACAGTGGTAGAGTGGCGTTTCGTACACGGGTGAACCAGGGTTCGCGCCCCGCCAGGGTAATAAACTTTGGGAGTGTTCACTCGGCCACGTACTGCATTGGCGGACACAAGGGGTGCTGTGGTTGAACCATTGCCGCTTACTGTAAAGTATGCTTGCACCCAGTCGGCTTGCGCTGGCCGATTACACTTGGTTCACAGACAACACACACATCCAAAGCCACTACAATTACACTTACAAGCACTTCTCACCCTACATACAATCTCCATCAGACAGCCTAAGCCACTTGGTAGAGATACTTTGGCTGTATCGTCCCGACTTCGGTCGGATAGGCCGGTCCTGCGGTGGATACTCAAACGACTGATGATGATATATATATATATATATATATATATATATATATATATATATATATATATATATCCAAAGAGAGAGAATATTTATGTTCATCACTGCTTAAAATAACAATGGGTAGCAGATGAATAGCCAGGGGGTATTATTAAAGTAGCAGACACAGTAGTATTGGACAGGCATAAATTGCCTTGCAACGGCAAATGGACAACAGAAGGTGAGGCGGCGTGAAAATTATGAGCACCATATACACAGTAGAGGGTAAGACTGCATATCCTTTCCCTTAACACTGTGGCTGCTATGAATTGCTTTGATTTGAAGAAAATACTCTGCCACCAGTAAATGTTGTTTGTAATCAGGCAGAATGGACTTCTTGGCAGAGTTTTGCCAAATTTGCGACACGATCTTTATGTCTGTTATTTATCGAACGTCAGTCACGATAAGACATAGTATTTGCATATCGCGGCTGGAGAGATAAAATAGCTGGTAGCATTCATGAAGCAGACGACGGGGCATTGTGCGTGTACCAAGTGTGGTTTATGAAACAGTGTGTAGAACTGACAGATGTGTGCTCTATAGAACACAGCGATATCAACGGCTCAACATAGTCTGCGTGCTGCTGCCTCATTCCTCCGAAAACATATCTGCCAAATCGTGTGACAGTATCAAGAATACATCAGATGGTTCACAACGCAGTCTACAAGGGCAATATCAGACTGAGTCCATCATAGCCTATGTAATGCTTAAAGAGGATTTCAAAATCAATGTGCCAGTTCGTTTGTCGGTAGTAAGAATAAATTATAAAAGATGCTGTGACAGTGCAAAGCTATGGAAATATTACGGCTTAAGACACGGCCGCAGTGTGTCAGTCAGTCTCTGTGCCGCCACTTGCTACTTCATACAACCAAATCTCTTTGGGATAAGGTTGAATCTGACTAGGTATTACCTCGATACAAACACATCAAGGATCAAACATACACGTCACAACAAGCACATACCTTGTGTGTCATGCAGCGTATACACTCACATCTCACATAGTCTTATAATAAAACTCAGCGTCACACACACACACACACACACACACACACACACACACACACACACACACACACACACACACAGACACACACACACAGACACACACACACACACACACACACACACACACACACACACACACACACACACACACACACACACACACACACATGTAATTACATATTTATTCAAATAAAAACACTCGTTTATCCCGCCCCCCACCACGACTCTTCCGATTTCTCCCCATTACTTTCTCCGCCCTACACTCGTCCCCTATCCTGTGTGCGTGTGTGTGTGTGTGTGTGTGCGTGTGTGTGTGTGTGTGTGTGTGTGTGTGTGTGTGTGTGTGTGTGTGTGTGTGTGTGTGTGTGTGTGTGTGTGTGTGTGTGTGTGTGTGTGTGTGTGTGTGTGTGTTCCCTTTTCATGTAACTCTTACTCTACCACCCTTCCTCCGTCCCAAGAGAGATGCAGCCATTCTCTCCTCCCCTTTGCCCCTCTGCTCTCCCATTTTTCCTCTCTATCTCTTTTGTTGTTTCCCTGTCTCCACACTCTTCTCCGTTACCTAAGTTCTCTTTCACGACTTGCTTTTCTGTTTCCCTCCGTCAGAATCTATTAGAATCTATTTATCTATCTATCAGTCTCTTGCCAAGTGCCTCAAACCCAAAAGTGGTTGTCATAAATAAGTCGCATCCACGCTGCTCCATCCTCTGTCATTTGGCTGCCTTCCTCCAACTCACATACCCCTCCATCATATATCTCTCCACTCCATCCCCCATCACATCCTTGGTCTCCCCCACCTCTTCTCCCATACTCAATCTCAGGCATTTCCACAAGGTCCAACCATTTCAGTGAATTTCTCCTAACACTGTCCGTCTCATCCACATTAACACCACAGTGCTCCTCTCCTTCCTCATTTGTCTGTCTGTATGTCTCTCCATGTGACCACCAACGTTTCACAAATAACTCATTTCCACAGCTCACTCTTTGTGTCCATCAGTTAGGTCCAAGGTTCACCTCCATATGTTTCAGTGGGAATCACAATACTGTCATGCAGCAATTTTTCGCTTCCAGATTCGCACTGAGTTAAACATAAAAACTTTCACTCTCCCTTCCCTCCGTCCACCCCTTTTTTTCTCTCTTTCCCTCTCTTCTTCCTCCCTGCATCACCACACTTATTCCTCCTTTTCTCTCTTCCCGTTATCGTTGATCTCTCTCTCTCTCTCTCTCTCTCTCTCTCTCTCTCTCTCTCTCTCTCTCTCTCTCTCTCAGTCCTTCCCCGCTTACCTCATTTTCTCCTTCCCCCATTCCTTTCCCTTCCTCTCTTCCTTTTCTCACCTTTTCTTTTGTAAAGATTTCTCCGTCAATCACTCATTTCCTGAACTCCCTCACTACTCACTTCATTTTTCCTTTTCCTTCCCTTGTCTCCCTTATTACCTCTTTTACCTCCCCTTTAATTCTCTCTCTCTCTCTCTCTCTCTCTCTCTCTCTCTCTCTCTCTCTCTCTCACACACACACACACAGTTTCTACGAGAATCAAGAAGGATTTTTCCCTCGATTAAAACTTACACAGAGGAACAGGTGAAGTAGACGTAGGAGAGAGAGAGAGAGAGAGAGAGAGAGAGAGAGAGAGAGAGAGACCAAGGGGTGCTAAAAATAAAAAATGAATGATGGGAGGGGGAAGGTAAACATATATGTATGATATGAAGACAGCGGAAAGATTTTGTGGAAGGACCAGGATTGTGATGAAGTTGTGAAACACTGGGAGGACAAGAGAAACACAATGAACAGCCAAGTGTAATGAAGGAAAAAAAGGAGTGGAAAAGATACTGAATATTAAAAAGTGTGTGTTTCGCAATTAGAAGATAACAAATTTGCTATATAAAAATAACATTGACGAAAGAGAAGTGAATACTGAAAGTAGATTCCAAACTGATGGAAACAGTGGTATGGTAGACAATATAATTAAATCCCTTTACAGAGTTGCATACCAATAAAAAATTTTCCTTTGGTTCCTAAATGCGGGTTCGGAAATAATAAAATAATTAAGGACGGCTAAAAAAAAAAAAAAACTAGTTGAAAAAGGTTTTCTTAAGTAACGGACTCAGGAACTAGCAAGAATAGAATACAGAATATGTCTTCGTGTTGAAAGGAAGAAATATGTACTATATCTCATTACGATCTTCATCATTTTCATTATACCTCATTACCATCTTCATCATTATCATTATGCGTCATTACCATTTTCATCATTATCATCAGCAGGAAAGCCGGTCCACGACAGGACAAAAGCATCTCTCAGACTTTTCCAGTCTTACCTGTTGGTTGTTAGCCTGCTCCATCCAATCCCTGCATATTACTAAAGCTCATCTCGGCATTTTTGAGGAGTAGACTGTAGCATCAGTCAAGCAGGGCAGTACTCCCGAGGTGGATGGAAAGCTGATGATAGGGAGTGCTGGAGCTCCCGTTTCATCAGTCCTCAGGACTAGTTCCTGACCATCCCCCATTGCTGAACTTTTTCAGTGTCTCAGTTACTCAGAGAGTAGGCCAGCATGCTCTCCAACACAAATTTCTCTAACTATCTACACCAAACTACATGCACAGTACACACTACACTTCCTTTTCCAAAATTCAAAAAAAATCATGGTGTTTCATCACCAAGCCTCGGAGTCCCCAGGGGGAGGGACCATAAATGCCCCCACCTTCCTCCCCTCTCCCGGTGACGACTCGAGCTGCCTGGAACCACTGTCTGACTCTCTTCTTCTTCATTTCTGCAACATTCGCGGCCTTTCCTCTAACTTTTGCTCTGTTGAGCACCACCTTTCCTCCTCTAAACCTCACCTTCTTTTTCTGACTGAGACTCAGCTGTCTGAGGCAACTGACAGCAAACCCTTTTCTGTATCCTCCTACTTTCTCTATACTCATTTCAAAGCCAAAGGTGGCTGTTGTGTATATATACGCAACGACTTATCTTGCTCTCGTGTTCCTGAACTCGATTCTTCTGAATTCTCTACACTCTGGCTTCGGCTTTCCTGTCATTCTCTGACTAAATATATCTGTGCTGTTTACTTATCCCCAAATTCTACTGACTATCAAAAATTATTCGACTATCTTACTTCTACGATGGAACACATTCTATCCACTTCTCCTTTCTCTGAAATCTCCATTCTAGGAGATTTCAATGTTCACCACCACCTTTGGCTCCCCTCTCCTTTCACTGATCCACCTGGTGAACAAGCCTACATCATTTCTATCCTTAATGACCTAGAGCAGCTTGTGCAGCACCCTACCCGTATCCCAGACTGCCTTGGAGAGAGCTCCAACATACTTGACCTCTTCCTTACAACTAATCCTTCTGCTTACACTGTTAATCTTTTCTCTCCGTTGAGCTCCTCCGATCACAACCTTATCACCTTAACCTGTCCTATCACTCTGGTATGGCCTGTGGACCCTCCATGGAAACGTCGTCTGTGGTATTTTGGAGCTGCGGATTGGGAGACCCTCAGGCAGTACTTCTTTGATTTTTCCTGGAATGATTATTGCTTCCATGGCTGGGAGCCATCTGACTGTGCCTTGCGCATTACGGAGTTTTTTTTTTCGGGCATGGAAGCTTACATTCCTTTCTCATATCCTTTGAGTAACGCAAGAAAGCCTTGGTTTAATCACGCTTGTTCTAATGCTGTCCGCAACAAGGAGAGGGCCTACAAAAGGTACCGGAGCCAACCCACCCCTGAATCACGTCATCTTTACGTTTCTGCCCGGAATTGTGCTAAGTCTGTTCTTTGCTCTGCTAAAATTAATTTCATCCATACTAAGTACTCTCAACTCTCCAACTCAGATTCTTCCCGCTCCTTCTGGCACCTTGCCAAACACCTTTCTAACAACTTTACCTCATCATCCTTCCCTCCTCTTTTCTACTCTGATGGTTCTGTAGGTATTTCTTCTACTGATAAAGCAGATCTCTTTGCACGGACTTTCTCCTCCAAGTCCACCTTAGACGATTCCGGTGCTGTTCCTCCATCACTTCCTGCCTCTGACTTCCTCATGGCTGACATTAAAATTTCTTCAGCTGATGTGTTTGCTGCCATCATTGGCCTCAATACTAACAAGGCATATGGGCCTGATGGAGTCCCTCCTGTTGTTTTCAAGAACTGTGCTTTTGTGCTTACACCCTGCCTAAGCAAACTCTTTCGCCTTTGTCTGTCAACTTGTACCTTTCCTTCTTACTGGAAGTTTGCTCTGATTCAGCCAGTCTCAAAGAAGGGTGACCACTCCCAACCCTCCAAATATCGTCCAATTGCTTTAACGTCCTGTATTTCAAAAGTTTTTGAGTCAATTCTCAATAGAAAAGTTTTAAGGCATCTTTCCTATCACAACCTTCTTTCTGATCATCAGTACGGGTTCCGTCAGGGGCGCTCCACTGGCGATCTTCTCACCTACCTTTCAGACTCCTGGTCATCCTCCTTTCGGGACTTTGGCAAAAGCTTTGCCATTGCACTTGACATCTCAAAGGCTTTTGATCTAGTCTTGCATAAATCTTTAATTTCCAAACTGCCCTTTTACGGTTTCTATCCTTCTATCTGTGCCTTCATCACTAGCTTCCTTTCTGGTCGTTCTATAGCTGCTTTTGTAGACGGCCATCATTCTTCTCCTAGATCTATCAAGAGTGGTGTTCCTCAGGGCTCTGTCCTATCACCAACTCTCTTCCTTTTATTCATCAATGACCTTCTAAGCTGTACATCTAACCCTATCCACTTGTATGCTGATGACTCCACCCTTCACCTTTCCATTTGGTTCCCGCAAAGTCCATCTCAGCAGTTACTTCAACAAACAAGGGATGAGGCTATGGCACACCTAATGTCTGACTTGGCTCATATCTCTGACTGGGGTAAAAATAATCTTGTTGTTTTTAATGCATCTAAGACTCAGTTCTTACACCTATTAACCGGTCAAAATCTTCCACAGTTATACCCACTAATGTTTAATAATATTCAGCTTATTCCTGCATCATCCTTGAACATGCCTGGGGTTTCATTTACTTGGGACTTATCTTGGAAAGATCATATTACATCTCTTGTAAAATCTGCTTCCAAGAGATTGGGTGTGCTAAGCCAACTCCGTTCTTTCTTTTCCCCTGCACAGTTGTTGACTCTATACAGGGGTTTTATCCGCCCCCGTGTGGAGTACAGCTCTCATGTGTGAGGAGGCTCCCCACATACAGCTCTTCTCAATAGGGTTGAGTCAAAGGCTTTTCGTCTCATTAACTCTCCTCCTCTTACTGACTTCTTTCAACCTCTGTCTCTTCGCCGCACTGTTGCATCTTTATCTCTTTTCTATCGCTACTTTAATGGTCACTGCTCCTCTGAACTGTCTGCATGCATTTGTCCACCTCTACGACGGGCGCGTAGCACCCGTCTAGCAGCAAACTCTTATCCCTTTTCTGTCCAACTCTCTAACGCAAGAGTTAACCGTTACTCCCAGTCCTTCATTTATGCAACAGGTCAACTCTGGAACTGTCTCCCTCTGTCTGTAGTTCCTGCTGCCTATAATCTCCAGTCTTTTAAACGCAGTGTGTCCAGGCATCTAGAAATGAATGGATCTTGAATTTGGCTCTTTCATGTATTTTGTTTTTCTCTTGGATAGAACTGTTATTGCGGGATCATGGCCTTTGGTTCCTTCTTCCTCGCATAAAAAAAAAATATTGTTTGGTTATTTCTTTGTCTCACTTCATCTCTTCGTGGCCAGTCTGGAATTATCGCTGTTCAGCTGTTAATGTTTAATGAAGGTTGTGACCAGTCCACGGCGCTCTTTATCTCCATGTGACACATAACATATTTCCCTCCCCCCTCTCTCTGAATTCATTTCTTTCTATCCATTGCTTGCCATGCTTGAAGAAGCAGACATAGGCAAAAAGTTGAATAAATCTCGGTCCTTTCTCTTCATATTTTTTTCGTACAAGCTGTAGGAGCCCACGATCTCCTTGTTTTATAAATGGCTGATATTTAATGTTGAGAATACCATTCAGCCCCATGAGTTCGATGGAATTTTTATACATTTTTATGGCTACATCGCTATGGTTTCACTTAATCAAGGAGCGACCCCTTCGTCTATGATGAAAAAAAAAAAAAGTTCCAATGACATTCAGTGTAATGCTGATTCCATTACTTCATTCCTCTCACTCGTATGCGAACTTATTTGGCTTAGGGCAGAGATTCTGCAGCGAGGTTGTTTAAGAGGTATTATCCCAAACGAGCCCAAACAAAAACTAGAAGGCAATCAGATACCACACACCTCCATCAACGCCAACATAGATTATGATTTACCATTGTAATTCTTTTTTCATACAAGGTGAACATCCTTTTGGTTTCACATAGTTAATTCTACGGCCTTAGTCTACCTTGAAACACAATTTTTAGAGAATTAATACCTCCATCAACGCCAAAAAGAAGAAGAAGAAAAAAAAAAAGTAACTTCCTTCATCCGGTTCCAGCACAAAATATAGCAAACTTTTCCTTGTCCCACTGTCCACATATCCACCAGATTTAATTGAAATCTGATTTAAGATATTTTATACACAAGCAGACATGGATGAATACATAACCCCCGACCAACTTTGCTCGATGAGGTAGAGAACACTTATCAGGATACCAAAACATAATAGCACCCTACATAATACCTAGTAACATATATAGGTAATATAGAGGTTAGATGAAAGTCGTGGCTAAGCGAAAGGGCTAGAGGAAACAGCAGTGCACATTCTCAGGAATTTCATGCTCAGTGACAGAAACTCCCCAGGCTCGGGAAAGTTCCACACATCCGTACCCTTACACGTGACACAACCAGTCATATACAGGGGAAATGGGAGAGACAGGGCAGAAGGGGTTTGGAGAGAATAGATGCACGGAGAGGAAAGGCATGAAGGAGCGCGCGGGGTTAGCCAGCATAAAACCTCTCTCACTTCGGTATTGCTCTTGTGAGATGCTTCCATATGAAGAAATAAACTCATCTCAGTACTGCTGTACTGAGATCCACCTTTTGAAGAAATAAAACTACAATCAGATCCCATACTCATCTTTGTCTTTCTCCTGCCATCTATGACAAGTACAGTACAACGAATATTCTCTCCTTAAAATCCCCACAATTCGACACGCTGTTGCAATAGCTCGGCGACGACTACTGATATATGTATGTACTAGCCAATGTAAAACTGCTCTTACCTCAGTACTACTCGTGTGAGATACTCCCTAGAAAACTCACCTCAGTAGGCTACTACTCTTGTGAGATACTCCCTAGAAAACTCACCTCAGTACTACTCTTGTGAGGTGCTCCTAGCTGAAGAAAATAAACTGCAATCAAACCCCAGACTCAGCTTTATCTTTCTCCTGCCATCTAAGACAAGTACGACGAACTTCTCTCCTTCGTAAAATCCCTACAGATGACACACTGTTACAATAGCTCAGCGATGAGTAAGATATATTATGTTGACAACTACGATGTATTATACACTTGGGTAGTCGAACGAGCAGATAATGAACACCCATAAACACTTGCATCAACAAATACAAAATATTGATGTGCTACTCAAATTCCCATTATGTTTATCTGTTTGTCTGTTTGTACCCTCAAATTAGCCGAAATGGTGCATTACAGCAAAAAAAAAAAACGTACCTAAAATGCATTAACTTAAGGAAAGAGTTAAAAAAACGGGTGCAATCGGCCTCCGACTACCAAAAATGTTATTAATACAATTTCCATCTGATTTGAAGGAATTTAATTTTGAGAACAAGGCAAGAGTCAACGTCACGGGGCATGTTCAAAGTGAAATCCGCATGTATAATAATCTAATACTACAAACAATAATCTATCTGTCATTCTATTGCCAGACTCCTTAATTCTGCAAGGGGTGGCCACAAGCAAACCGCCTCCATGTCGTCCTGTTCCCTGCTATTAACAATAATGATAATAATAATAACAATAATAATAACTAGAAAATGAAAATTGCCATTATGACAAGGTCATCCGTCTTGTGCACATGACCTCAGTATATAAAGCATAAACAATTTTTGAACTTATACCTTGGCTGTGACTGAGTTTTGGGTCAAGGTCATTCATACTTGGTAGCCATGCATAACTTATCAGGTTCTATTAATGTACCAAGTTTGGTGATTAGCTCAATTCTATTTTGATTTTTAAAATTGTGCGCTCAATGCAGAGCTCGGCACTTCCACAATCGCTTCCGCAAACCGCAAATTCTGCAATTGCGGGAGTGTGATATTGTTTGCGGATATGTGCTCGCAATAAATTTTTTGCAAATTTTCGGCTTTGCGTTTGTGGAAGCGCTCCCGCAAACACAAGTCAGCCTGTTAACCATACTGACCTCTGAGAACTTTGAGCAGTTTGTTTTTTATGATGGGCAACATGGACCTGCCCAAGATGGACTGAGGAGTGAGGACTGAGGAGATTATAGCCGAGAAATAGAAGTGGACTGGTGTGTCAACCTGTCATATCTGATCTGAGGTGTTATGAGTAATAATTCATTTACCAACAACAGAGAATGAATTACCATTGTTCTGTAATAAAAACACTCTATTACACTAATATGATCTTATTTAAAATAGTATTGAACCCCATAACTGCTGAATTCATAATTGATGACTTCACTGTTAACGATTTTTTTTTAAATATTGGGAAAAATTTTGAAAATAACCTGGAGATATATGAATTTAATTGGTAAGGTCTTTCTGCTGAAAATTATACGTACATTTAGCGCTCACTCCTCTGTTCATTTTTGTATGTATATGTGAAACAGAGTATTGATGCAAAGAGTAATGTATTCCATTAACCCCTTACCAACCCTCAGCGTTAAACAACTCTTTACAGTACCAGCGTCAATGATGTCGAGTTAGTGTGAGCTACTGTATAGAAAATTATGAACTATTATGGGAAGAGAACGAAGGTCAATGGTATGTTTACATGACCCTATGCTACCATCCCAAGCAGCCAGGCAGTCACTGAATTTCAGATGTTTTCACCCATATGGCACATGCACCATAATTTTAGGAATTCTGCAAATCATAGCAAATTAGCGGATGGGCTCAGGAAGCTAAAAAAAAAAAAAAAAAAAAAAAAAAAAAAAAAAAATTGCTAGGTGCACCAGACGATTCTCTTCACATCTGAAAGAAAAATGAATTGATTTCACAAAAAAAAAAAAAAAAATCGTTCTGGGGCCATCCAGGGAGCACGCAAATTTCTGAAACCACAGCCATTGAGGGGTTAAGCCGTTAACCTCTCCGTGGCCGTCGGTGTCGAATGATGTTTAGCCGATAAATGGCCGCAGGCATCGTTTGAGCATGGCCTTTAAAAAACGGTGAACATTTTGGAGAAGTGAAGGAATGTTCTGAACGTCTTCAGACTGACCTACACTACACTCCCATACGCCTCATCAAGCAATTCAGAGCCTGCTGCTGTGACGAGTGGATTTTCGATTTTTTTGCTCCTGGCCATCCCTAAACAAGCACAACTACACCCATTATCTCGATCCAGGCAGAAAATATCATCTTTGTCCTCTCTTGCAAAACACACACAACCACCTGTTTAAGATTATGAATTAATACAGGCACAAACAAAAAAGACATAATAATAAGTGAAAAATACAGGTTTGTCTTGGTATCTTCACCTGTTTGCTTAGGTTTGTTGTACTGGTTTGGATCATTCGATGCAGTATGACTTGTAGAAAACTGAAAACATTCGGGAAGTGAACGAACACTTGGGACATGAGACTGACCTTCACTTCACACTCACACGGTCACACCTCATCTGTCAGTTCACCACCTTCTGCCGTGACGAGTGGATGTACGATTTTTTCGCTCGTGGCCATGTCTGACAACACATACGAGTAGTTTCATCCATTATCTCGACCCAGGCAGAAAATATCATCTTTCTCCTCACTTGCAAAACACACACAACAACGCTGTTTACGATTATAAATAAACACAGG
Organism: Coenobita brevimanus; assembly: GCF_032717465.1. NCBI lineage: Eukaryota > Metazoa > Arthropoda > Malacostraca > Decapoda > Coenobitidae > Coenobita > Coenobita brevimanus. Next base: position 5,069,692 of record NC_136957.1, on the reverse strand, counting down.
CATAAACAAAAAGACATGAAAATAAAAGAAAAAATTATTTTTGGTATCGACCCATTTGCTCAGGTTTGTTGCACTGTTTTGAATCATTTTACATATTATTTGCCTTTTACAAGCATGACAGGAAAGTTTTCTGTGTTCACGTGATGGTTTCATGGGTGGAAAGAACCTCCTTCCCTTCTTGCTAATCAGCTTGTGCGATGTGCGAATGGCAGGTTGTCTCGCACTTCTGACCGTGTAGAGTGTTGGGAAACATCCAACTGTACCCTTTCTTCCTTACCCAGGCAGAAAATATCATACTTTCTCTCACTCACGACAGACAGACAGCAACATATACTGCGAAATTAACAAGGTAAATTTATGGAGAAAGTTGAACGTGTTATTACGGAGAAAATACGTTTTCCCCCGTCTGTAAACGTGTTTATTTCTGCTTTGTCTCTCTTTTCGTGATAAACTTATTCGTAGCTTTGAAACCGCATTACGATTCTATTTTTAACCATGCACGTGATGTGGGAGTGGAAAGTTGCAACCCAACTCCCTTATTCCTAATCAGATCTGACCCTCCAATTTCATCCCCCGTGTGAGAGTCTAGCCTCGGGGTAAGGGCAATTTGCTCATTAAGGACTGAAAATTCAACCCTTTTACTTCCTTTTCCAAGTATGGGCACAACGATAACGTAAATAATAACTCATCACTACCACAAACTTATTTTATATCAATAACGTGACTATTTTTTTTTTTTTTTTTTTTTTGAGCCAGTCCTAACATATTATGTACTGAAATCATTCGATATCATCATATCTAATATATGCGAAACATTTCAACACCATTGACATTGTTTTGGGGGGTAAAAAAATGATAACACATGCAATGTTGCAAAGCAGCAGCACCTCTTGGTGGCAGATATCAGTTGCTGATATTTCTGCAGCTTCCACGCACCATTGCAAGTCAAAGAACGGGTCTAGGAAGATGGAATTTGCACTGTTAGGCGCATCTGAACTTTCTCTTCAATATGGCAAGAAAAAAAAAATTAGTTTTCGAAGCTTCAGAAAATGGCCCCGGCGTCGGCCTGGGGTGCAAGTAAAATTCCAGACCCATGGCCATGGAGGGGTTAAGCCATACCTACTACTCTTTGTTTCTGGTGCGATGGATGAAATTTACTCTATGTACTCAAAGGTGGATTTCGTTTCCCAGTTTCCAAATTGTTGGTTAGGTTAGCTTTGATTTAATTATTAGGTTCAATTAAATTAGGTTATGTTTAGTTAAACACTGAAGATGGTCCCTTCCACCATTACGCTGACGAATTGAACAAGAGCTGTCATAGCCGAACAGTTAAAAGAACAGGGAAACAGATTTAAAAAATTTATAGGTAATTCATTACAGACAAGATTTGTAAAATCCATCCTAAACAATTTACCTACCAACAAAGCTCCAGGTCCAGATGGAATTCCGTCAATTGTTTTGAAAAAGTGTTCCCCTGAACTTGCCTCTGTCCTAGCTAAATTATTCAGACTATGCATATGTACTTCTTTATTCCCAAATTCATGGAAAGAAGCCAATATCCACCCAGTTCCGAAGAAAGGAAGTTCGTCTGACCCCTCCAATTACAGACCAATAGCTATCACATCTTCTCTTGGTAAGGTATTTGAAACTTTAATTAATAAGCATATTGTTAAACATCTTGAATCCAACAACTTAATTAATGATAGACAATACGGTTTTCGCCACGAAAGATCCACCATTGACATACTCAATCTCTTAACTCATACTATTCATCAATCAATTGATCTTTTTGGAGAAACTCATGCAGTAGCTCTTGATATCTCTAAAGCTTTCGACAGAGTATGGCACCGTTCCCTGCTGTCCAAACTCCCTTGCTATGGACTAACGTCTTTTGTTCCTTTGATTTCTTCTTATCTTAGTGACAGGAAAATAAGAGTAAAAGTAGATGATGTATATTCGAATTTCCACTCAATTAACGCCGGCGTGCCGCAGGGATCAGTTCTGGCGCCAACCCTATTTCTGGTTCATATTAATGATCTCTTATCTGTCACTCACAATCCCATTCACTCATATGCAGATGACTCAACACTACATAGTTCATTCACACTCAGACATCCATTTACAAAGTCTAATATCTCTACCTCTCAACTCAATACAGCCATCTCCTTAAATCAAGATCTAGCTACAATCAGTGAATGGGGACAAAACAACCTTGTCTCTTTTAATGCTAGTAAAACTAAATATATACAGTTTACTAATAGACAGATATTGCCAGATTCGTACATTACCTTCAGTGCTACTAATATTCCCATCTCCAAAAGTATTGAAATTCTTGGTGTCTCACTTAACAGTGCCCTCAGCTGGACCTCTCATGTCAGATCACTTGCTAAAACCGCCTCAAAGAAACTTGGATTATTGTACAGAGTCCGTAACTTCTTCGCCGATGAGCAGTTAGCTATAATTTATAAGAGTCATGTGCGCTCTCAGCTTGAATATTGCTCACCCTTGTGGAATGGTTGTGGAGAGGTTGCATTAAGACAACTAGACAAAATTCAGAATAAAGCTGTTAGAATCATTAACAACCCTGCCATTACATATAAACTACCTCCCCTGCAAGTAAGAAGGAATGTTGCCTCCCTTGCATTATTTTACAGATATTTTTTTGGCAAATGCTCAGACGAAGTTGCGTCCATGGTGCCACCTCTCCATGCCTTCCCTCGTGCTACACGGGCATCTGGTAGCGCTCATGACTGGAATGTCACTCAACCATATTGCAGAACTTTTGCCTATCAGAATTCTTTCATTCCCCGAACTGCATCTCTCTGGAACTCTCTTCCCCAGAGTTGTTTTCCTCCAAATTTCAACCTACAACTGTTCAAGTCTAACTGTTACAGATATTTTATGAACAGAGGACACCAGTAATCTGGTGTATGGATTATTTTTTTTCTCCATTTGTTTTTCCTTCCTCCGTTCTGTTATTTTAAAAAAAAAAAAAAATTACAGTATCAATGGGTCATAGGCTACACAATTCCTGCAATCACCAGCAAATGTCGTTTTCAGGAAGACGTCAAGAATTAGCGAATTTCAAGATCTAGCAAAGGGGGTTTGGAACATAACACCGCTAATTTGGGTGGGTTAATGTATATATTTTAGTTTTGCTATAAATATAATTTTATTTCGCATTCAGCACTACAGACAATTTCAAGACTTCATAAACATCCATTGTCACTCAGTATAGAGTAAATAAAGATATAATTGTAGTGGATGAGTAACTAGAGATGATTTTTAATCCCCTTGATTATGAAGAATATTATCTTAAACTTAACAAAATCCTTTATCCAGAATAAAACAAAACTGATGTCATGGTACTGAAAGGGATACAGATTTTTTGCGTTTGCTTTTGCATTTGTGGAAATGCAAATTTACAGAAGTTTCCAGATTTGCAGTTGTGAATGATAATGATTTGAGTCTGCAGATTTGCATTTGTGGAAATAAAATTTCATTTGTGATGCCCAGCTGTGACTCACTGACCCCAAACTACATTCCATTGACCCCTCAACGATCTCAGAAACCACTGGCCCTAATGGGTCCATAGCCATTTTAGACCTACACCCCAACATAGGCTATGTCCCACAAAAAATTACAGTCAGTGCCTTTAGCGGTTTATCGGAATCCGTGAAGAGACTAATTTTATAGTTTTTTTGGAAGAAAAGTGTCCAACACGTCGAGCAAAGGTGAAGACAACAAAATCCCTACAGAGCAAAAATGGCAGAGCCCAAACTATATTCCAATGACCCCTGGGATATCTCAGAAACTACTGGCCCAAATAGGCTCATATTCATTTTAGACCTGCTGCCCGACATTATGTCGCACAGAAATTTCATTCTGTATCTTTTGCTGTTTTCTGAGAATTTGCAAATAGACAGTTTTTGTAGGTTTTTGAATGTAACATGAAATCCAGTACTGGGAACTAGATGATCTATCTATCTATTGCCAGACGCCTCAATCCCGTTCGGGGTGGCCACAAACAAATCACCTCCAAGTCACTCTGTCCCCCGCTATTTCACTGCCCCACTCCTAACTCATACCCCCCTCTCTCATATACCTCTCCACCCCATCCCTCCATCTCATCCTCTGCCTCCCCCTCCCTCTTCCCCCCTCCACCTCACTCACATACACTCTCTTTGTCAGTCTTTCACCCTCCATCCTCTCCACACGGCCAAACCACCTCAGTGTATTCCTCCTAACGCTTCCTATCACATCCCCATCCACACCACAACGCTCCTTTATATCCTCATTTGTCAGCCTGTCTCTCCATGTGTTCCACAGGCTCCTCTTAAATAACTCATTTCCACTGCTCTCACTCTTGACTTGTGTCCTTCCAGCAACGTCCAAGCTTCAATACCATACGTTAGAGTTGGTATCACAATACTGTCATGTAGTAACTTTTTCACTTCCACTAGATGATCCTGGGTCATATGAAACCACCAACTGGGCTACTTAGATGGCCAAGTCTGATGGCCAGTGCTTTGAAACTGAGAGAATACGAATAATTTACTCCTTTGTAAGAAAGAATACTGGTAATCTATATTATAATGATGTGATTTCTATATGTTTGTTGGCTGTCCATTTGGTACTGTAACACAGCAAAACTGGCGCATTGTAGTACAATTTTGGTTGGAGCAAGTTACCATTAAAATGCTCTAACTTGAAGAGTAAAACAGTTTGCAGTCCAGTTGGACCACCAGTTCCGGAGTTATGACTCATTTCTGGCCTTTTGACATTAAGCAGAAAGGCTGCTGAAGGTGGCCTTTAAGTGAGTAATAATAATAATAATAATAATAATAATAACAACAACAATAATAAGAGTTAAAATAATAATAACACTAATGATGATAATGATGATGATGATGATAATAATAATAATAATAATAATAATAATAATAATAAAATTGACAAGATCAGTATAACTCACTATTGGTGTGATGAGTTGTAACTAGAAAACAGAAATTGCCATTAGCAGTTTCAATAACTCACCACATAACAAGCTATCATTGGATCTGGTGATTCCATTGCCCTTCATATGGTGAGCATTTCGAAGTGATGAGCAGGTGTAGCAGGGCCCTCTAGGGGCGATCTCGGAAACAATTGGCCCAAAAGTTTCCAGAGTCATGTCAGACCTGTTCCCCAACCTTGGCTATGTCCTATAAAAATTATAAGTTTGTACCTTCAGTGATTTCTTAGAATCAGCGAATTGACTATTTTTATGTTTGTGAAGCAACTGGAAAACCAGTACTCGGAATTGGATGATGCTGGGTCATGTGAAGCCGCCAGCTGGGATACTCAGATGGCCAAGTACGATGGCTGTAGCTTTGAAACTGAGTGAACACGAGCAATTTACTTCATCATAAGAAAGAATAATAATAACTAGAAAGTACTCAATGGGCGCATACTTCCACCAATGTCATTGCCATTTAAAAGGATCCGGATCCGGATGCGGATCCATGGATAAAGGATCAGAATCCAGCTCTGCCCCCAAATTTAACCAATTCCTTCTTGGTCCATGGCCCACCTTTCCACAAAATTTCATTGATATTCTTTGAGAACTTAGAGATTTTGTGCGAGATACTCAGGATCGGGATGTGGATTCGCCATAAAATTTAACCATTTCTTCCGGATCCACTCCAAAATTTGATAAATTCTTTCTTGGTCTATGGCCAACCTTTCCACAAAATTTCATTGAAGTTTATGGAGATCTTACACAAATGTTGTGCGGGATACTTCGAATCAGAATCTGGATCCGCACCAAAATTAATCATTCCTTCATTGTCCCATGGCTCACCTTTCCACAAAATTTCTTGAAAATCCGTTCATAACTTTTTTTAGTAATCCTGATAACGGGCAGACAGACAGACAGACAGACAAACTAACCAACACACGGTAAAACATAACCTCCTTGGCGGAGGTTATAAGAATAATAACAACATTGACTAGAACAATATAACTCACCACTAGTGTCGTGAGTCATTTTTATTATTATTATTAGTAGTAGTAGTAGTAGTAAGATTTCCCATATCCCTGTACGAAGTTTTCTTGTTTGTGTCATTGCTATTTTTGTTACAGTATCATTTATTTTAAAACTGCGATATTTCCAAGATTATTTGGACAGGTATCCACTTCTTTTGGCCAAATATGATGACAAACCACCAACCGGATCTCTGGATATTATCCGGAAGACAGTAAGATGAGCCAGCCACGCCATCTTAAGAACGGTTGAAGCTAGGAAGATAAAATTTTAATACAGCATAGTCTTGAGGCTACGCAGTGTGCAGTGGGGTATGGTTGCGGTAGGCTGATTATTCTCCGAGATCGCCTGGGGCAATTTAAAAAAAAAAAAAAGGACTCTTCTGCATATTCCGGATGTCACTTAATTTTCCATGAAGGATAAAATCTAGAGCCACCAAATTTGCTGGACTTATAGACTGTGATAACCTAAGTTGATATCCATAAGACTAGTGACCTTGACCTCAAGGTCCCTTTATAGCTTGGCTTTTAGTAGACAATTGCTGTGAGAAGTTTTTCTTTATCAAAATTGTGCTTGAACAATTTTACCTTGTTCTAGTTATTATTATTATTATTATTATTATTATTATTATTATTACTATTATTATTATTATTATTATTATTACTATTATTATTATTATTATTATTATTATTATTATTATTATTATTATTATTATTATTATTATTATCATTATTTTTTTTTGGTAGTAGTAGTAGTGCTAGTAGTAGTAGTAGTAGAAGTGGTAGTAGTAGTAATAATGGTAGCAATAGCAGTAGCATTACCTGTAGCAGTAGTAGTAGTAGAGACACTCAAGTCTATCTAGCCTAGTAGATTTATCAACTGCAGGCAAATAATTACTCATGCAGGATGGTCCCATGCAGAGAACCAATGTTTCTTTTGCAGTATACAGCACTTTCGCAACAGTGGGGAGCAAAAGGTAGTATACAAAGTTTTCATATGATTTCTATCAAACTTGATGGACGAATTGAGGTACACCCAAGAGGTTGACTCTCGCTCTCTCTCTCTTTCTTTCTCTCTCTCTCTCTCTCTCTCTCTCTCTCTCTCTCTCTCTCACACACACACACACACACACACACACACACACACACACACACAGTAGATGCACTTGCAAAAGGAAGAAATAGAAAAACTAGGAAGGGAGGTCAACAAGAAAGACACAACCATATGTGAACTAACATTGGAATTGAGTACACTTAGGAGGAAAATGAGTGAAATGGCAAGTACAGTAGTCAACCACGAGAGTATTATGATACAGAGACAATTAGGCAAGTAAGCAGTCTGAAAGACCAAAGCAGTGATATTGAGGAGAAGATAACACAGGTGAATGAAGCTGTGCAAAGCTACAAAAATGATGTGCAAACCACGTATGCTGAAATGGTGAAAGTAAAGAAAGACTTAGAAACAAGGGTGGAAGAAAAAAGCATTAAAAAGGAAGTGAAAAGAATAATCCAAAACAATCCAAATTTAGTCAGAGATTCAGTAAATATCAACAAATCTATAGTAATCACTGGTATAGAAGAGGAAGAAGTAAAAAACAAGATCTCAAGAGACAAAAAGGAGATGGCAAATGTAATGAGCTTATTGAAAGAAGTATCAGAGGAAATCTGAAGTAAAGACATAGAGCAACACAAAAGGTTAGGGAAATACGAGAAAAGCAAGTCAAGACCTCTAAAGGTAACTTTCCAGAGTGCAAACACCGTGGAGGAGATACTAAAAAATACAAAGAATCTTATGGAAAAAGAGGAGTTCAAAAATGTATGGATAAAAAGATGCCTAACACAAGAGGAACTGGAATTACTGAAAGAGAAGAGGAAGGAAGCAAAAACAAAAAATGAGGGAAGATCAGAAGAGGAGAAGAACATATTTTTTTTTTTACAAAGTAATAGGATTGCAGGTACGAAAGTGGTACATAAACAGGAGGGAATAAAAAGGAGGAAGGTAGCAGAACAATGTCATGACAAGTATATAAACAAGATGATGAAGTTGATGTACTCAAATGTAGATGGAATGGTATGTAAATTATTAGAGATGAATGATTATGTCAGCGAAAATGAACCACATATAATATGCCTAACTGAAACAAAATTAACACCAAGGATATTCAATGACATACTAAACTTAGAGGAATATAATATATGGAGAAGAGATCGAAACTTTAAAAAAAGGAGGAGGAATTATAATATTAACTAAGAAAAATCTAAAAGTCAATGAAATAAAACTAGATATACCCTCACAAGTAGAACTGATTGCGGTAGAGATCAACACATCTGAAGGGAAAGTAACTGTAGCCAATATGTACATGCCACCCAGATCAAACACATGGGAAAGAGACGAATATGAGGATCTGGCAGAGAGTACAATTCAGAGTTTAAGAACATTACTACATAAAATGGAAGCGAAATCGGAAAGAATTACACTAACTGGAGATTTTAATACAAATATAAATTGGAATACTCTAGATATAATTAGCCAAGAAAGCTGTTGGGACCAAAAGCTCCTGGATCCCGTGCAAGAGTTTTTCCTAACGCAACATGTGAGGGAAACCACCAGAAAAAGAGGACTCTATGTACCTTCAATGCTAGATTTCATATTTACTAGGCAAGAAAATGATATTGACAGTTTAATATATTACCCTCCACTTGGCAAAAGCGACCATGCAGTACTAAATTGCAACTTCAGGATAACATATGACATAGTTAACAGCAATGAAAGTTACAAAAAGAGCCTAAACTATAAAAAGGGAAATTATCAAGACCTAAAGAAGTATTTCTTAGAAGTTGATTGGGAAAATGAGCTTACAGGACAAGATTTAAATGCTGTATATAAAAAATTCTGTGAATTTTATGAAATAGGGGTCCAGAAGTGCATTCCACAGCACAAAGAAGCAGATAAGAAAATACAGAAATGGTTCAATAGAGAATGTAAAAAATCAAAAGAAAGAAGAGATTTGTTGTGGAATAGATACAGAAGACACAATAGTGAAAGGGCGTATAATAATTACAAACAGGCAAGAAACGATTATACAAGAATAAGGAGGGAAGCCCAAAAACAGTTTGAGGAGGATATAATAAATAAAAGTAGTGATCAACCGAAGCTATTTTACAGCTACATCAGAAGCAAAACCAAAGTAAAAGATATAATACAATCCATTACGGACGAGCGAATCACCTATACACTAGAGAAAGATATTTATGAAGCACTAAATAAGAATTTCCAATCAGTTTTTACAGAAGAAAAAAATTTTTAGAGGGACTATGTGGAACATGCATGTCCACACATACTACCAGATATACAAATATCAGAAAAAGTAATACAGGAGGAGTTAAGTAAATTAGACAGAGGAAAAGCAAATGGTCTGGATGAAATTTCATGTTGGGTGTTACGAGAATGTGCAAAGGAGTTAAGTAAACCATTATTTTTAATATTCAAGAAATCCTTGAGTCAAGGTAAACTACCTGATATTTGGAAGAAAGCAAATATTGTCCCCTTATTCAAAAAAGTGAATAGACAAAATCCACTCAACTACCGACCAGTATCACTGACCAGTGTTGTAAGCAAGGTATTAGAAAAGCTTATAAGAAAAGCTTGGGTAAATCATCTAGAAGAACACAATATGATAACAGAAAGACAGTTTGGTTTCAGAAAAGGAAAATCATGTGTTACTAATCTGTTGAGCTACTATGACAGAGTAACAGACACAATACAGGAAAGAGAAGGATGGGTGGACAGTATCTATTTAGATTTCAAGAAAGCATTAATTTTGACACAGTACCACACCAAAGACTTTTATGGAAACTACCATCAAGGAGGAATTCGAGGCAAACTATTTTGTTGGATGCAAGATTTTCTCATAAAAAGAGAAATGAGAACAGTACTAAGGGGAAACTACTCATCATGGAAAGAAGTGACTAGTGGAGTACCACAGGGTTCAGTGCTGGCACCAATCATGTTTTTAGTGTATATAAATGATATAGACAGTAACATTGGAAATGAAAGTTATCTAAATACGTTTGCAGATGATGCAAAAATACAAAAGAGAATTACTAACACAGACTCTTGTAAAGAGCTACAAGAAGAATTAAATAAACTTCATGAATGGAGTAATACATGGCAAATGGAATTCAATGTGGACAAGTGTCATGTAATCAAGTTTGGTAAAAGTGGAAAAAGACCTGATTGGGATTATACGTTAGGAAATAAAACCCTACACACATCAGAAAGAGAGAAGGACCTAGGTGTGATTATCAATAACAGACTATCTCCGGCTGACCACATCAGTGAGAAGGTACGGAACATATATACACTGCTTGCATATATGAGAATAGCATTCACATACATAAATGAAGACATGCTAAGAAGGATAATAACATCATTCATCAGACCAGCCCTGGAGTATGCATCAGTAGACTGGAGTCCTCGTATCAAGAAACACATAGACAAGATTGAAAATGTTCAGAGGGCCGCTACAAGATGGATACCAAGCTTTAGAGATCTAAGGTACGAAGAAAGACTAAATAAACTGAATCTACCAACACTACAGGAGAGAAGGAAAAAAGGTGACATGATAATGCTATATAAATGCATATCAGGGAAGGAGAAAATAGACATAAATGATTACTTAACATATGAGGAAGCATAAGCAAGAGGACACTGCAAAAAACTGCATAAGAAGAGAGGTGATAAAGACGTAAGGAAATTCAGTTTCCCAAACAGAGCAATTGATCAGTGGAATGCACTACCGAATAAAATAGTGTGTGCCAAAACAATTCACAAATTTAAGGATATGTACGATAAATATGGTTTAAGACACGGGACAGTACGAGCTTGACTCATTCCTGTAAAGATACAATTAGGTAAGAACAATTAGGTAAGGTAAGAACACACACACACACACACACACACACACACACACACACACACACACACACACACACACACACACACACACACACACACACACACACACACACACACACACACACACACACACATCAATGCCCTCATGACAAGTTCAGTTGAAAGTTGTTTTTTTTTTTCACTCTAGACAACACTTTCTGGAAGGGTAAAGTTAAAGACAAAGATAAAGGATTCGGTTCTGTGAACACATAGTCAAAGGTCAAGGCCACAGGCAATGGACAAAGTAAAGGTCACCGGGCAAAGTCAATGCAAACAGTTTAGATCTTATTTAAATGAAAGTTTTTGAAATGGTTAAGACTTAAGCATGAATGAAGCATGTCAATTTTCAGTGTAACCTGCCGAAGAACAATATCACAGGGCAAAGTCAAATTTTCGGCCCAAAGACCGAAACGAAGTTGTCGAGCTTTCTGTGTGCTCCTTCATTATTTGACTTGTCATTAATCTGTCAGAGGAAACAGTGAGTTTCTCTCCAGCCATTTCATTTCACAACGCCAAGGAATATGACCTTGCCATTAAAATCTGCTTTACAGCCGGAGGACAAAGCCTTTGTATGTAGGATAAGTGAAATGTGGTTGTTATCGTACTACCAATCCTGTTTTGGGTCCTCCTTACTGGGATGAATATGATTTTACAGTGGAATGACGTATGATGATAATGAGTGACCCAAGGAACCTAACTGGATCCCACAAACTTTGGGCAGCATCAACTTTTGCAGATGTTAATTTGGCTCCTGTCCCATAGCAGGGGCCAGTACTGTAACTGCCAGTACTCTTAACTGCGGGGCATCACTTGTGATTCTGTGTTATATTGAATTCGCCCGGGCTTTCAAGTGGTGACTTGTATCATCTATCAGTACTGCCAGTGTCCAACAATAGTCAGTGCTGCTAATGTCATCTGTACTCCCATCCATTGTTGACAATTTAGCCATTTTTCCCCATTCTTGACTCCCCTCCCTACCTCCCCTCCATTACCCTCTCCTCTCACCAGCTCGGCCGTGCTGTGCTATGCAAGTCTTCCCTGGATTTTTCCACTGATTTCATCCATTGAAATGAGCCCTATGCCCTATTCTTATACAAAATAATATATATAAGAAAGAAATAAGGTAATTGATAGTGCCATACACCTCGAATTGGCTAATTATCACCTGGCAACACCCCAGGTGCACTCATTTGCTAATTTTCCCTGCTTATTTCCCCTTGAAATATGCCGTATGATCTATTCTCGTAATAAAAATACATAAGAAAGGAAGGGAGAACCCTAAGTGATATTCACATTCACCTGGAACTACCTAATTTATTATGTATTGTCTAGATCCTACCAATCATTTCATAGCATGTAAATTTGCAGCTGTCATCACACTGACATTGCCAATCTTTGGCTGCCCATATACGCCACGTCATTCAGTTCAGTGTCGTCATTTGAGGTGAAACCATGTCGCACTCGCGCCCCTCCATTTCCGCCGCTTCTGCACCCACTGCAAAGGGCCCTGTGACCTCTACCCCTACTAAACCTCAAGTGGGAAGTGGTAAAGGACTAAGTGACTGCTGTGGAATGTGAACTGGCTGAATTATCTATGATAATGATGGATAGTGACTTTGATCTTTTGGGTGAATTGTGTGATGAGCCTGGGAAGGAAAACTTGACAGAAACTGTCTGTACGAGTGCTTCAGTGTCCCAAGTTCGTCCTGGCTCCAAGGGAAAGGAGTCCTTAGTGCAGCAAGGGAAGGAATTTGGGAAAGGAGTGAAGAGGATGCGGGTTAGCCCCAGAACAATGGCCCCACGTGACCCAGCCTGCCATGAGTTCTGAGGTGAATCACCTCCCCGCTCTCCCAGCCCCACTTCACTAATATCTTCCACCTCTTCAGTGGAAATTTCTCCTGAGTCTTCATCGCTGGAGTCTCCACCAGCACCTACAGTGAAGGTAGGCCTTAGGGGACGAGGTAAATCCCTGATTTGTCGTAAAAATAGAGTAGCTTCTTGAGTAAGGGCTACTAATGGTACACGGCAACCTAGGGTCAGTCGGAGTGACCTTGAAACGGCCCAGTCTGCCTCTCCACCCTCACCCAGCCTAAACCGCCATGAGAGGGAACCCTGGACGCCTTCGTATGGACAAAAGGTTCCGATTTTGTCCCTGAACAACTCCATTTTGACGTGAGTTCCTCAGGGATACAGCCTGCCTTCGCTCTTGACGAGGATGCTGAGTGTGTGAACTACCTTTTGGCCTTCCTTGATGACGAAGTCATGCAGCACATATGTGATGAGACCAACAGGTATGAGTCACAATGTGCTGCAAGTGGTGCAGGTGCAGCAAAAATGCAACAGTGGATCGTGCTTGGAGTGTATGAACTGTATGTGTTCTTTACCTTCATGCTTCTCATGCCCCATTCAAAGAAGCATGAGTTGGAAGATTACTGGTCCATGGACCCCTTGAGCATGAGTTGGAAGATTACTGGTCCATGGACCCCTTGAGCATGAGTTGGAAGATTACTGGTCCATGGACCCCTTAATACCCTCACCCACCTTTAATATGTACATGGCCAGAGATAATTTCCGTAACATCATGGGAAACCTGCACTTCACCAACAGTGATGTACCTTCCCAGACTGACCCACTCTAGAAAATTCGGGAGATTCTGAACAGAATGAAGGATAAATTTATGTCATTATTTCAACCATTTCAGAAGGTTGTCATTGACGAATCCTTGGTTCTCTTCAGAGGACGTTTGAGGCTCGTACAGTACATTCCAAGCAAACGTCATCGGTTTGGAAATGAGTTCTTTGTAATGTGCAACTGTATGACGGGGTACATCCTTGACTTCATCATCTGTTCAGCCAGCACTGTCGATCTGGACAAAACACCCCCCACCTTGGCTTCTCAGGCTTTGTAGTGAAAGTGCTGCTAGAAAGGTATTTTGGCAGGAATCTTGTGCTGTATACTGACAACTACTATACAGCACCGAAACTTACTAAATATCTTTCAGAGCATGGCATCGGCTCCTGTGGCACTGTCAAGAGTAATCGTGCCCACTTCCCCAAATTCCCCTAGGCAGGAAATTCGCAGCGAGGAGACGTGCACCTACACAAGTTTGAGAAGATGCTGGCAATACGGTGGCATGACAAGAGGGTCGTGCACATGCTCACCACCGTACACAAGGGGGAACTGAAAGACAGTGGGAAGGTCGACCGTAGGACAAGCAAACCTGTGATGAAACTTGATGCTGTCATCGATTACAATATCAACATGCGGCTGGTGAACAAGTCCGACATGATGATTGGAGAGATCGACCGTCTCAGGAAGTATACTAGGTGGTACAGGAAAGTGTTTCTGCATCTCATTGATATGACGATGCTGAACGCCTTCATCCTGTACAAGATGAAGGTAAAGCCACCCAAGTCATTCTCCCTGGGGTTGTTCGCCAGGACTTATGTTCAGCAGCTGCTTGAGAGCTATGGTAGGGTGACAGCAACAGCTCCAATGCACCATTCTGTTAGACTTCCTGACAGACTTGAGCAGAGGGCGTACATGGATCGGCACAGACTGGTGCAAATGCCTGCCACAACGACGAGGAAGGCTGCGATCCGCAGGTGCCAGGTGTGTGCCCATACCGCCAGACTCACACCTGAGCACAAACGCAACTCTTGGCAGTGCACTGAGTGCCAGGTTCCCCTCTGCATAACCTGCTTCTTTGATTACCACAGCCTGAAGCAGTTATAAAACAGTGCAAGTGGAAATGTAAATAATGTGTAAATAGCAAGTGAAAGCAATGGATGTAAATATGACTGAACAATGGATTTGAGTTTTATAAGTTACTGCAAGTGACAGTGCATAACATAGTGTAAATAAAATAGAAGTGTAAATAATGTAAATACAATAGAAAATGTAAATAAAATTATAAATAATTAGTAATATAAGAATATGAATACAAATACTTGGAGTATTGACAGTGAGAGTGAAAGCTTCGCTCTCTACGCTAGTTTACTGAACGAGAAAGTGAATGCCTGGAGTGAAAATAAACTACTATTACTGAAGGAAACTTATGGATAAATACTGTAGATATATATAAGTGTAATAAAGTACTAGGAATATAAAGTGTGAGTGTGTTTATGAATAATAAATGACAGAATACCAGCTGGGAATGAGCGCAGGTGGGAAGCTCGTAAGCGCTAGTAATTTACGTTGCTTTCACAGTTCTTTTTTTTTTTTGAGTATGGATTCCAAACTACTTGAAAATCATAGAATAGTGTTTCTAGTGATAATATCAGGCTATGGTAATCATATTACGGGCTGTCGGGAAGCGTAACGTGGAGACTTCGTTACCCAACTTCAGAAAGTCTCCACAAATCCTACGGTAGTCAACGAAGGCTCAACAAACATCCCAAGAGAAAGCTGAAGGTATGTGCCATATGCATATGTAATTATAATATCTAGGAGTAATAACTGATTTTTGGCAAATATTTTTAAAAAGTCAGTTGGAGCGCGATTATCCTCGCTGGACGTGCAAAGACCGCCTCCAACATCCCCGCGGTTAAGGGGTTAAAAAGGTGCCCACTTACAGCTTACCAGTGCTAACGTGTTTATCTAACCATAACCAGACGTTTTATTTTTAGCTGCAAAACCATAATTCCCTCCATTTCTCTCTCTCTCTCTCTCTCTCTCTCTCTCTCTCTCTCTCTCTCTCTCTCTCTCTCTCTCTCTCTCTTCCATCATTTCTCCAGAACCTTCTTCCAGTTCTGCTTTCCAGTGAGTATCTGTTCTGATCCTTTTGTAACTCTCATTTCTTTTTTTTTTCCTACACTTCCCCCCCTCCTCGTATTTCTCCCTTCCACTCTCCCTTTCCTCAACTCTCCTTTCACCAACCTTCTTTCTTTCTACTCTCTCCATTTGCCTCTCCTTCCCTCCTTCTTTCCAGTCTGTTTCACTTCTCAACTTCTCTCCACTTTCCCCCTCCTCTTCCTCCTCCTCCCGGCTATTAACAGCTGTGAAATGTAATTATTAGTCTAATGAGGCGGATATTAAGGAGCAGAGGGGACGGAGGGAAAGCGAGGGGATGGGTGGGAGGGAGGGAAGATGTTAGGAAGATAGGGACAGAGGCAGGGCGGGAAGGAGGGGACAGGCAAGGAGAGGAGGCAGAGCAAGAAGGCTGGATAGGAGGGAGTACAAAGTAAAGCAAACAACAACAGAATCACTGGTCCACTCAAAGTTGTTTGTTTGCGAAAAACTATAACTATTTCTAATTCTGTGAGTAAAAGTTAAAGATAGAAGAGCAAGAAGGCTTCACCCGCCACCAAACCCTCCAGCCGATGCCGACAGGAAAATGTGAGGACTACCTTGCAGACAGAAAGACTGAAATTGAAATTTCGTAGGAAATACTGGAAGGCGAACTCTTCTACACTGCCTTAATATATGAAGGAAAAATAACATTAGTCTTAAACTTTGCATATGCTTCATTCTTTTTTATTTGAGAGAGGGAGAAAAAATACGTATTTTGTATTGCTCAGCCATCAATGTGTTGAGGATTATAGTCACTTTTCTTATTTAAGCAATTTCTAAATGTTATTATTATACTACTGTTCAACACATTCTAGACAACTTTTTCCATATACTTACAAACTTGGTGGTGGGAAAAAAAAAAAATGTATTTGACAGGAAAATTTTTCCAATAACTTTTTATTCATTACTCCTAGTGATATCAGAACGGTCAAGCTGATGCACTCGCCGACTACCGATTTGCCATGTCCTTAAATTTTTTGGGGGGAAATTAAATTCCTTCGTAGTTTGTGTTTCGATAAACCACACCGCTTTCTTCCAAACGTTCCTTATATGGAATAAAAGACAGCGAGGGAGGGAGGGAAGGGTATCGAAAAGGAGGTAGGAAGGTTTGAGGGACAGACGGGATAAAACTCACAGGGAAAGAAAAGAAATAAAGAGATACGAGGGAAAGTAGAGGAGGGAAGGCAAGCGGATGAAAACAAGAAGCATTAAGGAGAGGGGTTGACAGGAGAGGGGAAAGGGGAAGAAGGAAGGGTCGAAGGGGTAGAAAGAAGGGAAGAGAAGGGGATAGTGGGCAAGGAAATGGGAAAATGAAGGGGAATGGAAGGACGGGAGAAGAAGTAGGGAGAAAGAGAGAGAGGAGAGGAGGCTAGGGGATAGCTGGAATGAGAAGGAGAGAAGATCTGGGTAGCTAAGGCCGTAAGGGAGAGAGGAGGAGAAGCAAAGAAGAGATGGAGGTGCAAGAAGACAGAAAGGAAGGAAGGGGAAAGCACGTAAGCATGCGAGGGGGAGAAAGCCAATACAGATGGAAGGGGTAACAGGGGTGAGTTACAGGGATTACTCTTGACCTTAAACTACTTAATGCCATCATTTTCCCAATCTCTGCTTCCCACTATCCATCCTGTTTCCCTCTCCTCCCTCCATCCCCTTCTCTCTCCTTTTTTCTTGCCTTCTCCTCTCTCTCTCTCTCTCTCTCTCTCTCTCTCTCTCTCTCTCTCTCTCTCTCTCTCTCTCTCTCTCTCTCTCTCCTTTCTTCCATCTGAGCCTGCTTCTGCTCTCTCCTGTCTTCATCCCTTATTTTTCCTTTCTTCCTCTTCCCTTCCTTCCCTGCTTCCTTTAACCCCCATAACTCGGATGGCGGACATAGCCATCATAAAACAGGTGTCTGGGATATCTTGGATGACGGACATAGTGGCTTTGCGTTTCCCGGCAGCGTTTGAAGTCTTACGCAGTATCTATGGTGCCCAGGGTGTGATGTAGGCATATAGGAGGAGGAGCAGCTACAGTACCAGCCCTCCTTGGGAAACGGGAGGGGTAAGATCGATTATTACTAATTTCGCATAGTTTGATTTACTTGCGGCCAATGGTGGCAGTTTGGCCCCTGTTACCTTTAAAAACGGAAAGCTTCCAACTTGTACATGGAATGGACTGAATGATAGTGCAAATGGGAGAGTTTTCAAGATGACAATATCGTCATTATCGAGTGGAAAGACGATGCCTGAGAGTGGAAGTTGCTACACAAGGTGTAAAGTAACTGCCCTTGCCGCCTTTACTTTTCCCAGCCTCCCTGCCATCACGCTCGTGGTGCCAAATCACCACCACCTTCTCAGCATCATCCACATCTCCCCAGCCTGAAACTTCACGGGTGTGTGGGGGAAGTGTTGCATTTACAGCGTAAATTTGTACACAAAAATGGAAGAAATAAGTGGTATAGAGAGATAGGGAAAAATTCATTGTAAAGAATACGAGTAAGTGTTTAAAAAAGGAAGGGCTGATATTCATTATTTAAGTATAACGGTAGGAGCAAATATGCCAGTATGTATACCGCTAAATATAAAGGTGAATCACAGTACTGACAATTTGTGTAAAGGTCAAAACTGCGGGTAGAAGTAATTGTTCGTGCGAAGTACTGTACAGCGGTTTTGTACCGTATGATTTAGAAACAAATGGCGAAGTAAAAGTTCATTTTTTTTCATTCATTGCCAGACGCCATGTATCCCAAACGGGGTGGTCAAGGGCTTAGAGTTAATTGTTTTACAGGGAGGGGCACTAATCCTCCACCAACCCCACTTGACACGTAGGGATGCCAACAGCATCTGGTGTTCCCAGGCGGTCACCCATCCAAGTACTAACCAGACCAAAGTAATTGTGATATTTAGGGTAAAGTATTGAGCAGTGGTCTTGTATCGCAATGTATTCGCTTGATGTAAAAAGCGAGTTCAAATGAAAAAGGAACTTACCTCACAATATATGTGAAAAATAATTGTGACTAAAAAGTCTAAAATTTATTGTCATTTCTGTAACGGTTACAGACCAATAGCTGTCACATCTTCTCTTGGTAAGGTATTTGAAAGTTTAATTAATAAGCACATAGTTAAACATCTTGAGTCCAACAGCTTAATTACTAATTGACAATATGGTTTTCTCCACGAAAGATCCACCATTGACTTAATCTCCTGACTCATACCATCCATCAATCAATCGACCTACAAGGAGAAACTCATGCAGTAGCCCTTTCAACAGAGTATGGCACCATTCCCTGTTGTTTAAACATCCTTCATATGGACTAAAGTCTTTTGTTCCTTTGATTTCTTCATATCTCAGAGACAGAACAATATGAGTAAAAGTAGATGATGTATATTCCAATTTCCACTCAGTTAACGCCGGCGTGCCGCAGGGATCTGTTTTTGCGCCAACCCTGTTCCTGGTTCATATTAATGATCTCTTATCTATCACCCACAAACCCATCCATTCATATGCAGATGACCCAACACTTCACAGTTCATTCACACTCAGACACTCATTTACAAAGTCTGATATCTCTAACTCTCAGCTCAGTACAGCCATCTCCATAAATCAGTCAGTGAATAGGGACAAAACAACCTTGTCTTATTTAATGCTAGTAAAACTAAATATATACAATTTACTAATAGACAGGTATTGCCAGATTCGTATAGTACCTTGAATGCTACAATTATTCCCATCTCCAAAAGTATTGAAATTCTCGGCATCTTACTTAACGGTGCCCTCAGCTGGACCTCTCATGTCAGATCACTTGCTAAAACCGCCTCATAGAAACTTGGATTACTGTACAGAGTCCGTAACTTCTTCACTGATGAACAGTTACCTATAATTTATAACAGTCATGTGCCCTCTCAGCTTCAATATTGCTCACCCTTGTGGAATGGATGTGGAGAGGTTTCATTAAAATAACTAGACAAAATTCAGAACAAAGCTGCTAGGATTATTAATAACCCTGCTATTACTAATAAACTATCTCCCCTACAAGTAAGAAAGAACGTTGCCTCCCTTGTATTATTTTACAGATATTTTTATAGCAAATGCTCAGACGAAGTTGCGTCCATGGTGCCACCTCTCCATGCCTTCCCTCGTGCTACACGAACATCTGGTAGCGCTCATGACTGGAATGTCACTCAGTCATATTGCAGAACTTCTGCATATCAGAATATTTTCATTCTCCGAACTGCATCTCTCTGGAACTCGCTTCCCCGAGTTGTTTCCCTCCAAACTTCAACCTACAACTGTTCAAGTCTAACTGTTACAGAAAACTTTATGAACAGAGGACACCAGTAATCTGGTGTATGGATTCGTTTTTTTTTTTTTATTCATTTGTTTTTCCTTCCTCTGTTCTGTAAAAAAAAAAAAAAAAAAAAAACTTATCCAGGTAAGTGCCCTTTATACGAAAGACGCTAGAAAGCAATGAAAACTGTGGGTATAAAGCGAACTCGTGAGACGATGAAAGTTACCTTTCATTGTGCATGCATGGAAAATGCACCCAAGTGAAAGTGAAAATAACCTTTCGGAGCAAGTACTGTGTATTGTCATGTAGAACTCTTGGAATTCTCCCCTCCCACACACCATATGGCACAGTGTCACTCTGGAACAAATGGCAGGATTGTGAGAATGAAATGAGCGAACAGCTCATACAGGATGTGAGAGATTCATTCATGGGGCAGTGGCAAAGGCAGATGAAGGGGAGTATAAAGCTATTGTTGGGCAGGGGAGATTGTGAGCAAGTGCCAACAAAGCAACCCTGTCTGTCCCAGGCTAGCAGGCAGCCAGTTCGCAAAAGCCACACTTGTCGGCTCATATGGACGCAGCTCCCCTAGACCTGCAGTGTTATCTTGATCCATCACCTCCTACTTCCACAGGACCTCCACCTAGACGCCTGTGGACTCTTAAAATGGAGAGACGAAGGAGTGATGAGTATTCTGATCTTAACTGAAAGTTCCAAGTGTTGTGGTTACTGAACACTAATAGGTTGAAAATGGGCAACTTTTGGAAATACCCACGCATGTGGGAAGGGCTCACACTCTATACCCCCAAGTGGAATGGTTAAAACCTGATCCTTCTCCCTTCTTTCAGATTTTAATTCGTCCCCTTCCAGTCTGCATCTCTTCCATCTTATATTCCTTGCCTTTTCCCCTAGTTCTTTCCTCGCTTTTTTTTTTCCTCCCGATTTCTTTTCCCTTACCTCTTCTCCCATCCTTATTATCATTTTTCTGTTTTTCTTCTTTTTCTGCTCCATCTCTATTTGCCTCTTTTTCTCTCTTTTTTTTTCTTTGCTTCTCTCTCTTCTTCTTCTCTCCTTGCTTATTTTGCTGTCTCTCCCTCTATTTTCCTTTCTTCTCCTCCCTGCCTGTCTCACTGCCCAGTTTCTTTTTATTTCCTGCACATCTTCTTTCTTCCTGGCTTCCTGTCCTCATTCTCCCTTTTTTTCTGTTCTTTCCATCCCTGTATTCCTTTACTTCCTTTCGCCTCATTCCTTTGCCCGCGTCTCTTCTCCCTCTCCTCCCGTCTACCTCTCATCTCTGTCTCCGAGTCAATCTACGTCTCTCTCTCTCTCTCTCTCTCTCTCTCTCTCTCTCTCTCTCTCTCTCTCTCATATTCTTCCCATTTTCTTTTCTTTTCCTTCAAACTTCTTTTTTTATTCTTCACCTGTTCTGCCTCCCTCTTATCCTGATATTCCCCTCTCCCTGCTTAATGTATATTTTATTCTTCTTCTCTAAAAGCCTCTATTCCCTGCCACGCTATATTTTTTTCTGTTTAGCTGTGGCTCCTTCTCTCTGCCTTCCTTTGCACCTGGTCATTTTTTATTTTTTTTTCACTTACGTCAGTGCAACACAGATAGTTTCGGAACAGATGAAATTTCAGTTGAAGCTAAACCAAGTGTTTTCCTGTGACACATTCTTTCTCCTTTGTCTATGTATACACAGCAGTACAGCTGGGGATCTGGACACAGACTCGATTGCCGTGGGTCGTGTTCTCGGGGAAGATTGGGAATTGGCAAATACTGTAGTAACTGTCTGTCTTAATGCGGATTGCATAATGCAGTCGATAGGTGTTAGTCCGACCCCTCTTATTTACTTCTTCTTAGTATTTGTGTGATAGGTTCGGCAATCCTTGCCGTGTGTTTGTTGGTATTCACTTTAGTGGACAAAGGTCCAAGGTGCCTGTACCCAGACCGCACCGCTGATTACACCACGGACACCACCACACGTAACAAGCATCGTGGCGGTCACGCTCGGAAATCTGTGTGGGAAAACATCCATCATGTTTCTATCATTGTACATTTGGTTCGGGAGAATATTTTATCTCATGGTAAAAACAACTCAAGTATCCAATTCCAGTTATTACCATACGATTTTATGCAGCTCAGAATGAGTCACATAAGTTTTTATCGGGTTTTAAACTGCAATATCTCCATAATTAATGCTTAAATGGAACATTCCATTAAAACAAGAATATAATGACAGGTATGCAAAAGTGCTATAGAAGGTATTTTGGGTGTTATCCTATCACTGATCTGTGGGAAATAAACTGCAAAATCACAGATATTAACAGCAAGTTGGGGTTGAAGAGCTGTAGTTGTCAAAGTTTCACAATCAATATAATGACTCCATTATAGAAGTACGGAAGAGAGGAAAGAGAGGAAACGGCAGTCACCCGAGAGCAGCACTACATCGAGTGAGTGGATGGTGAGTGCCCCCCACCTATCACTAAAATACGAAAAATGTAGTCACAAGAAACTTGCAGGGCAGGGCAAGACAAGAGAGAGAGAGAGAGAGAGAGAGAGAGAGAGAGAGAGAGAGACAGACAGACAGACAGACAGACAGACAGAGAGACAGAGACAGACAGACAGACAGACAGACAGAGACAGACAGACAGACAGACACAGAGTCAGAGAATCATTTAGTGGAACTCTTACCAAATGTTCCTAGTGAAGCCACATGAAAGAAGAGATCAGCCATTTTTCCATTACAGACTCCTCTTGTTTTCCACTTTTTTTTTCTTCTATCATTGTATCCTTTTTGGAAGGATCCAGTATTTAGCACAAGGGAGGTCTGCCGGATGAAGTACAGTCACGTGCTGTATCACTGTTGATTTTTATTCTTCATCAGCTTACTCCCTGATTGGAACTCTTCATTTGTCAAAAATTCCCAGTACTGTGATACCAAGAAAAACGTTTTTGTTACTTAACGTACATTTATATCAATATGGGTGTAAGATTAAAGGAGTGAACGTCCTGTAACCCCAGCCTTCCGTGTCTCAAGATTCATTAAAAGTCAAACTATTTCCTTTCACTGCTTAACCCCTGTCTGCCTGGATGAGCAGACCCGTCGTCCACTGCTTCGATGGGGCCGCCTTACAGGTATACATTAACCGGCGTTCCTTTGTGGCAGACGGCTCTTCACCATGTGGGACCAGAATCCTTCCCACGGAGAGGTGTATGGAAATATCAGGATGTTTGGTTCCAGGGTGGACGCCACAGCTGCTTTACCCACTTCCTTTCCTTCCTCAGTTCCTTACGTTTTGTTTCACTATATACCCTACTTTCTTCCTTCCTCCCAATTTCTCTCCCTCCCATCCTCCTCCTTCCCAGCCTCCCTCCCACTTTCCTCCGTTTGTACTCCCCCTTCTCTCTCTCTCTCTTCCTCTCTTCTACCACTAACTCAGAACATTATCATGGCAACTTAAGTCTATCATAACTTTATTTTTACTTGCCTGTTTACCTCATCCCGTCTCTTTCACTCTCCTCACGTTCCGCTTGTACCCTCTCGTCTTCGTTCCTAGTTTTCTTCCTCCATTCTCCTCCTTTCTGTGTGTGTGTGTGTGTGTGTGTGTGTGTGTGTGTAATCTTCACCGTTCTACACCGTTCTATTTACCTGTGGCGAAGCCAACAGTGGTACACCTGAGGATCTTTTTTCTCCCTCAACTAAAGTTCGAATGACTGCTCTTGGAGAGTTGTGAGCGATTTTCTTGACAAAGTTGCTCAGCGTGAAATATTGAGTTGCTGATTTAATATGGCAGCTGTTGCATCAGCTGACTATTAGGCGATTTATGATTTGGGTTATAAGGTTGAATATCAGCGACTTTCTTATGAAATACAAATTTGCTCAGTTTATTTCATTTGGTTTGATATGTCAGCTGTTGTATAAGCTGATGTATCAGCTGATTATTTAGAAATTTTAAATTCCGACCTTACGGTGACATTGTAATTCATTTTTTCAAGCATTATATGAGTTTCAAAGGGAGAAATGAAAAAGAAAAAATGGCCGCAGTAGGTCTATAGGGATAATCTGTTTTTCCTTGCGTCCTGCTCTCTTCTATCCTGTCATCTTATTTCGCTTTTCCTCCTCTCCTTCCCCCTTAATTCTTTGTTCCTTTTCGGCCTCCATGTCTTCCCTCGTTCTTTATCTTTTTCTCACGGCTTCCTGCTATCTTTCTCTCTCATTCCTTCTCGTCAACGTGCCTCAATTTTCCCATTCCTT
Organism: Coenobita brevimanus; assembly: GCF_032717465.1. NCBI lineage: Eukaryota > Metazoa > Arthropoda > Malacostraca > Decapoda > Coenobitidae > Coenobita > Coenobita brevimanus. The sequence goes on along the minus strand of NC_136957.1, from coordinate 5,045,407 downwards.
CACCCCTCTCTTCCTTCTTATTCCTTCACTCGTCTTTTCTGCCATCTTCTCTTTCCCCTGATGCTCCTTTCCCTCATCCTCTCTTTCTCATTCTCTCCTCATTATTTCCTCTTACTCTCTTCTCAGTTTCTCCTCATTCTTCCTCCTTCCTCATTCCTTTTATTCACTTTCGGTTTTGCCAGTTGTCTCATCTCGTTATCATATATATATATATATATATATATATATATATATATATATATATATATATATATATATATATATATATATATATATATATACATACACATATATATATATATATATATATATATATATATATATATATATATATATATATATATATATATATATATATATATATATCATCATCCGGGCCTTCTTTCCCACCCAAGGGCAGGGTGAGGAGAAGCAATGTCCAGATAGCAAAAACTTGCCCAATCCAAATAGGCTACACTTCCATTCATTCATCATTCAAGCCCCCAGAATCCTGGCTCTACCGGATACGCCAAAAAACATTCACCACATTCTGCAGCTTCACACAAACGTATCCGGTTGAGTCAGTCCGGACGCTGCCTTGCTCACAAGGGGTGCCAAAATCCCTGATCATGCATTTCTTCTCACAACATTAATACAGCCAGCTCGATCTCTTGTCAGTTCCCTAGCCTTACCGACTTCAAACCTCTCTTCCTCAAACACGCATCCACCTTATCTCTCCACCTTCTCCTTGGCCTACTTCATTTCCTACCTCCTTCAAATTCGCTCTGGTAAACCATTTTCACCACTCTATTGTTATCCATTCCTTCCACATGACCATACCATCTCAGGACACTCTCTTCGATTCTGGTGTCCACCGACTTCCTCACTCCACACCTTTCACACTCTATATCGTATCCTATCCACCCCCTGTACTCCACATACATTCCTCAACAGTCCCATTTCCACTGCTCTTACTCTTGACTTTTCATTTTCATGCCACACCACAGTCTCACACCCATAAGTTAGAGTTGGCACTAACACTCCCTTATGTAAGCCTCGTGCAGTTGCAACACTCAAGCCTCTGTTTCTTATCAAGGCCTTCATTGCACCAGCTACTTTTCTTTCTTGTGTCACTCTACTTTCAACTTCTTTTGCACACTTTCCTCTCTTTTCTATAACTGTACCCAAGTATTTGAACTCTCTCACCAATTCCAGTCTCTCTCCATTCACTGTGACATCACACTGGGAGTCACCTTCTCTCTCAATAACCATCACTTTACTTTTCTCTACATTTACTCTCAAGGCACGACGCTCACAGACATCAACAAAACTCTGCACTAGCCTACCAAGTTCCAGTCTGGTACTTGCAAGTAGTACTGCATCATCAGCATACAACAAATTTAAGATATTCCACCCATCACCATTCATTACCAACGCCATCCCTCTCTCCATTACTCGTGTTTTCACTTCTCTCAAAACCCCATCCATATATATGTTGAACAACCATGGGGACATCACACAACCTTGTCGAACACCCACACCGATTGTGAACCATTCACTTAGATGCCCATTAACCCTTACACATGCTTTCCTACCACCATAAAAACTCTTGAAAGCACCTAGCAGCTTACCGTCTACACCATACATGCACAAACATTCCACAATCCCTCTCTGTCTACTTTGTTGTATGATTTTTCCAGATCCATAAATGCCATAAACACCTTATGGTCCTTCTCACAAGCCTTCTCTGTTATCTGTCTCACTGCAAATACTTGATCCAAACATCCTCTGCCACTCCTTAAGCCACCCTGTTCATCACTCACTAGGACTTCGGATATCTCTCTTACTTTCTCTATAATATTTCTTCCATATACCTTCCCTACCACACTCCATAAACTTATGCCACGATGATTCTTGCACTCACTTCGCTCACCTTTATTTTTATGCAGGGGTACAATCACAGCTTTTTTCCACTCTGGAGGCACAGTTTCACTCATCCATGCCTTCTTACAAATCTCCAACCAGCACTTCATTCCACTCTCTCCACTGCACTTAAGCATCTTTGCATACACCTCATCAACACCAGCTGCTTTCCCATTTTTCAGCCGTTTCACAGCGCTCTTCACCTATGCGAATGTCACGTCTCCTGGCACTGCATTCCTTCTCTGCACACCCCCACAACCAATCATGTTTACAGCCGCTCTGCTCTCTCTATTCCCATTCATCAGGCTTTCAAAATATTCTTTCCATCTGGTCCGTATTTCATCTCCATGGGTTAGTAACCTACCACCTGCATCCTTCACACCATCACATTTCTTTCCGCTTTCACTTCTACATTCCGCACCTCTTTCCATAGTAACTTCCTATTTTCAGAGTAGTTCGCATTCATTTTTCTTCCCAGATCATCATTTACCTCCTTTTTCCTCATCACTAGTCTCTTTACGTGCTTCTTGCTCTTGATACACTCAGTTCTTATTTCAACTGAACCCCTATCCTGTAACCACTTTAGCCACTTCTTCCTCTTTTCCCCCACTGCTCTCTTAACCTCCTCATCCCACCATGCCTACACTTCTTTTTTGTTGATACTCTTGCCCCACCACACACCTCTTTAGTATTCCTAACTAAGCAATCCCTATATGCATTCCACAGGCTGTCCAGATCCAATTCATCCCATTTCACTTAATCTACCTAGTCTTCTACTTTGGTCCTGTAATCAGCTGCCACTTCTTTGATCCTCAGCTTCTCAACTTTTAGTCTTTCTCCCTGACTGCTCTTCTGTCTCTTGATCCACCTCACTCCTCTCAGCTTGATCTTGCATACCACAACCATATGATCTGACAGATCTCCACATCGTCCTCTCACAGCTCATGTATCAGCAGCTATTCCCATCATCCATCTCTCTATGAGCACATAATCAATCAGGCTTCTTTCCACACGATCCCCGTTTCCTCTATACCATGTATATTTATGTGCATCTTTGTGTTCGTTCATATTCTGCCGCCATCTGTGATATGAGGAAATTAAACATGAAGGATTACTCAACCAGTCGCCAAATACCCACATCCTATCACGCCATTAAATACTCTTAATTTAGCTAACACTTGCCATAGAAAAAGGCAATACATAAAGGGGAGGTAAAATAAAAATCATCCAAATAAATATCAACCACCTCTCCACACACATACAGCTTAATTATCCACCACTTCACCCACACCACACGCTACCATAACCTCGCGATTCGTAGTGATGTAGTGACAATGAGCATGAAGTATGAGTTGGATAAGATGAAACTGCAGAAATGTGGTAACTTACCCTCATATACAAATCCTACCACAATTCCACACACCTCATAGATCCTATGATCGCACAGAACCTGCCAACCCTCTACACATCCATTCTCACAATACTGTATGATTTTCTCCGGAGTGTACTAAAGAATTAGATAAGATGTTGCCGCACAAAACATGCATACACACAGCCACACACCGACACATTAAATTCAAATATCCTGCCACATTCTGTATTCAAATACGTTGTGGTCAGTCGTAATCCGCCTCAATCGGTGCTTTACTGATGATGAACGTGAATTGGGATATAAGATGGAACCAGAGAAATTGAACATTTAAACACCCAGTTCCTCATAGCGATACCGCACATAATATACTAATTCAATTTCCTCCCAAAATCGAAGTGAGAGAGAGAGAGAGAGAGAGAGAGAGAGAGAGAGAGAGAGAGAGAGAGAGAGAGAGGCAAGTTTATCAGGAAAAATTCCAGTGCAGGGTCATGATGCTCTCCTTTTCCTCTCCAAATCTGCCTAAGTAGCGCTAATAATTATAGTCTCTGCTCATGGTCAGTTACTAGAACTAGGCTTGCTCATATGAGAGTTTTTTGTTCCTTTAGTTCATATTGAAGATGCTCTCATTATCTGTTTTCCATATTATTCCTCATGCAAGACATTACGGGTAATTACCGCTCTTTTGGCAGACTTTGGCAGCGGGAGAAATGGGTCACCTCAGCAATTTTGCTCCGTTTCAGGGCAATACCACTCAGCCTAAATTGCGACCTCATATCGCCAGTGTCACGCCTGCTGATTGGGTGGGTGGAGGGGAAACCCGAAAGGTATGGGCAGTGCTTGGTACACGGTGGGGCCTGACAATATAAAATTGGCTTGAATTTTCCGGTTAAATAAGATAGCAGAAAGGAGGTTGTATATCTTTTGTTGCAGGGAAAATGAAGGGCATAGATTTGTTGCTAATTAACAGAATTCCTAATTATATTTTTGGAATGAAAATGATCGAGAATAATTCCACTACATTTACCTCAGAAACATATATTATTAATTTCACAGGCTGTCTTCCTCACTCCTCTGGTATCACTTCCCCGTAAACCTTCCTCCCCTCGGGAATACTAAACCCTTTGTTAGCCAATTACTATATCGCTTAGAGTGTTAAATGGACTCTTGATAATACGCAGCAGAGACAATAGATAATATGAGATTCCCTAACCCATTCAGCTGTCTACAGATTTTCAGTTATTTTCTAAAAGTAGTCACAGAAGGGGGAACCTCACCCTTGAGATGAAAATGGATTAAAGTGTTGTAGATCATCTAGTTACGATCTAGGTACTGTGCATAGTCAAAGAAGATGACCTTCCAGCAGAATCTGGCCAGTCCAGTCTATCTGATGTTTATAATATCAACTCAAAGGTAGCCGCTTGTCGTAGTTCATCTTAATAGTCCGACTTATCTCAGGTCACCCGTCTCACCAACGTTGAAACATCTTGTCAGACAGGAGCAGTTCTCCTGTGATTCTTTGTTGAATAGAAAATTCATTTCAGTCCCTGACATAGTAGATAGATACAGACACAAGTAACCTTCTTTGAAACTTGTTACAGTGTCAAAAAAAAAAAAAAGACGCACCAGTTAAAACGGCTGCGGAGGCACCCACACCCATTAAAAAAACATGGTCCCGATGGCTATGCTTGTACTCGCAGACACCTAATAATTAAAGCGTATCCTTTAGTGTAAAAATCAGTATCCCTTTCTACATCACTCGGTCAACAGTAGCAACTCCCTCAATTCTTTATACGCAGTCCTCAACCCTCCAGGCCTGCCATTTACGGACGCACATCCCTGTCTGCTTGAGCCTACGAATATCCTCTTTTTTTACCGCCCATATTACAACCGCACATGATTACACCCGTAACACATGCAACACGCAAGGACCCCTCATTTCCCACACCTTTGTGCAAAATGCGTTTAACCAAACGAAGCTTGCTACAAAGGTTTCGGTCTTTTATTGATATTAAGTTGTTGGCTGCAAGTATTCCAGCTCTCTCTCAGACCTAATTATCACTGTTTACTCTACCCTCTCCTAAATGTATGGAGGAAGATAAGGGATTTGTAAAGAGATCTCCTACTGTATAAACAGATAACAGAAAGCATTGTGTGGTTCATTCGCATCAGTTACGCTAGTAAAGTTCACTGCCTAAAATAGTGGGCTTATTGCTGATGCAAGTGCAGTTTTGTGTGTGTGTGTGTGTGTGTGTGTGTGTGTGTGTGTGTAGTTATAAAAATAGGTACAAAGACTGCTGTTGACCTGCTAATGATGGCCGGGTGTGATTGAAAATGCTTATTGGGCCATAATCATAACTATTTCTGTTAGCCTTTTGATGAGGAATAACATACTGGTAATTATCCTTATTATATTCATTACTTATTACATTTTTTTATGTTTTCCCATAAAAAACGACGCATTTTTGCCGTACCAACAAAGTCGGGCAATTCCACAGTGCATTTAATTCTATGACTGACAAAAGAACTACATCTTTTTACCGAATGAAATCTGTGTTGGTGCATCCAAAAAAATTAATAAGTATCGAGTTTTCAATTCAGTCGATTATTGCAACACTCACAGGGATTCAGGCCTTTTTTTTTTTTGGTGGGGGGGGGGTTGAACTGGTACTAGTGGTGTGTCTGGTGTGTGTCAGGGGCGTGTCTAGTCTGTGTTTGGGGTGCCTCTGATGTACATACGTGTGGTGTCTACATCTGGGGTGTATCGGGTGTGTCTGAGGGATGTGTCAAAAGACAAAGAACATCTTTTGGTATGTGATGGGGTGGTGAATGCCGTTGGGGTAAGTGCGACAACTAAACGTGTCCTTTGTCGTATTGTAACACTGATGTATTTTACGGGTGGAAGAGTGAGATAGTGACTAAGTATATAATGCATGATGTGATTCAAACAGGCAAGGATTTTGTAGGGGAGAAGGCTACTGCATGAAGAGTTCCATTGATACGGAGACCTTATGGTTCATTTTAGGTAGCCTGCCCAGTAATCTTAATAAATTTTTTTTTTTTTCTATTTACAGAGATTTAAGGACAAGATAACAAATCAAAAGACAATAAGTTGAGCTCGTTAAAAAGGAAGGGAATCAGTTACTCAGTCAATAAGCATGGATGTAGGTGAATGGTTGAGTGAGTAAGCCGTTCAGTGGGTGAATGGGTGCTAGAGGAACTATGTGAGTGAGCAGGGTATTGGAGATCCGGTTCGTATGAGAGAACTGCAGGTATCTCTTATGAGTACATTATGCTGACAAGGAGCCTCACACACCTTCATCTGCATACTGACCCTCATTACCATATCTGCCCTAATGATACGCAGGGGGGAAGCAGAGCAGAGGATGCGAGGCAGAGAGTGGAGGACAAGACAAAGGAAGAAGACGGAGAGAAGGGAAGAGATAAGGAATGAGAAATGAGAAGTGAATGATGAGAATGAAAGTGGGAACTAAAAAATGAAAGGAGCGAGACAGAGAAGGGAGATAAATAAGTTATGAAATGGGTAGCATTGAACTGATTGAGGAGAAGCAAGTGGAACGAAAAAAGAGGAAAATGGAAGTGAAAAATTATGTGGAAATATTAGAGAAAATTAATAAAAAACCAAATAAAGAAAAGAGTAGCGAAATATAGGCAGCAAGAATATTTGCTAAGTTAGTACCAAAAGTCATGTGTGAAAAAGGGAAAACAGTACATAAAGGTGGAAGAGAGACTGGCTGTAAATATACTGATTTATATATAAAGAGTGAAAATGGAAGCAAATGAATCACTGACAAAGAAATTGAGTGGGGAGATACAGACTGACTGATAAAGAGGGAGAAATGAGAATGAAAGGGAAGTAGAAAGGAGAAGAATATGGATGTGAATATGAAGTGACAAAGCTAAGATGAAAGGCAATAGGAAGAGAAGAAAGTAAAACACAAGAGAAGAGAAGGTCAGAGATTGGGTGATGTTTGAGAGAGAGAGAGAGAGAGAGAGAGAGAGAGAGAGAGAGAGAGAGAGAGAGAGAAGTTTCATCAGGGAAGAAAATCAAAGAGGTAATAGTTTGAGGAAGATGGAGACAATTAATAGATGATGTAAGGATGGAAGATGAATAGGAAATTAGGGATGAATAGAAGGTGAAAAGAACGCAAAGTAAGGAAATGGAGGAAGACAGGAAATAAGGAAGGAGGGAGAGAGAATAAAAGTCTGAAAGAGTACAAGAGGAGGGGATCAAGGAAGAAAAAATTATGAAGGAAGGAGGAAAGGGGAGGAGAAAAGGCAGTAAGAAGTAAGAAAGGTAGAAAAAAAAAAAACAGAGTAAGGAAAGAGGAAAAATGAGAGAGAAATAATAGAAGACAGGAATGGGAGAGAGAGGAAATGATAGGAAGTGATATAAAATGAAAGAGAGAGAGAAAAAAAAAACTGCAAGAATGGCGGGAAGTTGGTAGATGGAAGGAAAAGTAAGGAAAACATTAAGTGAATGAAAGAAAAGCATTTGTGAGCCGAATGCTAATCGCCTGCCAGAATATGCTGTTGGCCAAGTCCAAGATTTTTGGCCATATCTTAATACCTTGAAGGCTTCATATTGATAACTCAAGCGTTTCATAAGATATAATGGGAACACACACACACACACACACACACACACACACACGCATGACAGACACACAGAGGAGGGCCAAAACATCATCGCTCCGCCTTGTAAATGAAGGCGACAATGAGGAAAAAAGGGGGAGAAAGAATAGACGTAAACTGAGGGAAAAACGGTGGGTTGCTAGGAGCAAAATATTGGAGAGATGGCCTTCTCTCATTTTTGTAAATTATGAAGGCTATTTTCGGAACCTTGAAAAGAATTTCTAGTTGTAAAGGCGTTAATGAAAGCAATAATCAAATATTTCCAGTCCGACAAGTCTCCTATATTTTTACACACACACACACACACACACACACACACACACACATATATATATATATATATATATATATATATATATATATATATATATATATATATATATATATATAAAGAAGCGAGCTTTGCCAGTTACGTAGCCGAGATTGTTCTCGACGTTTCCTGACGTTTATGGTAGCTAGTTCCCGTACGAGGCAGTTGCCAGTTTGCCTGCTGTTTGTGAGCTTAGCTATTTCGTAAGTTATGCATTAATTTTTCTGCTCTTTTCTTTATAATGTTATATTTAAGTGATTGCTTGTTAAATTATGTAATTTAAGTTTTTATGGCAAATGATTTAGAGTGTTATGTAATGTAAGACTACTCTGGCATGTTTTGATGTCTCCTAGTTGGTAACTGTTGTTGCTAGGGGCTGATATGCATGTCCAGCACGTCCTAGAATGTTGGAGAAGTAGATCATTCTAGTACAATGCAAGCTTATATAAGGATGGAGAAGAGACTAGAAAAGTTCAGTCGGTTTTGGTTCAGTCTGAATGTAGTGCAGTGTCAGTGAAGATTGTACATCTTTGGTACTTGTGAAAACAGTGGTAAATAGTGACGTGTTATTGAAGTTTGTACATCATCGGTACTTGTGAAAAACTATGAGGTGTTGTCAAGCATTAAGTGTAACTGCATTTAGTAAAGTGTGTATAGGTTCAGTGCTTTTGAGAACAGTTAAGTGAACTTGGAAAGCATTAAGTGGAATTATATGGAAAATAGACAGTGAACTTTAAGAAGCCAGTGTTTATTTTCGCCTCAGCTGATCCTGTGTACTGTAGGCTGCACCTAAAGGCTGACTATAGGAGGAACAACTCACTGGGCAATGTCTTTCCTATACTGAACTACTGCCGTTGGAGCCTGTGGCAGTGTGGGACTGAGGACGTAACATATGCATATAAAGAAGGCAATGAACGAGTACAGCAAAACTGCGCAGGCCTATTCTACCGCAAGAACCTCTCTGAATATTAGGGACTAAGAGCTGCCTTAAGTACTCTTCTCATATAAAATATTCTCTGTAAAAATTGGGACGATGACCTTAAAGATTTATCTAACGGTCTGTTATAATCGGTGTGCCCTGCTCACTCCCAGCGAGCTTTGGAATGGAAAAACGATACACTAGATTCATGGACGTCTGAGCGATGTAAGATTAGGCGAGACAGAATGATAGATAAACTGAGAGAGAGAGAGAGAGAGAGAGAGAGAGAGAGAGAGAGAGAGAGAGAGAGAGAGAGATTACTAGCTAAATATATCCAGCAATCACAAAAAATCAAACACTATAGAGAAGACACTAACTATCAATAATAGACTAGTGCGCCCACCCCCCCGTCTCTCTCTCTCTCTCTCTCTCTCTCTCTCTCTGAAACATTTTTTATTCATATGCAAATAAGAAGGAACCAAAGGCTAAGAGCCCCGAACAATTCCTTCCAAGAAAAACACAAAAATAATACAAAAGTGAACCAAATTCAAGATCTGTTCATTTCGGGATGCCTGGACACACTGCGTTTGAAAGACTGGAGATCATAGGAAGCAGGAAATAAAGACAGATGGAGACAGTTCCAGAGTTGAATCGTTGCATAAATAAAGGACTGGGAGTAATGGTTAACTCTTGCATTAGAGAGTTGCACAGAAAAGGGATGAGAGTTTGTTGCTAGACGGGTGCGATGTGCCAGTCGTAGAGGTGGAGGGATGCAAGCAGACAGTTCAGAGGAGCAGCGACCATGGAAGTAGCGATAGAGAAGAGATAAAGAGGCAACAGTGCTGCGAACAGACAAAGGTTGAAGGGAGCCACTAAGAGGAGGAGAGTTAATGAGACGAAAAGCCTTTGACTCCACCTTGTTGAGAAGAGCTGTATGTGAGGAGCCTCCCCACACATGAGAGATGTACTCTACACAGGGGCGAATAAAACCCGTGTATAAACTCAATAACCGTGCAGGGGTAAACGACGTACGGAGACGGCTTAGCACACCTTGTCTCTTGGAAGCTGATTTTACAAGAGATGTAATATCTTTCCAAGATAAATCCCGCGTGAATGAAACCTCAAGCATGTTCAAGTATGATACAGGCTTGAGCTGAATATTATTAAACATTAATGGGTACTCCTGTGGAAGATTCTGTTGGGTTGATAGGTGAAAAAAAAAAAAAAAACGAGTCTTTGATGCGTTAAAAACAACAAGATTATTTTTACCCCAGTCAGAGATACGAACCAAGTCAGACATTAGGTGTGCCATAGCCTCATCCCTTGTCTGCTGAGGTAACTGCTGGGATGGACGTTGTGGGAACCGAATGGAAAGGTGAAGGGTGGAGTCATCAGCATAGAAGTGGATAGGGTTAGATGTACAGCTTAGAAGACCATTGATGAATAAAAGAAAGAGAGTTGGTGATAGGACAGAGCCCTGAGGAACGCCACTGTTGATAGATCTAGGAGAAGAACGATGGCCGTCTATAACAGCGGCTATAGAACGACCAGAAATGAAGCTGTAGATGAAGGCACAGATGGAAGGATTGAAACTGTAAGAGGACAGTTTGGAAATTGAAGGTTTATGCCAGACTCGATCGAAAGCCTTTGAGATGTCAAGTGTGATGGCAAAGCGTTCGCCAAAGTCCCGAAAGGAGGATGACCAGGAGTCTGAAAGGTTGGCGAGAAGATCGCCAGTGGAGCGTCCCTGACGGAACCCATACTGACGAAGAGAAAGTAGGTTGTGATAGGAAAGATCCCTTAATTTTTTTTTGTTAAGAATAGACTCGAAAACTTTTGAAACACAGGAAGTTAAAGCAATTGAACGATAGTTAGAGGGTTGGGAATGGTCACCCATCTTTGGAAATGGCTGAATGAGAGCATACTTCTAGCAAGAAGGAAAGGTACACGTTGACAGACAAATGCGAAAGAGTTTACCTAGGCAGGGTGTAAGCAAGGAAGCACAGTTCTTGAGGACAACAGGAAGGACTCCATCAGGCCCATATGACTTGTTAGTAATGAGGCCAGTGATGGCAGAATATTCATCAACTGAAGAAATTTTAATGTCATCCATGAGGAAGTCAGAGGGAGGAAGTGATGGAGGAAGAGCGCTGGAATCGTCTAAGGTGGAATTGGAGAAGAAAGTGTGAGTGAAGAGATATGCGTTAGAAGAAATAGCTATAGAGCCAGCAGAGTAGAAAAGAGGAAGGAAGGATGATAAGGTAAAGTTGTTAGAAAGATTTTTGGCAAGGTGCCAGAAGGAGCGGGAATAATTCGAGTTGGAGAGTTGAGAGCATTTAGTACGGAAGAAATTATTTTTAGCAGAGCGAAGAACAGACTTAGCACGATTCCGGGCAGAAACGTAAAGATGATGTGATTCAGGGGTGGGTTGGCTCTGGTACCTTTTGTAGGCCCTCTCCTTGTTGCGGACAGCATGAGAACAAGCGTGGTTAAACCAAGGCTTTCTTGCGTTAGTCAAAGGATATGAGAAAGGAATGTATGCTTCCATGCCTGAGAGAATAACCTCCGTAATGCGCAAGGCACACTCAGATGGCTCACGGCCATGGAAGCAATAATCATTCCAGGGAAAATCAAAGAAGTACTGCCTGAGGGCCTCCCAGTTCGCGGCTCCAAAATGCCACAGACGACGTTTCTCTGGAGGGTCCACAGGCCGTACCGGAGTGATAGGACAGGTTAAGGTAATAAGGTTGTGATCGGAGGAGCCCAACGGAGAGAAAAGATTAACAGAGTAAGCAGAAGGATTAGTTGTGAGGAAGAGGTCAAGTATGTTGGAGCTCTCTCCAAGGCGGTCAGGGATACGGGTAGGGTGCTGTACAAGCTGCTCTAGGTCATTAAGGATAGAAAAGATGTAGGCTTGTTCACCAGGTGGATCCGTGAAAGGAGAGGAGAGCCAAAGGTGGTGGTGAACATTGAAATCTCCAAGAATGGAGATTTCAGAGAAAGGAGAAATGGACAGAATGTGTTCCATCGTAGAAGTAAGATAGTCGAAGAATTTTTGATAGTCAGTAGAATTAGGGGATAAGTAAACAGCACAGATATATTTAGTCAGAGAATGACAGGAAAGCCGAAGCCAGAGTGTGGAGAATTCAGAAGAATCAAGTTCAGGAACACGAGAGCAAGATAAGTCGTTGCGTATGTATACACAACAGCCACCTTTGGCTTTGAAATGAGTATAGAGAAAGTAGGAGGATACAGAAAAGGGTTTGCTGTCGGTTGCCTCAGACAGCTGAGTCTCGGTCAGAAAAATAAGGTGAGGTTTAGAGGAGGAGAGGTGGTGCTCAACAGAGCGAAAGTTAGATGAAAGGCCGCGAATATTGCAGAAATGAAGAAGAACTGAGCAAGACAGTAGTTCCAGGCAGCTCTTAGAGTCGTTACCTGGAGAGGGGCGGACGGTGGGGGCATTTATGCCCCCCCCCCCCCGGGGACTCCGAGGCATCAATAGCATGCGCCATTTTTCGTTTTTCATTTTTGAAAAGAAAGTGTAGTGTGTACTGTGCATGTAGTTTGGTGAAGATAGTTAGAGAAATTTGTACTGGAGGACATGCTGGCCTACTCTCTGTGTAACTGAGACACTGAAAAAGTTCAGCAAAGGGGGGTGGTCAGGAACTAGTCCTGAGGGCTGATGAAACGGGAGCTCCAGCACTCCCTGTCATCCCTGGCATTGCAGTCTCTTTCATTCTGATATGTTCCAACCTCTGTTTTCCTTACCACTTTTCGCTAGCCCTCTCTCTTCGATTTCTTTGTCTTCCTCCCTTTCTGCGTTCGTTCGTCCCTTCCTCTCTCGCTGTCCTCTCCTAGTCTGCATACCCTACTTATCGCGCCCTCCCTCTTATCCTTAAATTCTCCCTCCCTCCCCCGTTTTCTTCAGAACTATTACATTGACTCTATTTTTCCTCCTTTTTTTCTCTTTCTCTTCCCTATACCTATCTTTTGCTCTTCTGTTTTCCACAACTGGTTTCACATTTACCTACCTGCTCTCCCAACTCCTCCTCGCTTTCAGCCCATTGCTTTTCTCCGTTTTTCTCTCTCTTCCTCTTTTCCTCACCTACCCGTATCTCCATTCCTCCTCTCTTCTCTCCTTCCAGTCTCTCTGTTCCCTAAGTATCTCTTTTCTCTTGTATTGCCTTCC
>NC_136957.1:4904562-5029562 GCF_032717465.1 Coenobita brevimanus | reverse complement strand
TATATATATATATATATATATATATATATATATATATATATATATATATATATATATATACTGTACACACACACACACACAATATACGTACGTATATGTGTATGTATATATTTATCTATCAATTTGTTTCTTTATCTCCATGTATCTATCTGTCTACCTATCTATCTATCTTTTTGTCTATCGCTCTCCTTGCATCCAAGAATGACCCCTTATTCTTCCCAGTTTATTTAATTTTTCACAGTTTACTGCATTTTCTTTTCTACATTTCAGTCACCCTTTTCTCGCATTGATTGTTCTCTCTCTCTCTCTCTCTCTCTCTCTCTCTCTCTCTCTCTCTCTCCAGATATATATACTTTTGTTTTTCCGACATTTTCTCTTCTTTTCGGGCAACGAACACTTTTCTCTCCCCTTTCCAACCCCCCCCCCCGTTTTTTTTTTTTTATCCCGTCTTTCCCAAGTACTGTCTCTCATTCATTAATTTATTCTGTCACTCAATCAACTCCCTGTGTCCTCTGTCCACATTTCCGACTGTTGTCTTATATTTCCTCATCCATTGAATTTATTCTCCTCCTCATATCACCATCATAAACACTACTTCCTCTTCCACTCTTTGCCTCACTCCTTCGTTTATCCTTCCACTTAAGTCGCATTCCTTCATCCCTTCCCTGCCTTCTTAATTTAACGTTTTACTTCTTGTACCTCCTCTTTTATTTCTCTTCCCATCTATCGTCCATCACCCTTCACATTCTTCTTCCCTTATTAATTACGGTGCTTCTCTCGTTCTTCCTTCTCCTTTTCTCCTATATATTATCCTCTTTTTTTTTCCTCCACCCATTTGTTATTCCTTCCCCATCTCAATGCACTCCTCCAGTCTCATCTCCTTTTCCCGTTCAGTTTGTTTTTCCTTCCGTCATTCATCTCTCCTCCAGCTTCACTGCTCCTATTTCCTACCCTCGTCCTAGACATTCTTGTACTCCTTATTTCCTCAGCTCTTTCCTTCCCTCGCCTGTCTCGCCATCTCTGCACACATTCATCCCCTCCTCTGTCTCTCTTTCTTTGTCTACATTCTTCCACCAATCATTTATTTCTGCACGTTCCAGCCTCCCTTCTAGTCCTCTCACAGCATCCCCCATTATCTTCCCAGTCGCGACTCTCTCTCTCTCTCTCTCTCTCTCTCTCTCTCTCTCTCTCTCTCCCTTCCCCTCTCGAGGGAGTAAAGTTAACTAAGTTTCCCTCTTTCACCAGATGTCCCCAGTCTGCAAGTGCTCATAACCATTTATCTATTTAAAAATCAATTAGCAAGGTCTATATTATAATGATCCGATTTCTGTATGTTTGTTGGTTTGTTGGTTAACTGGCTTGTTGGTAACACAGCAAGAACTGCTCATGAGGCGCAAATTTTTGTTAGACTAAGGTACCGTTAAAACGCTCTAACTTGAAGAATAAAACAATTTCCAGGCCATTTGGGCCACTGGTTCCCGAATTACGACTCATTCCTCTTTTTTTTTTTTTTCTCAGATTTAGTATTTGCTTTCAGTGCAGGGGATGGATTCGTTCTTGGTCCGGCTTTGAAACTACCAGCATAACAAGAAGAGTGACATCTTTGTTGTATTATCATTCTCTTGCCTCTCTTTCATCCCTCCTTATACTCCTAGAATTGCACAGTATAATGGTATAGTATAACCTATATAAAAATGATCCGATTTCTGTATGTTTGTTTGTTGGTTTCTTACCGTAACACAGCAAAAACGGCGCATGTAGCGCAAACTTTTGTGAGAGCAAGGTACCGTGAGAATGCTATAACTTGAAGAATAAAACCATTTCTAATCGAATTGGGCCACCAGTTCCCTAGTTATGACTCATTTCTGAAGATAGGAAGTGACTTGACCGAGTGGAGGCCGTCGAAGGAGACCTCTCAGCGAGTTATCTATAAATGCCTTTCAACCAGTGTCGTTCTGTGTTTATACATGTTTTCCTGCTTGTCTCTACGTGTGTCTGTCTGTACACTGCAAGAACACTCACTTATATTCTGTAGGTTTCTCTGTCTGTCTGTCTGTCTGTCTGTCTGTGTGTCTCGTCACTGTCTGTCTCTGTCTGTCTGTCTGTCTGTCTGTCTGTCTGTCTCTGTCTCTGTCTCTCTCTCTCTCTGTCCATGTATGTATGTATCTATCTCTCCATATATCTATCCATATATCTCTATCTATCTATCTATTGCCAGACGCCATAATCCAGTATGGGGTGGCCATTTGACTCTGAGTTATTTGTTTTACAGGGAGGGGCACTAACCCTCCACCAACCCACTTGACACGTAGGGAGCACGTATGGTTTGGTTATATGGTTACCACCCAGCGTTGTAAATGGTTTCTTGGCTTACAGGAAACCATTTGGCTTGTCACTCAATGTAAAGCCACCTGTAAAGGAAAGAAAAGCATTAAGTAGTGACAGGAAAGATGGGAGAAATAGGAAGAGAGGAGGGCAGGCACAGAAAAAGAATGATAAAGGCTAAGGAAGAAGTAGGCAGCACTGCATCAAGTGAGTCTCTCCTTGTAAACTAATATAATGTCTAATACAATTCTATCTCACTTATAAGTACATAAATGATACAGCCCACAGAATTAGTATTTCTCTCACTTCCTGCTTTTGACCTACTGACTGCTAGCTAGTGGGAATTTATCAAGACACTGCAAATTTAAGCCTGCTTGAAGTTTTATTCCTCCAGCTGACTGTCCCTCAGTATGAGAACTCGGACAATAGAAGTTGGTCAAGTTTTCATTTCCATCCTTTTATCGTACAATGAAGCGGCAAGCAGGACTAACACATGAGTTTTGTTTTCAAATGTCCCAGGCTTGGAAAGTACTAAACAGCAAGTGAACAACGGTACTTAATAGTATGGCAGTGCTGTTAGTGGGGTTGGGAAGGAAACTCCAAAAACAGCAAGTTGGAAACACAACTATCTATCTATTTATCTATCTATCTATATACCTAGGCTGCTTCCCCCAAGAAAAGGGATGTAGCCGAGACAGGACGACACACTCCCAATTTACTCATCCACTCAAAACACATTCATTCGCATCTTAGCCCCAAAGGGGAGAACGGACAGATCCTCACCGCACCACACCGCACGAGGGTCAACTGCGCAGTGCAATCAGTGACATCCGCAGCAGGGCCCGGCAGGAGAGCTGGTTTACCCCTGCCACATCATAATAGACCCAATCCCTTACCCACACCTGACCTCATCAGTTGATCAGACCAAATGCAGGGGATCCCCTCAGGGTTGCGTCATTATTTATTCATTCACAATTTCTCTCCATTTATTTCTGTCATGCACAGCCACTCTTCCTTGCTCAACAGACATCCCTCTCGCATCCAACGCTCTCATCACACTGTCCAACCATCATATTCGTGGTCTCCCTCTCAGCCTTACACCTCTCACATCAGATCTAGTTATCGTTTTCATCAATAGCTCATTATCCATTCTCTCCATATGCCCAAACCATCGCAACATCCTCTGCTCAACTCGATCAGCCATCTCCCGAACAACTCCAGTTCTTCGCACTTCATCATTTCTCACTCGATTCATACGCGTCACTCCACACATACTCCTCAGACACCTCATCTCCATTACATTCAAACTTTTCCTCTCTGCTACACCCAGATTTCATGTTTCAGCCCCATATAACGCAGTTGATACCACAACACCCTCATACAGCCTTCTCTCTTTACCCATTCTAAGTGAACGACATCTAAACACTTTCTTCATTCCTTCCAGCACCTTTCCTACTTCATTCATCCTAAACTTCGATTCTGCATCTATTCTACCATCCACAGCAACATGTGACCCTAAATACTTAAAACACTCTACCTCCTCAAGCAAATCATTATTCAAAACTATATTCATCTTCCAACCATCTACCGATCTCATACACTTCATCACTTTACTCTTATTCTCATTTACTTTCAATTTCCTTCTTCACACACCCTTCCAAACTTCGCTACCAACTGTCTCAATCTCTCCTCTGAATCAGCCACCAGTGCGGTATCATCTGCAAACAGCAGCTGCTTCAGATTCCACTCTTTACCATCAACATTCAGCAGACTCAGACCTCCACCTAAAACTCTTGCTTTCACCTCCCTTACACCACCATCCATATAAATGTTAAATAACTAAGGCGACATCACACATCCCTGTCGCAGCTCCACTCTCACAGGAAACCAATCACTCACAGTATTTCCCACTCTTACACACGCTCTACTATTTACATAAAAACTTTTCACCCCTTTTAGTAACCCATCAAGTCCATACAATCTTAAAACAGTTCACAAAGCCTCACTATCAATTCTATCACATGCTTTCTTTAAATCCATGAATGCCCAAAACACACTCTTGCCTTTCGCACACTTGTCTCACAGTTAACACCTGATCCACACATCCCATCCCTCTCCTAAAGCCACACTGCTCATCACCAATCACTCCCTCTGTACCCTCTCTAATTCTCTTTATTAACAGTCTACCATACACCTTACCTACAACACTCAATAGACTTTTACCCATAAAGCTAGTACATTCATACTTATCACCCTTGCCTTTATACAGTGGGACCACAGAAGCACTTGCCCAGTCAATTGGCACCATACCTTTCACAAAGCACACACATTCAACAGTCTTACTAACCAGTCAACAATAGTCGCTTCACCACCCTTCAGGTATTCCACAGCACACCCATCCCTACCTGCAGCTTTCCCTTTTTTCATCTCCTTTACTGCCTCCTGCACTTCCTCCTTCGTGATCAAAGAATCATTCAACACTCCTAACACATTTATTCCTTTCACCCTTTCATCTACCACAATCTCAGCCACCCTTTCGTCCTCTACATTTAACAATCTTTCAAAATACTCTGCCCATCTCTTCCTTACTGCATCCCTCTCAGTTAACATCCTTCCACCCTCTGGTTTTACTCGCTCTTCCTTCCCAGACTCTCCCTTTCGCACCCTTCTCACCTCCATCCAAAACATTTTCTTATTCTGTTGACAATTCTCAGTCAACCGCCTACCCACCTCTCATCTGCTGCCACTTTATCATCACGCACAGCCCTTCTCGCCCAACTTCTCTTTTCCTTATACCTCTCATATGACACCTCATCCTTCCTCTGCAGCCACACTTCATATGCACGTTCCTTCTCAGCCATAGCCATACTTACTTCCTCGCACCATCATTCACTTCCTTTTCTAACACCACAACCCACATGTCTCACACCACACACATCTTCCGCATACCCCACCACAGCACTCTTACACAACGCCATTCCTCCTCCACACTGCCAATTTTCCTGATCTTTCACTGCGTTCCACTCATCTTTCAATTTCTCCTGATACTCTATCATTTTCTTACTTTTATCCAACTCACTCACTTTCAAAACCTCCCTGTCACACCTAACTCTCCTTGCTCTCACCCATCTCTTATCTAATTTTAACTTCCCCACCACCACGTAGTGGTCAGAAATACCTCCACCCTCTCCTCTCAGAACTCTCACATCCAACAATCTTCCTATTGCATTCCTAGACACAATCACATAGTTCAACAATGCTCTGTCAACAGCCCTTCCCCCCTCCTGTCTCACCCATGTATACTTATAAATATCTTTCTTCTCAAACAGGGTATTTCCAATCACCATCTCTCGCTCAACACACATCGCTATCATTCGTTCCCCATTTTCATTTCTTCCAGGCACACCATGCATACCAACTAAGACTTCAACCGTTACATTTCCCACTCTAGCATTCAGATCTCCCATCATTACCACATTCACATTCGCTCCAAAACTCTGCAGACACTCATCAACATCATTCCAGAAAGACTCCCTCTCTTCTTCATCCCTTTCACTACCAGGCCCATATGCACTCATAAACACCCACAACTCACATTCAAAATTCACTTTCACCCACATCAGCCTCGATGACATCTCCTTCTATTCAGTCACACACTGCTGTACTTCCGGACTCCCAACAAGGTCACACCTTCTCTTGCCCTTCCTCTATTAACACCTGACAATCTTCCATTCACACTTCGAAACATAGACTCACCTTTCCCTTTCATCTTCGTTTCACTCAAAGTTAATACAACTAAGAAAGAAATTAACGAATTCTGATTTGATTTTCATACTGGTCATATAATTTTGGGTTTGTATACAAAAAATGAAGTCAGCTGAGTTATATATACAGTATTTATTGCAGGTAAAATCTTAAACACACACACACACACACACACACACACACACACACACACACACACACACACACACACACACACACACACACACACACACACACACACACACACACACACACACACACACACACACACACACACACACACACACACACACACACACACACACACACACACACACACACACACACACACACACACACACACACACACACACACAGAGTTTTGCCAGTCTTCTTTTTCTTCACAGTTTCTTAACTCGCCTAATCTGAGAAACTACGTATGTACAGCGTATAAGAAACCAACCATAAGACTTGCAATCACCGGGGGTAGTGCAGTGACGAAGCGCTTTGTAAAGAGAGTAAGCTTTCCATGAAAGACAGAGCTGCCTTTACCTAGAGTACAAAGGTCAAGAGAGCAATATCTATGGGTGTACGCATATGCAGTTCTTGTTCCAAGTAACGCACAGCTGCAAACGCTGAGTGTGAAGAGTTGCATTTTTCAGTGCAGAAAAAGCAGACGAAGAAGAAGCCCAAAAAGGATAACCACCCCCTTCAAAGGATGGTGGCCGGGGTGGCCGAGGTGGTCGGGGTAGCCACAAGTAGTATATACTTAGCCATAGTTATTTACCCTCATAGTACAATACAGCTGAACATCGTAATGCTTTTCATTGCTGTAAATGTACATCGAGAATGCTAACTTTTTTTTTTTTAAGAATTACGTAGTTGATTGTGTTCATTGTGTACTGTAGATAGATATATAAATGTAGACTGATAGATGATTATACTTAATAATAATTATTAACTCAAATGTTATTGATAAAAAAATAAAACAATTGTCACATAATTATTTGAAACACACACACACACACACACACACACGCACACACACACACACACACACACACACACACACACACAAAGTAAAAAAAATCATTTTGAAAAAATGTAGCCGGACTACGGAGAAAGAGGACCAAAAAGCAAAGAAACAAGATGGGATGGCCACTAATACCACAGCTCACATGTAATGTGATACAACATGCCCTGAGGCTCAGAACTACTCTTTTCTTCATAGGGCAATGGGGGTAAAGGTCATGTTAAGAAAAAAAATAAAATAAAATAAAATCTTGCAATACATCTTATGAGAAAATAGTCCCCACCATAAATCATTACAATTTTAGCTTAATTTTAATTCCTCATTCTTAAGTCTATTGACACAAGGGTTAATTACAATACTACATTAAAAACCATGGCAAGGAAATGCCTTCTCAATGTTATCGCATTTGGGAGGAGACTGGGATTATTCAGTTTCCCTCTAAAATGGAACTATTTGGAGGAAATATTAACTGACGACAAGAAAATAAGGGGGAATAGTACTGGCCTCAGGGCATCCTATATCACATGACGTCTGATCAATGGTATCGATGCCCAACCTTACTTGGCCCTTTGTTTTTTGGTGCTCCCATCCCTACTCCCGCTGCATTTTTTCAAAATATTTTGTTTTACACTTGTATGAAAAATAGCTGGGAGAGAGAGAGAGAGAGAGAGAGAGAGAGAGAGAGAGAGAGAGAGAGAGAGAGAGTCGGACAAATTAAAATTTCGGTGATGACAAGCCCTGTTGTCAAGTTTCTGGCACTCGTTACCAGCTCTCATTTTCCTCCACCGTGTACCCAGCCATTTACTTTCTCTCCAACCACTAGTTTCCTCTCTTCTCTACTTTGTATTCTTCCCTTTCTCCTAATTCGTCCTATTTTTTTTTTTCAGTATTCCTTTCTGCCTCGCATGTTTCTTTCCACCCTTCCCTTCCCTCTCCTTTCTGCCCCTGTCTACTTCTCTTCCACATCTTGTTCCACATCACTCACACTTACAGCGGCTATCTTACCTATCACTTCGCTTCTCCCTCACTCCAAGTTTTTCCATAATTTTTCTGATCATCTCTTTATCTCTTTCCCCTCCCCCAAATTCTCTTCCCAATCTTCTCACTTCCCCTTCTCTCTTCTGCCCCCCCCCCTCCTCGTTTTCCTTCTTTTTTTCTCTCCATCCCCCTATCCAATTCCAAAAGGTAATCTCTCTCTCTCTCTCTCTCTCTCTCTCTCTCTCTCTCTCTCTCTCTCTCTCTCTCTCTCTCTCTCTCTCTCTCTCTCTCTCATCCACCATGGCTATCAAAATCAGTGTCATTTATTCACGTCACATGATCACGGCCGTGGGAGGAAGATGCAGGCTGGAAAAGAGCCAACTATCTCATTACCGCCTGATTATATGTGTGTGTGTGTGTGGGTGGGTGGGTGGGTGGATGTGGGTGTAGGATTTTGAGCACGGACGTGTGCGTCTCTTAATTTCATCTGTAATCCAGATATACACCACTTTTGTGTAGGTAACATCGTGCAAGTGAAATTGTCAGAGAGCATAAGATAACATGTGCTTTGTGTCCAGGATGAGGCTGTGTCCACAAGCACACTGGGAGAATGTAGACGAAGGATAGGACTTTCATTAGCAACAATTTGTGTGTTCATGAGTTACGTGTCTATATGTGTATGTGTGTTAGCATGTTTATATAAATTATGCACATGTGTATGCATGAATATTTTTATGAGTTATGAATGTACCTATGAATATGTGTGCGAGCTTACGAATTTGTATGTGAATACGTAGGTGCGGGATTCTGTGAGTTTACGAGTGTCTAACTGAGACCGCGTTATTTTTTTTTTTATGTGTGTGTGTGTGTGTGTGTGTGTGTGTGTGTGTGTGTGTGTGTGTGTGTGTGTGTGTGTGTGTGTGTGTGTGTGTGTGTGTGTGAGCTCATTTACATATATAGTATATGATACTGAAACGACACACACACCATAAAGCCAGCCAGGAGACTGGACGTGTGTGCTGGGCAATCCCCAGGCCCTGTCTTCCACCTTGCTATTTTTTAATCAGCCCAAACCCCACTGACCGGGCTAATGTATGGCCCGGCCTGCACTACAGGTGCAGGACATCTTTAAACAACAACAACAACGATACTGAAAATGAACTGAGAGAGAGAGAGAGAGAGAGAGAGAGAGAGAGAGAGAGAGAGAGAGAGAGAGAGAGAGAGAGAGGCATTGGATATACTGGCAATAATGCAGGATCACCATATTGACCAATACTCCTCTCTTCCTACTACTACCACTGCTACTACTACTACTACTAAAACTTCTGCTGCTATTACTGCTGCTACTACTGCTGCTGCTACTGCTGCCTATATAAACGTTCATTCTATTGTTTTTAATATTTGTTTGTCAATTGCTCTTTTAACTTTTATGTGAAAAGTTTTTATTTATTTTTTAGTCTGTTTTGATTTTTTTTTTAAATACTTTTTTTGCTGGTCATTTTTTGTTTCTTTTGCCGATTGATGTCGATTTTTAAAATAAGATCATAATATTTTACAGCTGTTGATTTTAGTGATTGTTTTATTAATGGATAGGTTTTATATAATCATTTATATTTGTATACATGACATTTGGTTTATTTATACCGTACACATTTAATATTATGTTCTAACGTCAGCTTGGTAATCAAGAAGTAATTTTTTCCAATTTTTATTTTCAAGAACAGCTTTAAAAAGACCGAAGTAATTGTTCATGTGTATTTGTGCCTAAGCAAGTATTAATGCTTTCATCACTTGCTGTCAGTGTGTATGAATAAATGTGTATATAAATGCAGTATGTATAAATGTGTATATAAATGCAATATTCCATCACGATTCAGGGTGCAGGGCGCCGCCAGCTAACGGCATATACCGCGCTCACCTTCCTGCCATCCTTTGAACGTGCGACCATTTTCTATAATACCCACTGGGTAGCTAGAACCCACAGGTACCCCACGGATGCACAGTTCAGTCTGTACATGGCAGTGGTAGGATGAGAAGCCATGTCTTCTTCTTCGTCGTCATCCGATTCCGTTGAACCGCGTGAAAGGCCGATCGCCTCATCGACCACCACGAAACTTCTACCCTTAGTGGCATGGACAGGTCTAGGAGATAGTGCCACTGGAAATGCCTTGGATGACACCATGTCCTCATGGACACATAGCGAGAGCATGTCCTTGGAGGAGAGGAAAAGCTACCATGTGGAGAGCAACCTCTCTCGCCCGCTGACCCCTACCTGCTCCCATACGCCAGAGAAAGCTCTGAAACTCCTTCAGGAGGAGGGAAGGGCATATGAAAGTGATGAATTCGGTGAGGAGGAGGGAATTAATGACCCTGTACACCAGGAAGGTGAGTGTGGAGCTGGCGGTCATCAGCAGAACAAAAGCCAAAGAGTTGTCTCTCCTACACTCTCGCCGCCTGCTCGCTGACATCTCACCCTACAATGATCCCCTACACCTCAGCCTAGCACCTCAAGGGCTTATTCTTTACAACCAAGCCCTTCAAGAGTGGTATTCCCAACACGGGACCACTTGGAGTTACGCGGGACCGAGAGTCTCCCCCAGGCAAGTCCCATGTTAGGTGAGTCATCGCCCACTTACTCCCCCACCTCCCACACTTCTCCCTCTCCTTCCCCGTAACCCCCTGCCCGTGGGCGTGCACGAGTGATGAAAAAATGTCCTGCAGCTGCGAGATGGTTGGCTTTACCCCATGTGGTTAGAGTCGATACCTTTGTGTGGGAAGATTGTGCCGGCTTTGAGCTGTCTGTGCCGGTATTTGATGAGGAGGGAGCAGGTGTGCAGGAGGATGAGCTTCCCCCAGGCCCTGGACTATTGGCAACATTTTCAGGGCAATATTCAGAACCATCGTCATGCAATAACTGGTGCAGGAAATCAGTTTCCACCAGGCTCTGTGTGTGCGGTGGCTAGACGTGGCTGCCAGTGAGAGCATGCACACGCATGACTGGATACCTGTGGAGGTGGAAGAGATGTTTGTGTGGCTATCCCTTACCATGTTGAGGGCGCACGTAAGAAAACATGTGCTCCATGACTATTGGTCGATTGATGAACTCGTGGGCACACCTGTCTTCAGTAAGTATATGGCCCGTGACAGGTACCTGGCCATGGTAAGGTTCCTTCATTTCAACAGAAATTACAGGCCTGCACCGAACAACCCCGCTAATACCAATACACCAGTCCTGTATGAGACAGCCCTAGCATGTATTCAATATGGACGGTGGGTGTTAGCGCCGAAGTGGTGACATGTAGAGGTGTATGGTATGTCGGAGGACTGCTGGGCCTTGATAGCAGGCTGTGAAGCCTATGCCCAGAGTCGGACACAAAAAAAAAAAAAAAAAAAAAAAACGCTCAAGAAGTCATTTTCCAGGGACTTTTGTCCATTCCAGAAAATGGTTATTGACGAGTTGCTGGTGTTATTCAAGGGCAGGCTGCCATTTATTCAGTATGTGCTGTCAAAACATCACAAGTTTGGCCTCAAATTCTTTGTCCTTTGTGACTGCTAAACTGGATGTGTTCAATGTGATAGTTTATTTGGCAACAGATGTTGATATGCCTAGTGACGATCCTCATGGTTTTTCGACATCTGTCGTGAAAGTGCTGATGGAAACGAATTTCAACAGGCACCACATTCCATATATGGATAATTATTACACTGCCCCGGCATTGACCAAGCATTTGCTTGACCTTGGTATTTGGTCCTGTGGAACTGTGTTTCCAGCAAATACTGAGAAAGGAACAAATCTTACCAAGAAATTTGGCAACATATTAGCCCTTCTCTGGCATGAGAAGAGACGAGTTAACATGTTGTCTACAGTTCATAAGGGTGTGTTGGAGGAAACTGGAAAAACAAACTACAGGATCAGGGAACCTGTGATAAAGCCATATGCTGTCAATGATTATAATATCCACATGCGGTTTGCTGATAAATTGGACATGCAAATTGGTGAAGTTGATTGCCTTCAAGTCCCCCCGGTGGTACAAAAAAGTGTTTTTACACCTTCTTGATGTCACTGTATTGAACAGTTACCTACTGTTCATGGAGCTTGTCAGGAGACCTGTCTGTCTACGAGAGTTTGAGCTAGAGCTGGCATGCGAACTCCTTGAAGAATAGGTGCCAGGTGCTAGACGGGGGACAGCGGCTACAACGGACAGGCTCGACTGTGCTGAGAATTTTTGGTGGCACAGGCCGTTAGAGATTGGCCATACCATAGCAGGTAAAACCTATCCTCACCCAGACCTTATCACAAACATCTGAGATGGGGAAAAACACGATACAAAAGTCAGTTGAGAATGATGGGAAGGGGAATGGAAAATAGGGATAAGTGAGGATGTGAGTGGCTTTCTTCATTAACTCATCATCTGTTGTTCAGATACAAAGGGAGGGGGGCAGAAAACAGAGGATAAATGGAGGGAGAGAGGGAAAGAGGGGAGATGTGGGGGAGGAGACTTGAGGAATTTGGGTGGATGGAGAGGAGTACAAAGCACACAGGATTATAAAGGTAAGCAAACAGCAACAGACTTGTTGATCCTTTCGTGGCTGTTTGGTATAGGGAAGGTTATAACTAACATAAGTAATCTATCAGCTAAAGACAGGGAGAGAAAAACAGGAAGGATCTCTCTCCTCCCCCACCAAACCCTCCAGCCAAAACCGACAGGAAATAGCATAGGAAAACTATCATGGAAAATTCACAGGAAAGAGGGAAAGGAAATTTTGTTTTACATCATTTTTTTTTAAATAAAAGAACAGAGGAAAGAAAAACAAATGAATAAGAAAATAATCCAAACACCAGATTACTCGCGTCCTCCATTCATAAAATATCTGTAACAGTTGGATCTGAACAGCTGTAGGTTGCAGTTTGGAGGGAAACAACTCCAGGGAAGCGAGTTCCAGCGAGATGCAGTTCGGGGAATGAAAGAATTCTGATAGGCAGAAGTTCTGCAATATGGCTGTGTGACATTACAGTCATGAGCAATACCACATGCCCTTGTAGCACGAGGGAAGGCATGGAGAGGCGACGCAATGGACGCAATTTCGTCTGACCATTTGCCATAAAAATATCTGTAAAATAATGCAAGGGAGACAACATTCCTTCTTACATGTAGGGGAGGTAGTTTATTAGTAATAGCAGGGTTATTAATAATTCCAAAAGCTTTGTTCTGAATTCTGTCTGGTTGTTTTAAAGCAACCTCTCTACATCCATTCCACAAGGGTGAGCAATATTCAGACTGAGAGTGCACATGACTCTTATAAATTATAGCTTACTGCTCATCAGTGAAGAAGTTACGGACTCTGTACAATAATCCAAGTTTCTCTGAGGCGGTTGTAGCAAGTGATCTGACATGAGAGCTGCAGCTGAGGGCACTGTTAAGTGAGACGCCGAGAATTTCAATACTTTTGGAGACTGGAATATTAGTAGCATTGAAGGTAATATGCGAATCTGGCAATATCTTTCTATTAGTAAATTGTATACAGTACATTTGGTTTTACTAGCATTAAATGAGACAAGGTTGTTTTGTCCCCATTCATTGATAGTAGATAAATCTTGATTTATGGAGGTGGCTGTACTGAGTTGAGAGTTGGAAATATTAGAGTTTGTAAACGGATGTTTGAGTGTGTTTGACTGTGAAGTGTTGATTCATCTGCATATGAATGAATGGGATTGTGGGTGACAGATACTGTAAGAGATCATTAATGTGAACAAGGAATATGGTCGGCGGCAGAACTGATCCCTGCGGCACGCGAGCATTAATTGAGTGGAAATTGGATTATATATCACTTACTTTTACTCTTATTTTTCTGTCGCTGAGATATGAAGAAAGCAGAGGAACAAAAGACGTTAGTCCATAGCAAGGGAGTTTGGACAGCAGGGAACGGTGTCACATTCTGTCGAAAGCATTAGAAATATCAAGGGCTACTGCATGAGTTTCTCTATGTTGGTCAATTGATTGGTGGATGGTATGAGTCAGGAGACTGAGAATGTCAAAGGTGGATCTTTCATGGTGAAAACATATTGTCTGTCACTAATTAAGTTGTTGGATTCAAGATGTTTTACGATGTGCTTATTAATTACAATGCCAAAGAGAAGATGTGACAGCTATTGGTCTGTAATCAGAGGGGTCAGAGGAACTTCCTTTCTTTGGAACTGGGTGGATATTGGCTTGTTTGCATGAATTAGGAAATGAAGAAGTACGTATGCATAGTCTGAATAATTTAGCTAGAACAGAGGCAAGTTCTGGGGAACACTTTTCAAAACAACTGGAGGAATTCTATCTGGCCGGGAGATTTGTTTGTTGGTAAATTGTCTGGGATGGATTTTACGTATCTTGTCTGTATTTTAAGTGAAACAATTTCTGAAGAGTCAAGTTCTAGCACTGGGACGTTCTGGCTTACTTCCTCCATGGTAGAATTTCTGGTAAAATACTGGCAAAGACAATCGCTTTCCCATGCGGGTCATTTGTAATGTTGCCATCTGAAGGTTTTAGTGGGGGAATAGATGATGACTTGTTAAAGTTATTATTGAAAGAACTGAAAGTTGACCAGAATATTCTATGGTCATTAGGACTGTTAAGTAGTTCTGAGGCTTGATTTTGAAAGTTTGATTAAACGAGATTTTTTACAGCTGTTCTATGGTTTCTAGCAAATTTAAATTGACAGAATGATTCAAATGTATTTGATTTTAAGTAAGAGTTATATGCTAATGACTCTTATGCCGTTGCTCTGGCACAGTTGCTATCAAACCATTTTGGAGAGTTCAATCTTTTAGTGAACTGTTGACTTGATATGATTAAATCCATAGCAGCTAGTATTAAGCCATTAATATGGGACTGGGTAGAACTGACATCACTAGAGAAGAAAGACTGCCATGGAATATCAGCAAGATAACTTCTAAATCCATCCCAGTTTGCCCTATCAAAGTGCCGTCTACCTGAAAGGAGGAGCAACATTAACTGAGCAATATTTATTGATGTTCTGCGGTTCTATCTTCCAGGCTCTGGAAGAAAGAAAGGAAAAAAAAACATATACCACAGAAGTATGTTATTCAGGAGTGAACATACTTAGCAGGGGGTTAGATGACAGATCCAGAAAATTTATAAAGGCTAGTACTGCATCACACATTATTACATTTGAAGATAGTTTGTTCCGCATATATGAAACTCTACTAAAAAAATAAATGCATTGCTTGATTCAACTGAAACCGATTGCCAATAATTATTTGCCCATTATCTATAGTATCGTTTGAGGGATCATTTGTGAAATATTTATTGCTGGTCATATTATCGTCTCCTTTGATTTTTTACCTCTGCAAGGAGGTATATGTTTTACCCAGTGTTGGTTTGTTTGTTTGTTTGCCTGTCTGTCTCTCTGTTAGCAGGATTACGCAAAAAGTTATGAATTTATACGGCATTATTGTGTTGCCTGCCTGCCGACCTAAAAGTATGCTTATGATTTTGAAATTACATATCCACCAATTGTATTTCCCATACTTGATATTAACCAGTTGTTTCTTCACATTTTCATCCGTCTCCTTTCGTTTGACATAATGTGCTACTAGTATGGAGGGATATATATTCCCATTGTGCAGCAAAACACCTTTTAAACTCCTTTTGAATGAGTCAGTGAAGAGCCTCCATTCAGAAGGACTGTACTTGACCCCAAAATAGTTCAGTAGGTCCGGAATGTAACAGCAGAACATCCGTGATTCGTCCTCAGCAAAGAATAGTAACAGCTTCCCATCCCTCTGACGATACCAAGAGAATAAGGTTCCTGATGCCATAAGATTTTTTCAATTTCAGTCTTGAACCAAGAGCTTCTGCAGCATCGTTAGATAGGTTCAAGTCTCTCAGCAAATCATTGAGTTTTCCCTTTGTGAACAACTGCTGGGTATTTCCAAGTTTGTCAGGACTGTAGGTATTACCTTCATCTTCTACATCACTTTCTGCTGCTTCGTTCTCCAAAACAACCGGGAGAAAAGGAACTGGAAGATCAACTTCATGTGCGTCAGGCAGTATAGCTGAGGGGATACTGGGATAAACTATGTTCGTTTTATTTTTACCCTCTGCCTGACAGTCAGAGGAGAGGGTTGTTATCACTGGGATCAATAGGTGTCTGTCTAGATTTGGGCGGCAGGGTGGCTGGCCAGGCGTAGAGATTTTGTTTCCGGGCCAGAAATCGAAAAGTATTTACAACAGAGTCATGAAATTTCACATAGTTATGTGTATTATAGCGAACTGGAGCCTTTTGATAGAATGCTGACTCTTAACTAGTTTTTTATATGAAAAAGTAAAAAAAAAAATCCAGGGTAGGACTCAGAAACTAATGCAGCTACAGGCTTCAAGCTCTCCAGGAGTATGTGTTAATAGGCCTTCTGGTGCTTTTTGGTAGCTAGAATGCCATGAATTTTTATATTATTATGAATTGCCTTGGCAACAAACTCCCAAAAATTGTCAGTGCTCACCTGAAAACTGAAGTCAGTAACCTCTTCCTGGCTTCTAAAATCTATTCCAAGATAATTAATAGTGAACAGTATATATTATTCTGCAGTAATGTAATCATTAGTTATTATATCAGTTTTCTAAACATGATATACTTAGAAGAATATTGGAGAACAGTTACAACAATACATAAAATGACAAGGGGTACAATAACATTCATCACATTATATTACAAGTCTCGCTGCATGTTTATTTTGAAATGCCTATCATGTAGTTTTCAAACAGATTAATGCTGCACCTGAAAAATGCTTAAGTGAATGTACCGAATGTTACTTATGAAAAAAGTATAATTTTCAAAACCAAAAACATGGGAAGACGAACCCGCCGACCAACATCACGGGAGCCGAATGAGCCTAACTCATGGTGTGTGAGGTCGATGCAGACGAACTTACATTGATCTGTACTTATATTTTATGGTCAACCGGATTTATAATACTTTTGTATATGAGGCACTGAGTTCATCACTGGGCTAAGCGCCAAATGGCCGCCAAGCACCTACATGCACCAACAAGTAGCTAAACCATCTCTTTATACGCTTGAAGTAAAAAAGTGCTGAGAAACAACCTACAAAAGGGTCAAAATCCTGGTTAAGTAGACATGTGTGTTGCACTGTCAAGCCACACAGCAAAGAAACCCATCCGGTTCCGCACTAGTGCTCAGGGCAGGCGACTGGGTCCATAATTCTGCCAGCTGTATGGTCACTTTTCCTATGAGTTCAGCCTGTCCTATGTTCCTTATGTTGACTCCCCGTTGTGTTGAAGTGAATGTGAGAGCATTACCAGGCTGTATCCCAGCCCCTTTCCTTACCCCCATTTGAAGCTGGCCAATCAGATAGTCGGGTTGCACTGCAGCTAGCCAATAAGCTGATGCCTGACACTCCTACCAGCAGCTGCGGAGGGGAGAGAAGGGACAGTATTGTTCTCTCACCTGCCTTGTGTGTGCTTTCTCATTACTATTATAAGATTTTTTAACCATTATTACTATCATTATTATTGCCATTTTGTTTGTGAAGTTACTGGTAATTGTAACTGTTTTTTTTTTTTTTTAATTCAGGTTATTTTTTTTTTTAAATCATCCAGGTTACAGGGATTTTCTAATAATGTCCTCATACATTGAATGCTGACTTAGTTTTTTATTATTATCAGTGATATAATAATTTATTATGTTTTTCTTGATGTTTGTGATGTGGCTTGTGTTTATTTGTGGTTAAAAACTCTGAGAAAAACACGCACAAATCTTCCGACCTTTAAACTGCTATTATTGTGAAAATAAAAATACTTATGTCATAGAACTTTGATTTTATTCCACAGTATGACACTCCTGAGACATTATGCTGATATACTATTGGCCACTTATGATGTATTTCTGTAATTATTAGTAGGATCAAAATATTTTCTTAGCCGATCGGTCAGGCAATTGGGGGGAAAATTATGATTCCTCACACGATATCATCATGATTAATGACAGATAGAGCAAAATAGAGGTTATTGCAATAGAGGAAATACCAAAAGCTACATTAAAAAAAAACACACACACATCAAAATAACACAAGCAGTTATCCAGCTATCAAAGTTTTAAAGTTACCAGACTTTAAATGCATTTTCTGGTGTTTTATAGTTTTGGTGCTTAGCCCGGTAATGAACTCAGTGCCTCATATAGAGATAATACTGTAAATTTTTCATATATTGAAACAGTAAGGAAAGGGTTGGAGTCAGAGTGACTAATTTGGGTTTGAGCTAAGAGAAATATTCATCCCGGAAATCACACGGAATGCTAATGATTTCACTCCAGCTAGGTAGCAGATGATATTCTGAAAGTCCCTCATTCGTGGGACAAATGTGTCATTGCATACGGTCTTCACTTGAGATCTACTAACATCTTGCAATCAAATTGCTTTATATTAGATTCATATATGCTGTTGAAAATAGAAATGAAATATTCATTTCATTCAAATAATGAGAGCATGAACACCGTTAGACTGAGCTAAGAACAAGGCTGGTCCCAGAAATGAGATGGTATGCTAACGTACTTAGGTGATTTCCTTTCACTTATCATAATTGAGCATCTCTTCCCTACTGTAATGAGTAAATACAGTATCTTAATATTTTACTTGTGACTACAGTGGTACTTGAATCACATAAAAGAAAGTAGTTTAGTTGACCGACTTTTAATGTATCCAATGAAGTTACTGGGTGAGGATTGGCAACTTTTGGGAGTTTGTGGCCAGGGCAATTGCAAAAGTACATAAAACCGATTATTTTAATGCATTTTTCAATAAAAAAATTTGCAGCCAGTGCAACTAGGAGGCAGAAATTGTACATGATAAATGATTATATGAATATCAAATTATGGATGAAGTTTCATGGCAGTACCTGGTATGTAATAATAAAAACTGGCTGCCTATGCGAAAAAAGCAAGAGTCATAATTTCATCAGATCTGCCCATAACTTCATTATTAACCCTGGAGAGGAAAAGTGGGGTCAGAAACATCCCAGGCAACTGCACAAAACGTCATTTTTTGCATTCACACAGTCAGGTGGGCTGATACCTGGCGGGTCGGCTTGCAGCAATTCAGTATGGGCCTTGAGTCGATGTTGAGTGGAGGTGCTTCTCCTATCCCTCCCATATCCTTGGCGACAGCAAATCTACTGGGCACGAAAATGACCCCAGCTTACCTGGTAAGTGCTTTTTATTTTCTTCACTGCCTTGCCAATTTCTGCCTTATAGCACAGGGTAATAGAGTTTGGCTTATGATGCTCATAGGTAACTCAGCCAAATGTTTGTGACACGTGATACAACTTGACATAATGATTTTTTGTGGCATCTACTGCATTCTGATTCCCCTTTTTCTATGGTAACAGTATTCTTAGATGATATGGGCACATGCATATAGATTTTCCTGCCAATCCCTGCATATTTAGGTACCTCTACGAATGTTTGAAAGTGGGGGATGATTTGGGGGGGTAAAAAAAATTACCTTATGTTATTTTCTTTCCCGTTTGGCTCCTATGGGCACTACAGGGCCAAGTCTCCTATCACAAGGACGTCCAGCCTTCCCTTCCATACCATCCAAGAGGCAACCCACTCAGGAAACTTTAAGTTA
Organism: Coenobita brevimanus; assembly: GCF_032717465.1. NCBI lineage: Eukaryota > Metazoa > Arthropoda > Malacostraca > Decapoda > Coenobitidae > Coenobita > Coenobita brevimanus. The sequence continues at coordinate 5,009,833 of NC_136957.1, read as the reverse complement.
TTTTTTACATTTTTTAAGTCACCTTTTTACATCACTTATTTTTGTAAAAAAAAAAAAAAAAAGAATAAAACACTAAATATAATGCGATTTCCATAAATTTTTTACCTAGTATTAAGGGATAGCTGCTTGAATTTTGAACATGTGTAAACAAAGTCTCTGACCACAACTTTACAAACACTTTATTTCTGAAGTTGCTGGACCACATTCGGTACCAGGTTACCTTTTAATAACATGATTTTGAAGGTTACCTATCCAGGGTTATTAACATAGATAAACTGCTGATTTTTTTTTTTGAGTTTTAATGTCTCTATATTATACAGACGGGGGGGGGGAGAGGGCCGTTATGTGCTTGGTTAAGTGTGCAGTGAGGTGGGGGTATGTTCTTGAGCTGATGGAGCGTTGCAGTGATATAGGGCACTGTACCCATGAACTTTAATGATGCTGATGCAGCAGTCATCAACGTGGTTTTGCGGCTCTCCCCACACCATTAATAGCCTACTCCAAAGGGCAGTGCTTTTCTCTTACTTGTTTTGCAGAGTCTCAGCCCCTACACACAAGTGCGGCATACTTTGTGTGGAGCCCAAAGTTTGTCTTGCTGACCGCGTTGGACACCAAAGTGAGTGAAATATGCGTTGTTAACAAACTGTGTTATATCTTGTCTCCGTTTGATGACAACATAACTACCACTTATGTAGCAGAATATGTCTGGAATGTTCACACACGTCTATGAGCACCCATTTCACATGTCAAACTTACAACGCAACCGACACCAACCAAAATGTAGACGACACAAATATCCACCACTTGCTGCACACATGTGTGCTTAAGGTCACGATATCAGAGTTGCCAACCCCAATTAATAAACCAGATATTTCCTGTTCTTTGTTATTTGATTAATATTTACTTATAACATATATTTATATTAATAAATTTTCCTGAATAATTAATAAATCAAATACTTGCTATTACCTTAATCTCCACATTCATGTAATCCACTATACTGTAAACATGAAAAAATAAATCTATTTTACTTAAGAACTATATGCGATGCAGAAAAAGTAATTACATATTTGAAATAAATGTGAAAAATATAATACATAATGTATGTAAACATTGAAACATATAAAATCATGCAGAGTGATGATATCAAAGATGGGTGATGGCTATATTATCGATGGATGATTATATGGATAAATGAAAAAATGACTGGATCAATAGCTGGATGGATGTAAGGCTGTTTGGCTATACTAATGGTTGAATACCATCTTGGATGTTTTGATGCATGCACAAATATTGTAGGCTACATAGACTCATTGATGGTTTGATACATCAGTGGATGGATGAATGGATATATAGATGAAGTGATGCCTGAATTTATGATTGAGTGATGATTGGACGTATGTTTGAAAGGATTGCTAAATGGATGGATAAATGACTGGATAGGTGAATCAACTGGTATTTCGTTTGGATGGGTGAGATGAATAGACTGATCACAGGTGATCTGAAAACACAGTGGGATAGATAGTTACCAGTAGACAGATACATGAATTAATAGAATGTTGGCTCGCTGGCGGGGTGGATGGATGGAGAAATGAATGGGTGAATATATGCCTGGATCGATATATGGACAGAGGAATAGGTGAAGTAATGGAAAACTGGATTACCTGACTGCTGGATAGCAAGGAGGGATGGGTGCATAAGGGAAAGTTTGATGGGTAAATGGCCTTATGTAGACGTTGAGACATCTAAAGATTGATGTATGAGTTGATGGACGGCGATATTAAATGCAGCTGAATAGATGGATGGGTATACAGACTGACAGACGGATAACTCATGATAGACAGGATGATGAATAAAGGGTCAGAAGAATGTGTTGTGGATAATCATACGAATGGGTACATAGACGATACACAGACACATGGAAAGACAAATGGGTAGGATGACATATAAGCAAATTATCATGGAAGGACGGTGTGATGGATAAATGTACAGAGGGATGGAGTAAAGGTGGGTAACATCATGCCCAGACAGATGTATGGCTGTGTAAATGCATGAGTGAATGGATGGATGGATGGAACAACGTGTACCTACTAATAATGCAAATGGATGGATGGATGAATGGATAGATATATGAACTAAGATAATAAACAAGCCAGTGAATAGATGGATGGATGGAAGGGTGGATGGATGGATGGGTGGATGGATGAATCGATGGATTGGTGGATTTAAGGATGGATGGACGAATGGATGGATAGGTGGTTGACTGACGAATGGATAAAGATTAAGTGGGACGATGATGGATTGGATGGATGAAGAGATGGATATATGGAAGATAGGAGTTAGCAAACAAGTGAGTGGGGGGAGGGACCGATTGATGGTCGGATGGATGAACGAAAAAATTAATAAATGGATTAAAGTCAAGTCACCTGTCAAAAACACATTATTAATATCTTCACCATTTTCCACTCCCGACATTTCTTCGTCCATCCTACCCTTTTTCATTTTCCCCTGATCATAGATTGAGAGAGGACTGGCGAGAGGGATATTGTTGTGTTGCTGATAATGGAGGCAGGGAGAGGAGGGGATAGGAGGGGATGGTGGGAGAAACTAGGTGATGGAGAGGGGAGAAGGAAGAGGAGTGCGAGGATGGATATGAGCCAAAGCCACCCATGTTTTAACAATATACAGTAGAAAGTAGTCAAGCAACTACGCAAGTAGATAATTAAATGGAGATGAAATAAATAAATAGTTAAGGAAACAGAGATGTAGAATATATCAGTTTCCGAGTCTCACAACCATACGTCATAGCTGGATTTATACATTCGTTACATACTTTTAGTTTCATATAAACTGGCAAGCTACTTTTCATAATGTCTCTATGTTTACCGAAAGCTTTCCATCCAATTGTAATGCGTCATTTTATTTCGCTATCATTATCTTTCGTTAATTTTAGCATTTGTCCCAGATAATTGTACTCCTCGACTTCTTCAAGAATTTCTCCACTTACTCTGATGACGCTCTTTGGTGTTCGAGGAATACACATTAGTTTTACTTCAGTTTATCTTTAGCCCTACTTTCAGACTTTCCCTGTTCAGGTCATTTATCATTTCTTGCAATGTCTCTGCTCTTTCTAAGATTAGAACAGTGTCATCTGGAAATCTTAAATGGTTTAGCTTTTCTTCATTAATGTTCACTCCTTTGTTTTCCCAGTCTAGCTTTCTGAAAATACATTCTAGGCATGCTGTAAATAACTTTGATGAAACTGCATCTCCCTGATGCAAGCCCTTCTCAATCTTATTTTTCTCTGAGTCCTTATGTAATTTAACTGTAACGGTTCCCTCTTTATATGTTTTCGAGCACTTTCACAATGTTCTCATTCACTCCTTGTTCTCACAATGAATTTATAGTTGCTATGTGCTCCACTGAGTTAAAGCCCTTTCTGTAATCAACAAACCCTAAGCACAGTGGTTAATTATATTCTGTAGTTTTCTCAATATATATATATATATATATATATATATATATATATATATATATATATATATATATATATATATATATATATATATATATATATATATATATATATATATATATATATATATATATATATATATATATATATATGCAAGTAAGACGGAACGAAAGGCTAGAAGCCCACAAACAATTCCTTCCAAAAAAAAAAAAAAACAATACGAAAGTGAGCCAAACTCAAGATCTGTTCATTTCGAGATCCCTGGACACACTGCGTTTGAAAGACTGGAGATCATAGGAAGTAGGAAATACAGACAGAGGGAGACAGTTCCAGAGCTGACCTGCTGCATAAATGAAGGACTGGGAGTAACGGTTAGTTCTTGCATTAGAGAGATGGACAGAAAAGGGAGGAGAGTTTGTTGGTAGGTAGGTGCAATGCACCCGTCATAAAGGTGGAGGGATGCAAACAGACAGTTCAGAGGAGCAGTGACCATGGAAGTAGTGATAGAAAAGAGATAAAAAGGCAACAGTACGATGAAGAGACAGAGGTTGAAGGAAGCCAGTACGAGGGGGAGAGTTAATGAGACAAAAAACCTTTGACTCCACCCTATTGAGAAGAGCTGTATGTGGGGAGCCTCTCCACACATGAGAGTTGTACTCCATACAGGGGGGAATGAAACCCGTATATAAAGTCAACAAGCGTGCAGGGGTAGAGAAGGTACAGAGTCGGCTTAGCACACCTAATCCCTTGGAAGCTGATTATACAAGAGATGTAATATGATCTTTCCAAGATAAATTCCGAGTAACTGAAACCCCAGGCATGTTCAAGGATGACGCAGGCTTGAGCTGGATATTATTAAACATTAGTGAGTTCTCTTGCGGAAGATTTTGTCGGGTTGATAGGTGTAAAAACTGAGTCTTTGATACATTAAAAACAACAAGATTATATTTACCCCAGTCAGAGATTCGAACTAAGTCAGACATTGGGTGTGCCATAGCCTCATACCTTGTTTGTTGAAGTAACTGTTGGGATGGACGTTGCAGGAACCGAATGGAAAGGTGATTGGGTGGAATCATCAGCGTACAAGTGGATAGGATTAGGTGTACAGCTTAGAAGATCATTGATGAATAAAAGGAAGGGAGTTGGTGATAGGACATAGCCCTGAGGAACACTACTGTTGACAGATCTAGGAGAAGAACGATGGCCGTCTACAACAGTGGCTATAGAACGACCAGAAAGGAAGCTGTAGATGATGGCACAGACAGAAGGATAGAAACCATAAGAGGGCAGTTTGGAAACTAAAGATTTATGCCAGACTTGATCGAAAGCCTTTGAGATGTCAAGAGCGATGGCAAATCTTTCTCCAAAGTCCTGAAAGTAGGATGACCAAGAGTTTGAAAGGTAGGCGAGAAGATCGCCAGTGGAGCGTTCCTGACGGAACCCATTCTGACGATCAGAAAGAAGGTTGTGATAGGAAAGATGCTTTAATATTTTTCTGTTAAGAATAGACTCAAAAACTTTTGAGACACAGGATGTTAAAGCAACTGGACGATAGTTAGAGGGTTGGGAATGGTCACCCTTCTCTCTCTCTCTCTCTCTCACTCTCTCTCTCTCTCTATGTATAGATAGATAGATAGATAGAGATAGTCGGGTTGCTAGCCAATAAGCTGATGCCTGACACTACTCCTACCAGGAGCTGCGGAGGGGAGAGAAGGGACAGTATTATTCTCTCATCTGCCTTGTGTGTGCTTTCTCATTATTATTATAAGACTTTTTAACCATTATTACTATCATTATTATTGCCATTGTGTTTGTGAAGTTACTGGTAATCATAACTGTGTGCTTTTTTTAAAATTCAGGTTATGTTTTTTTTTTTTTTTTTTTTTTTTATCATCCAGGTGACAGGGATTTTCTAATAATGTCCTCATACATTGAATGCTGACTTAGTTTTTTATTATTATTAGTGATATAATAATTTATTATGTTTTTCTTGATGTTTGTGATGTGGCTCGTGTTTATTTGTGGTTAAAAACTCTGAGAAAAACACGCACAATTTTCCGACCTTTAAACTGCTAATATTGTGAAAATAATAATACTTATGTCATAGAACTTTGATTTTATTTCACAGTATGACACTCCTGAGACATTATGCTGATATATTATTGGCCATTTATGATGTATTTCTGTAGTTATTAGTAGGATCAAAATATTTTCTTAGCCAATCGGTCAGGCAATGGGGGGCAAAATTATGATTCCTTGCACGATATCATCATGATTAATGACAGATAGAGCAAAATAGAGGTTATTGCAATAGAGGAAATACCAAAAGCTACATTTAAAAAACACACACACACACACATCATAATAACACAAGCAGTTATCCAGATATCAAAGTTTTAAAGTTACCAGACTTTAAATGCATGTTCTGGTGTTTTATAGTTTTGGTGCTTAGCCCGGTAATGAACTCAGCGCCTCATATAGAGATAATAATGTAAATTTTTCATATATTGAAACAGTAAGGAAAGGGTTCGAGTCAGAGTGACTAATTTGGGTTTGAGCTAAGAGAAATATTCATCCCGGAAATCACATGGAATGCTAATGATTTCACGCCAGCTAGGTAGCAGATGACATTCTGAAAGTCCCTCATTCGTGGGACAAATGTGTCATTGCATACGGTCTTCACTTGAGATCTACTAACATCTTGCAATCAAATTGCTCTATATTAGATTCATATATGCTGTAGAAAATAGAAATGAAATTTTCATTTCATTCAAATAAGGAGAGCATGAACACCGTTAGACTGAGCTAAGAACAAGGCTGGTCCCAGAAATGAGATGATATGCTAACGTACTTTGGTGATTTCCTTTCACCTATCATAATTTAACGTCTCTTCCCTACTGTAATGAGTAAATACAGTATGTTAATAATATTTTACTTGTAACTACAGTGATACTTGAATCACATAAAAGAAAGTAGTTTAGTTGATCGACTTTTAATGTATCCAGTCAAGTTACTGGGTGAGGATTGGCAACTTTTGGGCGTTTGTGGCCAGGGCAATTGCAAAAGTACATAAAACCGATTATTTTAATGCATTTTTCAATTAAAAATTTGCAGCCAGTGCAACTAGGAAGCAGAAATTGTACATGCTAAATGATTATATGAATATCAAATTATGGATGAAGTTTCATGGCAGTACCTGGTATGTAATAATAAAAACTGGCTGCCTATGCGAAAAAAGCAGGAGTCATAACTTCATCAGATCTGCCCATAACTTCATTATTAACCCTGGAGAGGAAAAGTGGAGTCAGAAACATCCCAGGCAACTGCACAAAACGTCATTTTTTGCATTCACACAGTCAGGTGGGCTGATACCTGGCGGGTCGGCTTGCAGCAATTCAGTATGGGCCTTGAGTCGATGTTAAGTGGAGGTGCCTCTCCTATCCCTCCCATATCCTTGGCGACAGCAAATCTGCTGGGCACGAAAATGACCCCAGCTTACCTGGTAAGTACTTTTTAATTTCTTCACTGCCTTGCCAGTTTTTATCTTATAGCACAGGGTAATAGACTTTTGCTTATCATGCTCATAGGTAACTCAGCCAAATGTTTGTGTCACGCGATACACCTTGACATAATGATTTTTTGTGGCATCTACTGCATTCTGATTCCCCTTTTTCGATGGTAGCAGTATTCTTAGATGATATGGGCACATGCATATAGATTTTCCTGCCAATCCCTGCATATTTAGGTACCTCTACGAATGTTTGAAAATGGGGGATGATTTTGGGGGGTAAAAAAACTTACCCTATGTTATTTTCCTTCCCGTTTGGCTCCTATGGGCACTACAGGGCCAAGTCTCCTATCACAAGGACGTCCAGCCTTCCCTTCCATACCATCCAAGAGGCAACCCACTCAGGAAACTTTAAGTTATTTTTTACATTTTTTAAGTCACTTTTTTACATCACTTATTTTTGTAAAAAAAAAAAAAAATTGAATAAAACACTAAATATAATGCGATTTCCATAAATTTTTTACCTAGTATTAAGGGATAGCTGCTTAAATTTTGAACATGTGTAAACAAAGTCTCTGACCACAACTTTACAAACACTTTATTTCTGAAGTTGCTGGACCACATTCGGTACCAGGTTACCTTTTAATAACATGATTTTGAAGGTTACCCATAGATAAACTGCTGATTTTTTTTTTAAGTTTTAATGTCTCTGTATTATACAGACGGGGGGGGGGGGAAGGGCCGTTATGTGCTTGGTTAAGTGTGCAGTGAGGTGGAGGTATGTTCTTGGGCTGATGGAGCGTTGCAGTGATGTAGGGCACTGTACCCATGAACCTTAATGATGCTGATGTAGCAGTCATCAACGTGGGTTTGTGGCTCTCCCCACACCATTGGTAGCCTACTCCAAAGGGCAGTGCTTTTCTCTTACCGGTTTTGCAGAGTCTCAGCCCCTCCACACAAGTGCGGCATACTTTGTGTGGAGCCCAAAATTTGTCTTGCTGACCGCGTTGGACACCAAAGTGAGTGAAATATGCGTTGTTAACAAACTATGTTATATCTTGTCTCCGTTTGATGACAGCATAACTACCATTTATGTAACAGAATATGTCTGGAATGTTCACACACGTCTATGAGCACCCATTTCACATGTCAAACTTACAACGCAACCGACACCAACCAAAATGTAGACGACACAAATATCCACCACTTGCTGCACACACGTGTGTTTAAGGTCACGATATCAGAGTTGCCAACCCCAATTAATAAACCAGATATTTCCTGTTCTTTGTTATTTGATTAATATTTACTTATAACATATATTTATATTAATAAATTTTCCTGAATAATTAATAAATCAAATACTTGCTATTATCTTAATCTCCACATTCATGTAATCCACTATACTGTAAACATGAAAAAATAAATCTATTTTACTTAAGAACTATATGCAATGCAGAAAAAGTAATTACATATTTGAAATAAATGTGAAAAATGTAATACATAATGTATGTAAACATTGAAACATATAAAATCATGCAGAGTGATGGTATCACAGATGGGTGATGGCTAGATTATCGATGGATGAATATATGGATAAATGAAAAAATGGCTGGATCAGTAGCTGGATGGATGTAAGGCTGTTTGGCTATACTAATGGTTGAATACCATCTTGGATGTTTTGATGCATGCACAAATATTGTAGGCTACATAGACTCATGGATGGTTTGATTCATCAGTGGATGGATGAATGGATACATAGATGAAGTGATGCCTGAATTTATGATTGAATGATGACTGGACGTATGTTTTAAAGGATTGCTAAATGGATGGATAAATGACTGGATAGGTGAATCAACTGGTATTTCGTTTGGATGGGTGAGATGAATAGACTGATCACAGGTGATCTGAAAACACAGTGGGATAGATAGTTACCAGTAGACAGATACATGAATTAATAGAATGTTGGCTCGCTGGCGGGGTGGATGGATGGAGGAATGAATGGGTGAATATATGCCTGGATCGATATATGGACAGAGGAATAGGTGAAGTAATGGAAAACTGGATTACCTGACTGTTGGATAGCAAGGAGGGATGGGTGCATAAAGGAAAGTTTGATGGGTAAATGGCCTTATATAGACGTCGAGATATCTAAAGATTGATGTATGGGTTGATGGACGGCGATATTAAATGCAGCTGAATAGATGGATGGGTATACAGACTGACAGACGGATAACTCATGATAGACAGGATGATGAATAAAGGGTCAGAAGAATGTGTTGTGGATAATCATACGAATGGGTACATAGACGATACACAGACACATGGAAAGACAAATGGGTAGGATGACAGAAAAGCAAATTATCATGAAAGGACGGTGTGATGGATAAATGTACAGAGGGATGGAGTAAAGGTGGGTAACATCATGCCCAGACAGATGTATGGCTGTGTAAATGCGTGAGTGAATGGATGGATGGATGGATGGAACAACGTGTACCTACTAATAATGCAAATGGATGGATGGATGAATGGATAGATATATGAACTAAGATAATAAACAAGCCAGTGAATAGATGGATGGATGGAAGGGTGGATGGATGGATTTAGGACAGATGGATGGATGGGTGGATGGATGAATCGATGGATTGGTGGATTTAAGGATGGATGGACGAATGGATGGATAGGTGGTTGACTGACGAATGGATAAAGATTAAGTGGGAAGATGATGGATTGGATGGATGAAGAGATGGATATATGGAAGATAGGAGTTAGCAAACAAGTGAGTGGGGGGAGGGACCGATTGATGGTCGGATGGATGAACGAAAAAATTAATAAATCGATTAAACTCAAGTCACCTGTCAAAAACACATTATTAATATCTTCACCATTTTCCACTACCGACATTTCTTCATCCATCCTACCCTTTTTCATTTTCGCCTAATTATAGATTGAGAGAGGACGGGCGAGAGGGATATTGTTGTGTTGCAGATAATGGAGGCAGGGAGAGGAGGGGATGGGAGGGGATGGTGGGAGAAACTAGGTGATGGAGAGGGGAGAAGGAAGGAGAGTGCGAGGATGGATATGAGCCAAAGCCACCCATGTTTTAACAATATACAGTAGAAAGTAGTCAAGAAACTACGCAAGTAGATAATTAAATTGAGATGAAATAAATAAATAGTTAAGGAAACAGAGATGTAGAATATATCAGTTTCCAAGTATCACAACCATACGTCATAGCTGGATTTATACATTCGTTACATACTTTTCGTTTCATACAAACTGGCAAGCTACTTTTCATAATGTCTCTATGTTTACCGAAAGCTTTCCATCCAATTGTAATGCGTCATTTTATTTCGCTATCATTATCTTTCGTTAATTTTAGCATTTGTCCCAGATAATTGTACTCCTCGACTTCTTCAAGAATTTCTCCACTTACTCTGATGACGCTCTTTGGTGTTCGAGGAATACACATTAGTTTTACTTCGGTTTATCTTTAGCCCTACTTTCAGACTTTCCCTGTTCAGGTCATTTATCATTTCTTGCAATGTCTCTGCTCTTTCTAAGATTAGAACAGTGTCATCTGGAAATCTTAAATGGTTTAGCTTTTCTCCATTAATGTTCACTCCTTTGTTTTCCCAGTCTAGCTTTCTGAAAATACTTTCTAGGCATGCTGTAAATAACTGATGAAATTGCATCTCCCTGATGCAAGCCCTTCTCAATCTTATTTTTCTCTGAGTCCTTATGTAATTTAACTGTAACAGTTCCCTCTTTATATATGTTTTCGAGCACTTTCACAATGTTCTCATTCACTCTTTGTTCTCGCAATGAATTTATAGTTGCTATGTGCTCCACTGAGTTGAAGGCCTTTCTGTAATCAACAAAACCTAAGCACAATGGTTAATTATACTCTGTAGTTTTCTCGATATATATATATATATATATATATATATATATATATATATATATGCAAGTAAGACGGAACGAAAGGCTAGAAACCCACAAACAATTCCTTCCAAAAAAAAACAAAAAACAATACGAAAGTGAGCCAAACTCAAGATCTGTTCATTTCGAGATGCCTGGACACACTGCGTTTGAAAGACTGGAGATCATAGGAAGTAGGAAATACAGACAGAGGGAGACAGTTCCAGAGTTGACCTGCTGCATAAATGAAGGACTGGGAGTAACGGTTAATTCTTGCATTAGAGAGATGGACAGAAAAGGGATGAGAGTTTGTTGGTATGTGGGTGCAATGCAACCGTCATAAAGGTGGAGGGATGCAAACAGACAGTTCAGAGGAGCAGTGACCATGGAAGTAGTGATAGAAAAGAGATAAAAAGGCAACAGTACGATGAAGAGACAGAGGTTGAAGGAAGCCAGTACGAGGGGGAGAGTTAATGAGACAAAAAACCTTTGACTCCACCCTATTGAGAAGAGCTGTATGTGGGGAGCCTCCCCACACATGAGAGTTGTACTCCATACAGGGGCGAATGAAACCCGTATATAAAGTCAACAAGCGTGCAGGGGTAGAGAAGGTACAGAGTCGGCTTAGCACACCTAATCCCTTGGAAGCTGATTATACAAGAGATGTAATATGATCTTTCCAAGATAAATCCCGAGTAACTGAAACCCCAGGCATGTTCAAGGATGATGCAGGCTTGAGCTGGATATTATTAAACATTAGTGAGTTCTCTTGCGGAAGATTTTGTCGGGTTGATAGGTGTAAAAACTGAGTCTTTGATACATTAAAAACAACAAGATTATTTTTACCCCAGTCAGAGATTCGAACTAAGTCAGACATTGGGTGTGCCATAGCCTCATCCCTTGTTTGTTGAAGTAACTGTTGGGATGGACGTTGCAGGAACCGAATGGAAAGGTGATTGGGTGGAATCATCAGCGTACAAGTGGATAGGATTAGGTGTACACCTTAGAAGATCATTGATGAATAAAAGGAAGAGAGTTGGTAATAGGACATAGCCCTGAGGAACACTACTGTTGACAGATTACACAGGATTACACAGGAAAGCAAACAGCTACAGACCTTATGGTCCTTTCGAGGCTGCTTGTTAGAGAAAACTATGACTACAAGATCTAACTCTTCATGTTGAAGGATAAGGATAGTAAAGCAAGAAGGCTCCCCCCACCACCAAACCCTCCAGGAAAAAGTGAGAAAAACCACCATGCAGCATGGAAAAACTGACATGGAAATTTTATAGGAAACACTGGAAAGGAAAAGTCACATTCTATAATACTTTATCTATAAGCTACCCGATAGAGTAACCTGAAAGAGAAAGTAAACAAATAAAATAATAGTTACGGCATGACATTATAAACCGGTTACATTGAGTTAATGGGATGTCTGTGGACATAACGTGGAAGCTACACACTGCACAGTGTGGATGTTTAGGGGTGGTGCAGCAGCCTTGCCTGGCACTTTTAAGGTAGGCAGCAGTCAATCAGGCCCTAGCTCCGTTTGCTCCACTGAGACAAGGAACTCTCCCATGTGGGATAAGTACACAAGTTTCATCCTGAAGCAGTGACCCCTGGTAGATTAAAAAAATCCCGATGGTGGTCACTTGACTAACAGGGACCCTCAGTGATCCACAGCCCATCACAGGTCGAAAGTAACAGTAGTGACCGTTAACTCAGGGTTATCTGTGCAGATCCTAATCTGTGCTTATATTGCTTTCTTTGCACTGGGGAGATTGAAAAGTATATAGGACGGGTGTCTTAGATAAAAGGGGACTGCACAGTGCACAGTGTGGATGTGCAGTGCACAGAGTGGATGTTTAGGGGTGGTGCGGCAACCTTTCCTGGCGCTTTTTAGGTAGGCAACAGTCAATCAGGCAATAGCTCCGTTCACTCCACTGAGACAAGGAACTCTCCCATGTGGGACAAGTACACAAGTTTCATCCTGAAGCAGTGACCCCTGGTACATTAAAAAAAATCCCGATGGTGGTCACTTGACTAACAGGGACCCTCAGTGATCCACATCCCATCACAGGTCGAAAGTAAAAGTAGTGACCGTTAACTCAGGGTTATCTGTGCAGATCCTAATCTGTGCTTACTGTATATTACCTCATTTGCTTTGGGTAAATCGAAAAACGTATAATGACGTGACGTGACGCTATGTTAGGTTTACGGGGTGTCCTGTAGACACGAGGGGACTGCAAAGTGTGGATGTTTAGGGGTGGTGCGGCAGCCTCGCCTGGCGCTTTTAAGGTAGGCAGCAGTCAATCAGGCCCTAGCTCCGTTCACTCCACTGAGACAGGGAACTCTCCCATATGGGACAAGTACACAAGTTTCATCCTGAAGCAGTGACCCCTGGTACATTAAAATCCCGATGGTGGTCACTTGACTAACATGGACCCTCAGTGATCCACAGCCCATCACAGGTCGAAAGTAAGAGTGGTGACCGTTAACTCAGGGTTATCTGTGCAGATCCTAATCTGTGCTTATATTGCTTTGTTTGCACCGAATAAATTGAAAATGTACAATATCGTGACGCAACACTATGTACGGGTACATTGTTTACGGGGTGTCTTGTAGACTAATGGGGCATGAACTTACATGTACCGTAGCTATAAAAGCATGTTATTCGGACAGAAAAAGAGTCAGCTGAGGATTTTCGTGCAAATACTTGTCTAATTTGTTTTTGAATGTCTCAATTGAGATACTGTTCACGGTATCTGAGGGTAATCTGTTCCAGATATTTACAACTCTGTTAAAGAAGAAGTATTTTGCTTCGTGGGATTGAAATCGCTTTCCCATGATTTTGCAGCCATTACTTCTGGTTTGACTCGACCGGTCTATATCAAAATATTTATTCATGTCTAAGTTGCCATATCCCTTCATGATTTTGAAAACTTCAATAAGGTCCCCTCTTAACCTGCGCTTCGTTAGGCTAAATAATTTAAGTTCTTCAAGGCGTTCCTCATATGGTTTGTTTCTAAGTCGTGGTATCATTTTTGTGATTCTTCGCTGAATTTTCTCTAATTTTTCAATGTCCTTTCTGTAGTACGGAGACCAGAATTGCACACAATACTCAAGATGGGGGCACACTAGTGAGTTGTACAAGGCAAGTATGACTTTTTCCGATTTAAACTCGAAAGTTCTTCCAATAAAACCCACTAGCTTGTTTGCAATTTTAACCGCATCGGTACACTGCTTGCTTGGTTTTAGGTCATTTGATATTATCACACCAAGATCCTTTTCACTGTCTGTACTTGATAACTGAATATTGTTCATTTTATAATTTGCATGGACATTGTTACTTCCAATATGAAGTACTTTACATTTTTCTGTGTTGAATTTCATTTGCCATTTTTCTGCCGTCTACAACAGTGGCTATAGAACGACCAGAAAGGAAGCTGTAGATGATGGCACAGACAGAAGGATAGAAACCATAAGAGGGCAGTTTGGAAACTAAAGATTTATGCCAGACTTGATCGAAAGCCTTTGAGATGTCAAGAGCGATGGCAATTCTTTCACCAAAGTCCTGAAAGTAGGATGACCAAGAGTCTGAAAGGTAGGCGAGAAGATCGCCAGTGGAGCGTTCCTGACGGAACCCATTCTGACGATCAGAAAGAAGGTTGTAATAGGAAAGATGCTTTAATATTTTTCTGTTAAGAATAGACTCAAAAACTTTTGAGACACAGGATGTTAAAGCAACTGGACGATAGTTAGAGGGTTGGGAATGGTCACCCTTCTCTCTCTCTCTCTCTCTCTCTCTATGTAGAGATAGATAGAGAGATAGAGATAGGTAGATATAGATATAGATATATATTGCTAGACGCCTCAATCTCATATGGAGTGGCCACAAACAAATCGCTTCCACGTCGCCCTGTCCCCCGCCATTTCACTGCCCTGCTCCCAACTCACCCCCCCTCTCTCTCATATACCTCTCCACTCCATCCCTCCATCTCATCCTTGGCCTCCTCCTCCCTCTCACCCCCTCCACCTCACTCATATACACTCTCCTCGTCAGCCTCTCACTTTCCGTCCTCTTCACATGGCCAAACAACCTCATTGTGTTTCTCCTAACGCTTCCTACCACATCCACATCCACACCACAACGCTCCCTCACATCCTTTGTTAATCTGTCTCTCCATGTAACTCCACATGCTTCTCTCAGATAACTCATTTCCACAGCTCTCACTCTTGACCTGTGATCCTCCAACAACGTCCAAGCATCACTACCATACGTTAGAGTTGGTCCGCAATACTGTCAGGTAGTAACTTTTTCACTTCCTGCTCACTTCACTGTTTCTTATCGTTGATTTCAAAGAACCAGCAACCTTTTTTCCTTGCTGTATGCTTTCAAGCACTTCACCCTCCAAACATCCATACTTACTCATGACACTACCCAAGTACTTAAACGAACTCACATTTTCCATTTCCACATCATCCAACCTCACTGTATATACACTGACTTCGCCTCTCTCAAAGACCATAATTTTACTCTTCCCTACATTCATCTTTAGATTCCGTTTCTTACACACTCTCCCAAACTCATCCACCAAGCCTTGCAGCTCCCCTTCGTCTTTATTTAAGAACACAGTATCATCTTCAAACGACAGTACAGGGAGTTTCCAAATACTGCTCTCTCTCTCAATATATATATATATATATATATATATATATATATATATATATATATATATATATATATATATATATATATATATAAAAGTGCATCAGAATATGAAAAAATGTGACATGCTTTTGCTTGCTGGATATTTAAATCCACTTCAATGGGTGATGTGGCATGGGAAATTTCAGTGTGATTGCTGCATGTTTAAGGGTTACGCAGGAAGATGGTTTGCGTGATGAGCCTGTCTTCACCTGGAGATGATGTTGGACAGGCTACTGCTCTACCTTGTTTTGCCATCATCATGTTCTCAAGATCATCTTGGTGGCAGTGTTCTAGTCCAAAGGATCAAAAGTCACCCTCTTCCAGAACTTCAAGACATGTGGCCACACATTGATCATACAAAGTGCACTACTGCCGTCGATGATGAGACCGTCCAGTTGCCGGTTCAGCTGTGCTGTGAAGAAACCTTTGAGTTTGCTCAAGCATTTCTGTGGGAACAGCAACCTCAGGACGATTAGAAGGAGTTCCTGGAGCTTACGATCACCTTCCTTTGGTCTGTACCCCACAACTGCTCCTTCATCCAGTTCCAGGCCCCTGGTGCACTGGTTCACTCTGAATGGATGACAAGGGCCATTGCTGCATTGAAAATCTCAATGTTCGTCCATCAACTCTGACAGCTTTGTCCCACATGCTCGTCCGTGCATGGACCCAGCCGGAGGGGAAACTTCCGGGAAAACCCAAGGACTTCTACATCTTCATTGTGCGTTACTGTGTGCAAGCTTTGATTCTTCCTCACATCTGTAGCTGCTGTTCCCCGCATGGCCCTCACCCTCTTGAAGGAAATGACATCACAAATGGACCAACCCATCAGGGATGCCGGAGCCCCAGCCTTCACTTGTCACCTTTGGTAACTGTTTGAGGTGACAATTGGGCTCGCAGTGTTCTGCAGTGGGGTGCATAAACACTGTTCACTGCTCAGAAGAACCAAGCCCGTCTCTGCACTCCTACCCCTAGGATGTCGTGAGGAAGAGCCTGTTGGAGTATTTCACCAGTACGATGAAGATCATGCTGCAACATCTGGACATCAACTCCTCGTTTGGGGATGCTGATCCTGTGACCTAGGCAACCACAGAAGTCTATGCTCGAGAGAAAAAGCATGTATCAAAGCTGCTGGTGACAAACGATGCAGCAGACCGCAGCGTGGTCGTCATTCAGGAGATTATGAACAAAGGGAGGGCCAAACAATAGGATCAGCTGCAGGCCAAGGTTCAAGTCGTCGACGAACATTGGCAAAAGTACCTGAAGACGGCAAACAAACGTGATCACATGCTGTTAAACATTCCTTCAGTTTGCTCTATCACACGCCGTGGAATATCCAGTGAGATTTTGAATTATGCAAAATATTTATTTGTTTTCCGCTAAACAAAAGGAATATTATACCAGATCCGAAATTCAGTTTCGTTGCACAACCTGTAAATGATGTCCGACCCTGGAGAACACTTACACACGTTGTTTCCTCATTCAAGTGGAACATCCATGAGAGAAATCTGACCACTTTTATTATTTCCCTTTACATCGTGACTCTCCCATATCTATATTTATCTATCTAGCTATCTATTTATATTCATTCATTCATTCATTCATTGCCAGACGCCATGTATCCCAAACGGGGTGGCCAAGGGCTTAGAGTTAATTTTTTTACAGGGAGGGGCACTAATCCTCCACCAACCCCACTTGACACGTAGGGAGAACGTTATGCCAACAGCATCTGGTGTTCCCAGGCGGTCACCCATCCAAGTACTAACCAGACCCAACATTGCTTAACTTCGCTGATCAGACGAGAAGCGGTGTACTCAACGTGGTATATACATGAATAAATAAATAAATATATATATATATATTGTTACGGAACAGAGAAAGATAATGTACACTTTAAGTGAGAATACTAAAAATCACTACTGTCCCGTAAAGTTCCAGGTTCAAAACAAAAGAGTTAGGTAAAATTACAAGTTAAAGTTTAATGATCAAACTAACAACAAAACATTCAGGACTCATAAGGATAATGTAATGGCAAAAAACAGGTTAAATATATGGTTAACTGCAATAGCCTCTATTAACATGAAATTAGCAAGAGTAAGTTTACCTAAGTCAGCCCTGATAAAATGAAAATACACTGGGTAATGCTCAGTTAATGCAAGATAAATTATTACAAATACAAAATAATATTAAAACTGGCTGACAAAATGAATCTTTACATAAATCACAAAAAACCTCACTAGGCCTAAGAATTAACGCTATGCTACACAGCACAAGAAAAAATGCAACAACAGTTATACTCAAATTACACAGCTGCTAGATGGTTGGAGACTTCCTGAGCACTCACAAATAACTGTACAGGGGAGGACAGAGATGTGAACAAAATGAGGAGCAGATCTAAGTGGCAATTAATGTAGAGACTGAGCTCATTATATAGAGGTCAGCAGAGCTTGATACAACTTGTAAGAAAGACACACAAATGAAGCCATGGGGACAAAGAGTTAACAATCCCACTCTGAACAACAGAAAGAACGACTTACTCTACTATAACGGTAGAAGGGGGGGACTGAGGCAGAACACGCTCGTGATCAAACATGCAGCATACTGTGCGTTAAAATTACACAAGGATGATGAAATCATAGGCTATGTAACAATATATATATATATATATATATATATATATATATATATATATATAATCAGCAGCAGCAGCCGTTTGAGTATCCACTGCAGGACCGGCCTATCCCTACCGAAGTCGGGACGATACAACCAATGTATCTCTACCAAGTAGCTTAGGCTGTCTGGTAGAGATTGTATGTAGGGTAAGAAGTGCTTGTAAGTGTAATTGTAATGTTGAAGTGGCTTTGGATGTGTGTGTAGTCTGTGAACCAAGTGTAATCGGCTCGCGCAAGCCGACTGGGTGCAAGCATACCTTATAGTAAGCGACACTGGTTCAACCACAGCACCCCTTGTGTCTGCTAATGCAGTACGTGGCCAGGTGAACACTCCCAAAGTTTATTACCCTGGCTGGGCGCGAACCCTGGTCTGCCCATGTACGAAATGCACACTCTACCACTGTACCACAGAGGCTCCATATATTTATATATATATATATATATATATATATATATATATATATATATATATATATATATATACATATATATATATATATATATATATATATATATATATATATATATATATATATATATTATGTATGTATACCGCGAGTGAGGAAAACATTTTTTGAATTTTTTACCTCCATTGAGGAGGTTATGTTTTTGCTGGTGTTTGTTTGTTTGTCTGTTTGTTTGTCTGTTTGCCTCTCTGTTAGCAGGATTACCCAAAATGTTATGAACGGATTTTGAGAAAATTTTGTGGAAGGGTGGGTCACGGGCAGAGGGAAATATAAATTGAATTTTGGGGTGGATCCGAATCCGGATCCGGAGTATCGCGCACAATATCTCCAAAAGTTCCCGATGAATTTCAATGAAATTTTGTGTAAGGATGTGCCATGGATCAAGAAAGAATTTGTTAAATTTTCGGGCGGATCTGGATCCGGAAATACTCAAAAAGTTATGAATGTAGTTCAATTAAATTTTGTGGAAGAGTGGGCCATGAGCCAAGGAATAAAAAAAATATTAAATTTGGGTGCGGTTCCGCATGTGGATCCAGGGTATCTTGCACAATAATTCCAAACGTTATCAATGAATTTCAATGAAACTTTGTGGAAAGGTTGGCCATTGACCAAGGAAGAATTGTTTAAATTTGGGGGCGGATCTGGAACCGGATCCCATATCCGTGGATCCGGATCCGGATCTTTTTTAAAGACAATGGCATCAGCGGAGGTCTCCACTCCCTGAGTGTATTGTAGTCATTATTGTTATTGTTGATGTTCTCGTTACTGATATTATTATTGTTGTTTTTGCTCTTTTTTTCCCCCTCCTCCTCCTCCTCTACTTCTTCTATTCTTTTGCTTTTTTCTTTCTTCTTCTTCTTAATAATAATAATAATAATAATTATAATTATAATAATAATAATAATAATAATAATAATAATATTATTATTATTATTATTATTATTATTACTATTATTACTATTATTATTATTATTATTATTATTTTTATTTTTATGATTATTATTATTAAGGTAGGTGGAGGTGCTCACCATCCACTCACTCGATGTAGTGCTGCTGTCGGGTGTCTGCCCTTTCCTCTCCTCCATCCTTCTTTCCTTCCATCCTCTTCTGTCTTTCTTTCCTTCATTCTTTCCTTGTCCTTCTGCCTACGGGTGACTTTACACTCCCTCTTCTGTCTTTCTTTCCTTCATTCTTTCCTCTTCCTTCTGCCTGTGGGTGACTTTACACTGAGTGACAAGCCAAATGGTTTCCTGTACACCAGGAAACCATTTACTATGCTGGGTGGTAACCATATAACCAAATTATGGCGCCTGGTGGTTTAGTGAGTGATTATTGCGCTCCAATCGGATTAAGCAGGCGAAGGTTTATATCCAAGGGGTGGTTGGGGTTGATTGCTCATGTAATACCACTCAGGGTTGAGTGAGGCTGGCCACTCTCATCTTAAATGTCAGGGCCAACTTGCCTAGCCCCGGGCTCCTACGCTCCTCATGGGGCAACGTAGGATTGGATGATGGATGGATGGATGGATTACTGTCATCAACATTATTATTACTATTATTATTATTATTATTATTATTACACTCATCAACATTATTATTATTATTATTATCCATCCATCCATCCATCATCCAATCCTACATTGCCCCATGTGGAGCGTAGGAGCCCGGGGCTAGGCATTGGTCCCGACATTTAAGATGAGAGTGACAAGCCTCACTCATCCCTGAGTGGCATTACATGAACAATCAACTCCAACAATCCCTTGGATATAAACCTTCACCGGCTCAATCCAACTGGAGTGCAATAATTACCCACTAAACCACCAGGCGCCAAAATTTGGTTATATGGTTACCACCCAGCGTAGTAAATGTTTCCTGGTGTTCAGGAAACTATTTGGCTTGTCACTCAGTGTAGAGTCACCCACAGACAGAAGGAAGAGGAAAGAATGAAGGAAAGAAAGACAGAAGAGGGAGTGTAAAGTCACCCGTAGGCAGAAGGACAAGGAAAGAATGAAGGAAAGAAAGACAGAAGAGGATGGAAGGAAAGAAGAATGGAGGAGAGGAAAGGGCAGACACCCAACAGCAGCACTACATCGAGTGAGTGGATGGTGAGCGCCCCCACCCACCACTATCATTATTATTATTATTATTATTATTATTATTATTATTATTATTATTATTATTATCATTATCATTATTATTATTTTTATTATTACTACCACTTCCAGAATTACTACTACTTCTACTATTACTGCTACTACTACTACTACTACTGCTGCTACTACTAGGCCTACTACTACTTCTACTACTACTACTACTACTACTACTGTTGATACAATTTTGTCTGTCCTTGTTCTCACCGACAGACTGGGTAAGGTTGGATCCAAAAATAAAAACAGAGAAAAAAGGAGAATCGGATAACTCTTAACGGCAATCACAGCCAAAATACGTCACACAGTCCTTCATACACCAAACAGATCTCCAAACCCTGTGTCCACCTAACAAAGATAACCATCTACTCATTTGTTCTTTTATAAATGCTGTACCTATACTTCACAGGTGGTAATTTTGATAACTATAGGGGGAAAATGACGTACAATTGGTTAGTGCTTCTCCCTTCAGGCTTCATTCAACCAGCTCGATCCCTCGTCAGTTATTTAGTAACTTGAACTTGTCGCTTTCTCACACACCTAAAGCCATATCTCCAATATTCTCATTTGGCCTCTCACGCTGTAGTATAGTATCACTGCCATGGTTTTTATTGCATTCAGTTGTATAACAGTATGAGATTCAATTTATTGTTGCTTCCAGCATAGTGACATCAGTGAAGCCAGGAGCTGCAGCCACACAAACGTTGCATTAGAAGTAAAAAATAGCCTCAACACCGCTGATCTCTCGGTAATTGCTCATAATCCCAGTTATTATCATCATTAATATTGCTATTGCGCTGGTAATTATGGCTCAGACCTCAGAGGCTGGAGGGAGGAGGAGGCGGGCGGAGGGGAGGAATGGGGAGGAGGAGGTTTATGTTTGTAGGGGAGGCCTCTTGTGATGTTATAATGGCGAATAACTGAAGAGGGAGTGAATATGGTACTGCAAGTAAGACTGACTTTGACAGCATGACAGTTTGACTTAGGATCTTATCATTGTATGGCTCAACATCATCGCTAATAGCATTGGTTAGTTTATGTAACCACAGTATAACTCAAGTAATGATATTACAGTAAGGGACACTTTATCAAATTACTTAAGTATAATTCAGATATCATGTAATTTCCGTATGGCTTGATTTTTCATGTCAGTAAATCATCACTGAGTTTACCATGCCAATAGAGTATGGCTTTACTTATTGTCAGACTGTATTGCTTAAAATATCATTACGACAATATGTCTAAGCTTATCTTCACTACAGTATGGTTCAATCTAACGTGACCCTAGTAGGGCTCAGCATCTCCTCACTAGATTATAACTCACTAGATTAAAACCATATATCACAAAAGCACGGTATCAAGCTGCAACTGTCAACATCATCATGGACAATAATGGTATTCTCTCACTGGAAATGAAGAAGAAATTGGTAATGAGAAAATCTTTAATCCCACTTAGAGGCTACAGGCTTACCTGTCAACCATCCTCGCAGTTAACAGAGTTCCTATTCCTTGATTTACCTTCACAACGACGGAAGTTGTTGTTTACTATCCCGACAGTATAAAAAGGAAAATGTCAATTGCAACTGATTTGTTTTGTTATTATCGCCATTGCCAGTACACCTCAAAGCATGAAACGCTCCCTCTCGGTAAATGTGATGATCAAGCAGTACCAAAATGATGGCGTGAGGTGGCGAGCAATAACTCCATATATCAACACGCCATGAGAACACAGACATCTCCAGCACATCCCAGGCATTCTCCTAGCACCGGCCCATAGCGGCATTAAAAATATGCCATAGAGTATTAGGAAATGGCTAAATCCTTCACTGCAAGGTAAAAAAAAAAAAAAAAAAAAAAAAAAGTCATTTGGTGGAAGAAAATTAAAAAAAAAAAAAAAAAAACAGTACCGATGGGACTAATTGTGACTGTTGTTAATGTCGTCACTGTAAGCAGACCCCCAAAGTAACTGAAGGCATTACTCATCGTACTGAAGGTCATAAAAATCTGAATCTCAAACTGGTAGCTGTGTGGGTATTTCAGAATTTTTACATGAGGTAACAGGGGGAAATGGTATAATGTCGTTTCATTTGCAGTTTAATGCAAACTTGTCTACATCTTCTGTTGGCTCATATCAGTGACGTACCGTATACAGATTCTGATGCACAAAAACACAAGCAAGACTCTCTCTATTTTCACATATCCTGTTCCATTACAAACTCCCTTCCTGGCTAATATTTGGCCAACATGAAATAAAATAAATTCCATGCTCACTCTCCATATAAGGGGAAGGCCGAGCCCTGCTGTGAATCCCACACGAAATCATAAAGATATCGGGTACAAATAGTTGTCTCACTAATAAGTTCTGGACCGACCTACTTCTCAGTAATCTTTTTATTACACTGGATCTTACTGAAATTGAATGAATTCGACAAAAGGTAGCATTAATTCATTCACAATAAGACTCCATTGTGCTGAAGGGATTTACGTCACTGCATTCTGAAGACAGAGATGTGCTTGTGTGTGTTGAGAGAGAGAGAGAGAGAGAGAGAGAGAGAGAGAGAGAGAGAGAGAGAGAGAGAGAGAGAGAGAGAGAGAGAGAGAGATTATTATTCCTAGTTTCAGCACGTGTGTGTGTGTGAGGGGGGGGGGGATTTGTGTGCATTGAGCTTTTGTGTTTGTTTTCAGTCTTGGTCCAGACACAGGGCATAAAGAAAACGGCGTAAATATATAAAATAATAAAAATAAAAATTAAATAATTCTTTTTATGACGTTATTTTGGTGCTGGAGAGGGATGGCTTCATATAACAGCATCGACATAACTGGCTACGTCCATATCTCGGTTATACAAACGTTCCTCAAACTCTGACCCTATCCCCTGAAAGCAAGAAGGAAGGTCCCCGGAGACGAGCATCTTCAGTAAGCAGTCCAAAGGCTGCACGTTTGAGGTGAACCCGAGAACACAACAATAACAACAAGAATGACGACAATAACGACGACAATGACTAGTCTACTAATACTACTACTACTACTACTACCACTTCTACTACTACTACTACTACTACTACTACTGACATGACCTTCGTTGTTGTTTCATAAGAAGTACCTACTGTATAGTACCCGTCCAGACATTATTTGAAAATAAAGGGCCAATAGAATGGAGTTATATGCTGAGAGAGAGAGAGAGAGAGAGAGAGAGAGAGAGAGAGAGAGAGAGAGAGAGAGAGAGAGAGAGAGAGAGAGAATAGGAAATGCTGAAAGAGTAACACATCGTATAACCCTGTGAGGATGAGGAATATTAGAGCAAAGCACGTAAAAATATTGTAAAATATGACTGGAGAGTGGGATAAGGGTCATTATGGACTGAGGAACGTGTGAAAACGCGCACAGGCTGAACATTATAGAAACCTCTTTAACTAGAATGGTGTTCAGTAGAGCGCATACCTCCGCCAAGGCCCAGTATGCAGCTGGAAAAAGACAACCCTGCCATAAAAGCATATTTAAATCTGCTAGATCCGGGATTTTAGATAGATCAGCGACAAAGTGTACGCATTCTAGAAACCAACATCCTAAATATGCCTGATTTTTTTCAAGATCCATGCAATATTCACTGAAAAATTTACGAAAATGTTGAAAAACGCCCTATGTCGCAATGTTAATGAAAGTGAAGAAAAAAAATCCTGGATATGCTCCTTTATCCGGATCTGCACCAAAATTTAATGGTGTCTTTTCTGGGCCAAGGCCACTTCTACCAAGTTTCGTAGAAATCCGTCAAGTAATTTTTGTGTAATCATTCTCACAAACCAATCAACCAACAAACAAATGAACAGGGGTGAAAACATAACCTCCTTGGCAGAGGTAATAATGTGACAGACGAGCAGTGCGAGGAAAATAAACGACAGATCGTAGCAGTGGTCTATCTATCTATCTATCTATTGCCAAACGCATTAATGCGTAAGGGGTGGCCACAAACAAATCGCCTCCATGTCGCTCTGTCCCCCGCCATTTCACTGCCCTGCTCCCAGCTCATACCCCTCTCTCTCATTTACCTCTCCACTCCATCCTTCCATCTCATCCTTGGCCTCCCCCTCCCTCTCCCCCCGTCCAACTCACTCACATACTCTCCTCGTCAGTCTCTCATTTTTCATCCTCTCCACATAGCCAAACCACCTTAACCCTAGAAAACAAACGTCCTGTGTTACTCCACTTAACACAAACTTTGAGTGTGACAGACCCATTATGGAAAAATCAATAACCACATTTGTAATCAAAATTTAATAAATCCAAAAATACACATGGAAAATATACCTTTTCTACTTTATTTTCATCACTCAAATACCATAATCAAAAGAAAACTTAACACTTGTGGGGTGACTTAAAAAAAAAATGGAAAAAATTATTACATGTTCAATTATTACTAAATGATAAACTTGTTAAATGAAAGCTAAGAACTTGTCCTTATGCTCACACTCTCCCAGGTCCCTGGACCATCAGTTGGGGCAGGCACAACCCTCTGGCACATCAGCTCATTGTAATGGAGATTGACAAAAAAGTTTTTTTTTTTTAAGTCAAAAAATAATATACATGCTATAATAATTTATTTTATGGTTATGTACCCCTGTAAATGTACACTACATGATTTTTATTCCTCCCTAAGGCTATACCCCTTGATTTCCAACCCGATTTTTTTTTTTATTACTAATTACTTAGTTTTGTTTTCAGTCATAAATGGACATCCATGGAATGAATAATATTTTTCTTATGATTGATTACATCTGTTAATGCACAATAAATGATGTTTATTCCTCCATAAGGCTATACCTCTGGAAAAGATTATTCAATACCTGCAAAGAAAAACATGTTAGTTCATCACCCTCATCACTCACAAACTTCATTAGTAACACTTATCATCTCTAGATTTCATAATTTCACTATAACAGTCACTCTGGAAAGCAATATTCACCAAAATCACGTAGTCATATATATATACTCAAATACAAACGTTGGGTCTGTGAAACCAAAAACAGGCATATCGAAAAAACAGGTGGAGAGAGCTGACCAATACGACCTTCTCCTACACGAGCAGTATAAGGGAGAAAGGTACTGGAGTGGGCAGCCGGCCTGCACCCATACCCACGGAGTGATCACGTGATCAACATGGGGGTTGGTGTCCCAGACCCGACGTTTGCATTCTAGGGTTAATGTGTTTCTCCTAACGCTTCCTATCACATCCACATCCACACCACAACACTCCTTCACTTCCTCATTTGTCAGTCTGTCTCTCCATGTCACTTCACATGCTCCTTTCAAATAACTCATTTCCACTGCTCTCACTCTTGCCTTGAGTCCCTCCAACAAGGTCCAAGCTTCACTTCCACATGTTAGAGTTGGTATCACAATATTGTCAAGTAGTAGCTTTTTCACTTCCCTGTTATCACTGCTTTCAAGGAACCAGCATCCTTTCTTCCCTGCTGCACACTTTCAAGCACTTCGCCCTCTAAACTTCCATCCTTACTCATCACACTACCCAAGTACTTATATGCACTCACATTCTCCATTTCCTTCCCATCCAAACTCACTGTACATTCACTGACTTCACTTCTCTAGAAAACCATCACTTTACCCTTCTCTACATTCACTTTTAGATTCCATTTTTTACACACATTCCCAAACTCATCCACCAAGCATTGCAGCTCCTCTTCGTCTTCACTAAACAACACAGTATCATCTGCAAACAGCAGTACAGGGAGTTTCCAAACACTGCCCTCTCTCACTAGGGCCACACCAACATCCACTGCCCTACCTTGTATCTCTTTAATAACCCCATCCTTGTATAGATTAAACAAACATGGAGACATGACACATCCTTGTTTAAATCCAACCTTCAAACAGAAAAATTCACTCAGTTCACCATTCACGCACACTGCAGCCTTAGCACCCTCACACATACTCTTCACGGCCTTCAACAACTTCCCATCTACTCCATATTTTCTTAATACTATCCACAATCCTTGTCTATCCACCCCGTCATATGGTTTCTCCAAATCCATGAAGGCTACATACAACTTCTTTCCCTTCTCTAGAAAGTTTTCCACTATAGATCTAAGAATGAATATTTGATCTACACAACCTCTTCCCTTCCTAAAACCTCCCTGTTTTTCTCCAACTGATTCCTCTGTTATTTCCAAACTCTGTCAAAAAGAAGCCTACCATATACTTTTCTTATTACTCTAAGAAGACAAATGCTCCTATGATTACCACACACTTCTCTCTCTTCTTTTCCTTTGTTCAGGGGAATAATTATCCCAAATTTCCCATCCTCCTGGACTCTACCTTCCTCTCAGGCCAGTCTGCACATCTTCGACATCCATTCTACTGCTATCTCTCCCCCATACTTCATCATTTCACCACACACTCCATCAATTCCTGGGGCTTTCCCCATTTTAACTTTCTTCACTGCTTCCACAACTTCCATGCTACTGATTTCTCCCTCTCTTTTCACATCCCTCTTTCTCCCAGCCATTCCCCAGCCACTTATACTTGCATTACTTTCATTGTCTATGTTCAACAAATCATTAAAGTATTCTCTCCATCTGCTCACTTTTTCTCCATTCTCTAGTAGAAAGAAGACGAAATCGTAGATTATTGAGTGTAAAACAATGCGGAACATTAACAAAAGTATGAGTATTAACGAATGTATTACTCCTTGGAGAACACACACACACACACACACACACACACACACACACACACACACAAAACAACAACAACAACAACAACAACAATGCGACAAGAAGAGATAAAAGAATATAAAAGCAAGTAAAAAGAATGACATATTAAGTTTGAGGTGTCCACACTTGAAACTGTGGATGTTAAAAGGAGGAAGCTTACACGCGATGTTATTATACCAAACTAGGCTCACTTGGTAAGCTGCTGTACTCACGCAGTTGCAAGCGCTGGTTCGAATCCTCGCACCGTATGGAAGCGAGGCATGGACCTTGCAAGAGGGGAACAAGTCAAGAGTGAGAGCAGTGGAAATGAGTTACTTGAGAGGAGCATGTGGAGTGACGTGGAGGGACAGGTTGACGAATGAAGAAGTGAAGGAACGTTGTGGGGTAGATGTGGATGTGGTTGAAAAGATTAGGAGAAATACACTGAGGTGGTTTGGACATGTGGAGAGGATGGAGAATGAAAGACTGACTAAGAGGGTGTATGTAGGTGAGGTGGAGGAAGGGAGAGGGAGGGGTAGACCGAGGATGAGGTGGAGGGATGGAGTTGAGAGGTATATGAGGGAGGGGGGGGTGAGTTGGGGGGAGGGGAGTCAAATGGTGGGTGACAGAGTGACTTGGAGGCGTTTTGTCTGCGGCCACCCTTTGCGGGATTAGGGCGTCGGGCTATAGAATAGAATAGATAGAATACGTCCTGAGCTATTTCGCACCTCCGACACCCCCCAATCCCGAGGTATTTTCGAAAAACAAAATTTTGGCTAAAACCTCCGCTTTTGGTGAGAAACATCGAAAATTCATAGAGAAATCGCTCACCTGAGGTTTGAAATACTCGATCCAGGTACCAGTACCTCCTTATCTTACTGGGTTTTCTAAGAGGCTGGCACCAAAGAAAACGAGTTCTATGGGAGGGTAACTATTTCACACCACTCATAAACGGTATTTATTTATTTACTTGGTACGAATTAATATGTAGTACAAGAGTATATTGGTTTTCAAACAGTAATATAGGCATTATAAGCATTGTTTCACTCACTAACTCTTCACCATACCTGACCTTTTTTTGCCACATTACCTGATCATCATTTCTGACTGTTTCTTCCTCTAATGCTATGTAAACTTTGTCCTCCACATTGTCATCGATTGGGGAATCACTCTGGCCCTGAATGTCTTTATTGGCCAGGTCACTGGTAACAGGTGAATTGCTGAGACAGTGGCATGCAGGGGGGGAGGAGGTTATGCGGTATAAGGCATTGTCCCTGCTTGGCATCTTGTAGATGAATAGAGGAAGGTGTCCCGTGTATACGTACGAAAAATCACATGCGAAAATTGAAAATTGTGCAAATTATGAACCTTGCAATTGCGCAACGTACCAGTACGTCGTCGGGACTGGCAAATGCAAAATGTTGCAACTTATCCATACGTCAACGGGACGCCTCGGGTTAACATCTGAGAAGATTTACTGAGGGCAATAAATTCCCATCAGCTTGCTAATGACCCGTCTAGGTTTTCTTTAACTTTGTCACCTTCCATGACAGTCCAGCTTCCATGATCTCATTTTTTTTTTCTTATTTGGGAAATTGGTGACAAATGCTCGGCCAGACTACCTATGGGCACCTGTTTCTTTTGCATAGACTTTCCAATGATGTCCACAGTGTAGGTCGGCCGTAGCTCTAATAGTTCTCGAGGTAACTCAGTTTTGGTATTAAGTTCTCTCTCTCTCTCTCTCTCTCTCTCTCTCTCTCTCTCCATTTTTATTTGTTCTAGGAATACTCTACAGTTAGATTTTTTTTTTATTAGATTTTCTTTCTCCAAAGTTTTCCTGACAAAATTTTCCCCGTCCCATTTTTTTGGGTGAGGTGCAAAATTTTCCGTGCCAAAATTTGTCTCTGCCAAAAATTTCACAACCATATGTTTTTGTTTTGCATTTTCCTTTTCATAATGTATACTGGACAAATTGCTCTCTCTTTTCCCATCTCTCCTACTCTCCTTCCTCCCCTCCATCTCACCCTACTTCCCTCCTCCCTCCCCCTCCAAACTCTTCACCCACCCTTCACTACACGCAGCTTCAGCACCATTATATCAGTTTTGTTTTTCAACTAAAGTATCATCTGTTAATTTATTCCATCATTTTACACCAGCGCCATCGTTTTACCCACGAAAATACTTCTGTTTTCTTCTCCTCATGTAGGTTATCCCTTGCCTTTTTCTCCTGCATCTTTCTTCGTCCCGTCCCTCTGTTTTGCTACCCTCCCTGTCTTAATACCTTTCCTTATATATATATATATATATATATATATATATATATATATATATATATATATATATATATATATATATATATATATATATATATATATATAAAGTATCCCCTGGTTATTTATATATCATATTTTCTCTCCAAAATATTTCCCTGCCCTCTCCCCTTGTCCTCCCTTGCCATCCTCTCACATTTGTTCTCCTTTTTCTTCCATCTTTCCTCTCTCTCATACTTTCTACACAATCCTGTTTCTCTTCCGTCCTTCTTTTACCTCATATTCGCTCCCCTTCTCCTCCGCGACTCCCTCACGTTTCTGTTTCCCCACCCAAGAGCACACCCGTTTATAGTTCTGTCCCCAGTTTTCCTGAACCAGTCGGGAGTAATATTCAAATACGGCAAATTTTCTAGTTCATAATTTCCCCAGTAAAACGTACCCATCTTCTACTTCAGTATATATCTCTCCCGTATGTTTCTGGACAGATTCAATAGTCTTTTTTTATTTATTTATTTTTTTTTTTTCATTCTTACTCAGCTGAACACATATTTCTTCTTGTTTATCCAGCCTTCATTTTTCTCATCCTTTACACTTCAAGACAGATTTTAGTGCCATCTATCTTCCATCAATCTCGCATACTTCTATAGTTAATACGGGCCATAATTAGGCGTCAGAAGTATTCGCAAAAATTCCTTATATCTCTGTATTGCTGGCAGTAATTGGCATCATAGAATACCCAGGATCTCTACATAGCTTCTGTATTATTGTGCAGAATTTGTGATTATTATTTTTGTTAGAAGAATTTGTAATTATTAATTTTGTATATTCCTAGGTACCAGTACACTTATTTTTACTTTTTAAAAATTCGTTTTTAATATCCGTGAAAATATGTTGGCGCAATTAATTTTATTATATTTCAGATTATTGTACTATATTACGAATAGGTTTCGGTGCTATATTCTCCGTCAACTTTCCAAGTTGGGAATAAAATCTTTATATAATGAAAAGATTTCAGCGCCATATTCTTCTGACAATTTACGACAAAACGTCTGGGTGGCGTGTGCGTACCGTCACAATTCAAGCTCTGGATATTATGTTTACCTTCATGTGTTATGGCCGAGTGGTTGCGTGGTGGAAGGAAAGGCAGAACAAGAACGAGGTGGAGGGAGAAATGAATGGGTATCAAGAGGAATAATGTTTAGTGGCTGGAAGAAGAGGTAGACCAAGAGTGAGGGGAACAGACAGAGAAGACAGAAAAAGAGGGGGAGAAGATGATGATGAAGAAGAAGTATATACAAACTATAAATTAGAACAGGAAACAATGGTGAAATACAGATGGGGGTCATAAATGAGTTAAGATAAAAATGCCTGAAGGTTTTATGTGCTCGTCACCTCTCACATGATTCAGCGTACTAGTATAACAGAATAAAAAGAGAACAAAGTGGATTTTTTTATTTCCCTGGCGAAAGTAAATTTTTAATATTTTATTATATTCACACATCGAAAATACCGGCCATTCTCTCTCTCTCTCTCTCTCTCTCTCTCACATGCATCGTGCCTCTCACCATCACGGGCAAGTGGGACGCCAAAGGACTGGAATTGAACGTAAGGGATTAAACGGCGGAAGAGAGAACTAGAGTGCTGCTGGAGCAGAGGAAGAGAGGAGAGAAAGATGAGCGAGGAGGAGGGGGAGATAAAAAGGGTAGTGAAAGTGGAAGACAGCGGAGGAAAGTATGCCTGAAAGGTGTTGGATAATGGGTTAGGGAAGGAAGGAGGGAAAAGTGAGGGAAAAGCGGGTGAGAGTAAAGGAGAGAGGATAGGGAGACAGAGGGCTGGAGAGAAAGAAACAGAGATAGTAAGGAGGATGTAGAAGATCAAAGAGAGGGTGAGAGGTAGTGGAGAGGGAGAGGGTGGCACGGATGAGACGGAGCGAAAACAGCTGGAAATTGCGAGGAAGAAAAGGAGCAATAGTTAGGAGAGGTAGTAGTTAGAAACTGGTAGAAGGAAGTGAAGAACGCACAGAGGGGTGAGGGAAAATAAAGGAAAAATCAGTAGAGGGCGGACGACAAAAAATGAGATGAGTGGAAGAGAGGAAACAGGGTGAAGGAGAGAGATAATAAGGTGGTGAATATAAAAGGTGTCATGGTGTTCAGGGTTAATAGGTATTGAAAGAGAGGGGGAATGGTGGTGAGGAGATGAGGTAGGAGGAGAGGTATTGACGAGAAATGGACGGGAGATAGAAGGGATTGAGAATGGGAGCACAAAGGAATACAAAGGAGAGAAAACAGCAATAGAACTAATGATCTTTTCAAGGATATTTGGTATAGAGGAGACTATAACTATGATATCTAATGCCATGAGGTGAAGAGAAGAATAACGGAGGAGGATGGCTCCTCCCCATCCCCCACTATCACCAATTCCACCAAACCCTACAGCCGAAACCGGGACGAAAAAGTGATGACTTCCAAGCAGCAAAGAAAACTGCCTTCGGAATTTCTTTGAAAGATTGAATATATAGAATTATATATTCATTTATATTAAAGTCGATCTCTGTATGTATGTATGTGTCTGTGCGTTTGTTCATTTAATTGAAGATACGATATCAAATATCGACCAAACTCTTTATGCATTAGGTAGGATTAAGTGCAATGAGTGTGAAAAAAAAATCCCAAACAAAAACGTCAACGATCGTGGGAGACGCGACTGCGCGAAATTGTCGAAAACAAGCTACAGGAGAAAATACACTAAAATCATTTGCTCGACTTAGTGGTCACAAATGGTCATTGTGGGCTCAATAATGATATGGAAATAAAGATAACTCTAACCGCAAATGTCTTGTGATGGGAAGGCTATTAGTCCTGCAAATTTGTGCAGCCAAGCACTAGTGTGTGTGTATAAATATATATATCTATATATATATATATATATATATATATATATATATATATATATAGATATAGATAGATAGATAGATAGATAGATAGATAGATATACTGTATATAGATAGATAGATAGATAGATAGATATACTGTATATAGATAGATAGATAGATAGATAGATAGATATAGATAGATAGATAGATAGACAGATAGATATAGATATAGATATACAGAGTATTTTGAAAGATTATTAAATGTAGAGGAGGAAAGTGTGGCTGAGATTGTGGCGGATGGAAGGGTGCAAGGAATAAATGTGTTGGGAGAGTTGAATGATTCTTTGACCACGAAGGAGGAAGTGGAGAAGGCAGTAAAGGAGATGAAAACAGGGAAAGCTGCAGGTATGGATGGGTGTGCTGTGGAATGCCTGAAGGGTGGTGGAGTGACTATTGTTGACTGGTTAGTAAGATTGTTGAATGTGTGCTTTGAGAAAGGTATGGTGCCAATTGACTGGGCAAGTGCTTGTGTGGTCCCGTTGTATAAAGGCAAGGGTGATAAGTATGAATGTACTAGCTTTAGGGGTATAAGTCTGTTGAGTGTTGTAGGTAAGGTGTATGGTAGAGTGTTAATTATGAGAGTTAGAGAGGGTACAGAGGGAGTGATTAGTGATGAGCAGTGTGGCTTTAGGAGAGGGAGGGGATGCGTTGATCAGGTGTTTGCTGTGAGACAAGTGTGTGAAAAGTATTTAGCGAAAGGCAAGGATGTGTTTTGGGCATTTATGGATTTAGAGAAAGCGTATGATAGAATTGATAGGGAGGCTTTGTGGACTGTTTTAAGATTGTATGGACTTGATGGTAGGTTACTAAAAGGGGTGAAAAGTTTTTATGTAAATAGTAGAGCATGTGTAAGAGTGGGAAATGCTGTGAGTGATTGGTTTCCTGTGAGAGTGGGGCTGCGACAGGGATGTGTGATGTCACCTTGGTTGTTTAATATTTACATGGATGGTGTTGTAAGGGAGGTGAATGCAAGAGTTTTAGGTGGTCTGAGTCTGGTAAATGTTGATGGTGGAGATTGGAATCTGAAGCAGCTGCTGTTTGCAGATGATACTGCACTGGTGACTGATTCAGAGGAGAGATTGAGACAGTTGGTAGAGGAGTTTGGAAGGGTGTGTGAAAGGAGGAATTTGAAAGTAAATGAGAATAAGAGTAAAGTGATGAAGTGTACGAGGTTGATAGATGGTAGGGGATGAATATAGTTTTGAATGGTGAGTTGCTTGAGGAGGTAGATTGTTTTAAATATCTAGGGTCACATGTTGCTGTGGATGGAAGAATAGATGCAGAAGTGAAGTTTAGAATAAATGAAGTAGGAAAGGTGCTGGGAGGAATGAAAAAAGTGTTTAAATGTCGTTCGCTTAGAATGGATGTAAAGAGAAGGCTGTATGAGGGTGTTGTGGTACCGACTGCATTATATGGGGCTGAAACATGGAATATGGGTGTAGTAGAGAGGAAAAGTTTGAATGTAATGGAGATGAGGTGTCTGAGGAGTATGTGTGGAGTGATGCGTATGGATCGGGTGCGAAATGATGAAGTGCGAAGGAGAACTGGAGTTGTTCAGGAGATGGCTGGTAGAGTTGAGCAGAGGGTGTTGCGATGGTTTGGGCATATGGAGAGAATGGATAATGAGCGATTGGTGAAAAAGATAACTAGATCTGATGTGAGAGGTGTAAGGCTGAGAGGAAGACCACGAATAGGATGGATGGATAGTGTGAAGAGAGCGCTGGATGCGAGAGGGTTGTCTGTCGAGCAAGGAAGAGTGGCTGTGCATGACAGAAATAAATGGAGTGAAATTGTGAATAAATAAGTGATGACGCAGCCCTGAGGGGATATTCTCCCGCATTTGGTCTGATCAGCTAGTCAGGTCAGGTGCGGGTAAGGGGATGGGTATGTTATGATGTGGCAGGGGTAAACCAGCTCTGCTGTCGGGCCCTGCTGCGGATGTCACTGATTGCATTGCGCAGTTGACCCTTGTGCGGTGTGGTGCGGTGAGGATCTGTCCGTTCTCCCCTTTGGGGCTAAGATGTGAATGAATGTGTTTAAATGGATGAGTAAATGGAGAGTGTGTCGTCCTGTCTCGGCTACCTCCCTTTCCTTGGGGGAAGCAGCCTAGGTATATAGATATATATATATATATATATATATATATATTATATATATCCCATTGGATCCCAGAGCTGCTGGGCGATGCATTGCACTGGGAGGGCCCTAGGCGTACCGTCCTCCGCCTATCGGCTCATAGTCGCGAAGCTCATAGGTCCCTACCCGGGGGTTCCCTACTTTATTAAGACTTGAAAATTCCTAGTTCTGTCCAATACTGAGGACACTGGGCTCCAATGGGATATATATATCTATATATATATATATATATCTCTATATATATATATATATGTGTCTATATATATATATATATATATATATATATATATATATATACAGGAAACCATTTGGCCTGTCACTCAATGTAGAGTCACCCATAGGCAGAAGGAAGAGGAAAGAATGTAGGACAGACAGACAGAAGAGGGAGTGTAAAGTCACCCGTAGGCAGAAGGAAGAGGAAAGAATGTAGGACAGACAGACAGAAGAGGGAGTGTAAAGTCACCCGTAGGCAGAAGGGCGAGGAAAGAAAGACAGATGAGGATGGAAGGAAAGAAGGATGGAGGAGAGGAAAGGGGAGACACGTGAGAACAGCACAACATCAAGTGAGTAGATGGTGAGCGCCCCCACCTACCATATACAGTTTATTTTGTGGCTCAATCGGTATAGAGACGGCCTGCAGCTCTAACGGACCCAGGTTCAAATCCCGGCTGGGGCAGGGAACAGTTTAAGGATTTGAATTTCATTAAAATCAGGCTTTTCTGATCTACCAGTAGACCCGCCGACATGTCGTAAAAATACCCCGCTAATACCAATACACCAGTCCTGTATGAGACAGCCCTAGCATGTATTCGATATGGACGGTCGGTGTTAATGCCGAAGTGGTGACATGTAGAGGTGTATGATATCTAGGAGGACATCTGGGCCTTGATAGCAGACTGTGAAGCCTATGCCCAGAGTCGAACGCATATATATATATATATATATATATATATATATATATATATATATATATATATATATATATATATATATATATATATATATATATACATACAGTACATTCTATGGTATCATATTACAAAAGTAAAGGCAATACTCTCCGGTAAAAGCACTGCGCTGCTACCGGAGTCTCCGTTACCTGAAAGAGAGCGAAAACAGTTAGTTACATTTTCATGATTATTATTTAGCCATGAATGAATTTAACTGGGTACTAGAAGCCAGAAATTTATCTAAGAAACATTTTAATGTTGTTACTGTGTTGGAACCTACCCACATTCGTGGACAATTTGTTCCATCTGCTGACAAATCTACTGAGAAGATGAGTTTTGCTTTATTTCACTGGAAACGTTTTCACATAATTTTGTAACCATTACCACCAGTATAAAACGACCGGATTAATGAGAAATCCTTATCAGTGACCATACTGCCATGCCCTTTAAAAATTCATAGTGCTTGAATCATATCTCCTTGCAATTTATGTTTTGATAAGCTATACAGACATAGTTCTTCTAAATGTTCTTTACATTGATTGTTTCTTGATCTAGGCATTCTGTTCTTCACCCTTCTCAATACTCTCACCAATTTCTCAATAACTTTCTTGTACTACTCGTATGGCGACCAATACTGAATATGAAGGGGAAGTGACAAGAGAGGAAAGAAGGATAGAGGGAATGACAACGATGTATTAGAGTGGGTGGAAAAGGGCGGAAAAGTGATGAGTGAACGGATAGGATGGAATAATGCGTTGAAGAATATTTTATAAGCCATAGATGTAATGTACTTTGGGGGAGTAAACATGCTGAGCTGGGGATTGATGGCCTGGAATTTGTGTAAATGATATTCTTATTTTACTACTGTTTGGCGGTTTATCAAATTTAAATGAAAGCAATATATTAATTAAATTTGCTTCTCTCTTCTCGCTTTCCCCACCTTACCCTTTCCCGTTTCTACTTCAGTTACTTCATCTCTCTCTCTCTCTCTCTCTCTCCCTCTCTCTCTCTCTCTCTCTCCCTCTCTCTCTCTCTCTCTCTCTCTCTCTCTCTCTCTCTCTCTCTCTCTCTCTCTCTCTCTCTCTCTCTCTCTCTCTCTCTCTCTCTCTCTCTCTCTCTCCGAGGTGATTCCATCCCCTTACTCCGCATTTAGTGCTTCAAAGGTGCTCGAACGCCAGTTTCAGCCACTGCTGTATGATGGCCAGGCAGGGAGAGGACAGGAGGCAGGAATGTTTTTTAAGCAGGCTTAGAATGATCAGCCAAGACGAGGCAGGAGAAGTGGGAGGCAAGAAGGTGGTTGACAGAATGTTAAGTAGACAGGAAGAAGTTAAGATGTTGGGTAGGTAAGGTGAAAGTCAGGTATAAGTGGTTCGATAAGAAAAGTGAGAAACAGGCAAGGTGGCAAACAGATCAGCTAGAACTGTAGGCAATGGGTATGAGACAAATTAGGTAGGTTGTGTAATCTGTAGTCAAAGCTGATAAGAACAGAGTTGGTAGGCAGGGTGGAAGGCAGACAGAATACGTAGGCAGTGTGAAAGGCAAACGAAATTGGTAGGCAGGGTGAGAGGCAAACAAAATTGGTAGGCAGGGTGAGAGGCAATCAGAAATGTTAGGCAGGATGGAAGGCAGACAGAGTAGGTAGGCAGGATGGGAGGCAGACAGAATAGGTAGTTAGGGTGGGAGGCAAAAACAATAGGTAGACAGGATAGGAGGCAGACAGAAGAGATAGGCAGGGTGGAAGTCAGGCAGCAGGGTAGACAAGATGAGGGGCAAATGTAATTGATACCGGTAGGCAAGACTGAAGGCAGACGAAGTAGGTGAGCAGGATGGGAGAAAGAGAATAAGCTAGAAGATTACAAGTTTGCAAACCCCCGCCCAGGAGGATGAGGTAAAGAAAATCCTGGATCCTGATGATGATCCAGATCACCACCAGAATACAACGGATTTTTCCTTGGACCATACCCTACCCCTCCAAAGAAAAATCAGCAAAATCCGTTTATAACTTTTTTCAGTAATCTTGAAAACAGACAAATGCACAATCAAACCAATGCTGGCAAGTACATAGCATCCGTGGCGGAGGTAATAACACAGCCATATTCAAGATCTGTTCATTTTGGGATCCTGGCCACACTGCATTTGAAAGACGGGCGGTCGTAGGAAGTAGGAAATACAGACAGAGGAGGACTGTTCCAGAGTTTAGCTATTGCATGCATGAAGGACTGGGAACAATGGTTAACTCCTGAATTAACAAACTGGACAGAAAAGACATAAGAGTTTGTTACTGGACGGGTGCTACATGCCCACTGTAGTGGTTGAGGGATGCAAGCAGACAATTTAGAGAAGTGACCACTGAAGTAGCGATAGAAAAGAGATCAAAATGCAACTGTGCAACGAAGAGGCAGAAGCTGAACGGTGTCAGAAAGAGGAGGAGAGTAAATTAAACGAAAAGCCTTTGACTCCACCTTGTTAAGAAAAGCTGTATGCGGAAAGCCTTCCCACAAATAAGAGTTGTACTCCACACAGGAGCGAATAAAACCGGTACATAAGTCAACAACTGTGCAGGGTTAAAGAAAGCACGGAGTTGGTTTAACACACCTAACCTCTTGGAGGCAGATTTTACAAGAGAAGTAATATGATCTTTCCAAGATAAATCCTGAATGAATGAAACCCCATATATGTTTGAAGATGATACAGGTTTGAGTTGGATATTGTTAATAATTAGAGGATACTCCTACGGATGATTTTGACAGGTTAAAATATGTACGGCAAGAACTGAGTTTTTGATGCATTAAAAATAGCAGAATCATTTTTACCCCAGTCACAGATATGAGCCAAGTCAGACATTTGTTGTGCCATAGCCTCATCCCATGTTTGTTGAAGTAGCTGCTGAGATAGACGCTGCAGTAAGTGAATGGAAAGGTGAATGATGGAGTCATCAACGTATGGGTTGATAGTTTTAGATGTGCAGCTTACAAGGTCGTTGTTGAAAAGAAGGAAGAGAGTTGGTGATAGAGCAGATGCCTGAGGAACACCACTGATGATAGCCCTAGGAGAAGAACGGTGGCCATCTACAACAACAGCTATAGAAGGACCAGAAAGGAAGCTATAGATGACGGCATAGATAAAACAATAGAAACCGTAAGAGGGCAGTTTGGAAATTAAAGATTATGCTAGATTCGATCGATAGCCTTTGAGATGTCAAATATAATCGCAAACGTTTCGTCAGATTCCCCAAAGCATGATGACCTGAAGACTGAAAGGTAGTTGAGAAGTTCAACAGTGGAGTATCCCTGGTGGATTGCATACTAACGATCGGAAAGGTTGTGACAAGAAAGTGCTTTAAAAAAATGAAATAAAGGATGTTAAAGGAACTGGGGGATACTTAGAGGCTGGGAATAGTCACCTAATTTTGGGACAGGTTGAATGAGACCAAACTTCCGGCAAGAAGGAAAGGTATAAGTTGTCAGACAAAGATGGAACAGTTTGCCAAGGTAGGATGCAAGCAGAAAAGTACAATTCTTTAGGACAACAGGAGGGACCACATCAGGCCCATATTCCTTTTTGTTAGTATTGAGACCAGTCATGACAGAAAATGCATCCAATGAAGATTTTAATGTCAATCATGAGGAAGTCACAAGGGAGGGAAGTAGTGAAAGAACAGCACTGGCATAAAAGGCAGAACTGGGGGAGAAAGTCTGAGAGAGGAGTTCAGCTTTATCAGCAGAAGAATCAGCTACAGAGCTATCATGGTGGAATAGAGGTAAAGTTGTTAGAACGGTTTTTGGCAAGGTGTCAGAAGAAGCAGGAAGAGTTTGAGTTGGAGAGTTCAGAGCATTTAATTTGAATGAAATTATTTATAACAGACAGAAAAACAGATTTAGCATGATTCCCGGCAGAAGCATAAAACAGATGAAATTCAGGGGTGGGCTCACTCTGGCACCTTTTGTAGGCTTTCTTGTTGTGGACAGTATTAGAACATGTATGATTATACCATTTTTGTTGCATTAGTTACAGGATAAGACAACTGAATAGATGGTTCCATCCTCGAGAGAATAACCTCCATATTGCACAAGGTACACTTAGATGGCTCTCGGCCATCGAAACAGTAACCATTGCAGGGCAAATCAAAGAAGTACTGCCTGAGGACCTCCCAATCAGCAGCTCAAAAGTGACACAGCCGTCACTTCCCGAGATGATCCACAGGCCCTACTGGAGCAATAGGACAGGCTAAGATATAAAGTTGTTATCAGAGGAACCAAACAGAGAGCACAGATTAACAACATAAGCAGAATTATTTGTTGTAACGAAAAGATCGAGTATGTTGGAACTCTCTCCAAGGCAGTCAGAGACACAGGTAGGATGCTTTACAAGCTGCTATAGGTTGTTAAGGAAAGAAATGATGTAGGTAGACCAGTGAAAGGAGAGGAGAGCCAAATATAGCGGTGAACATTGAAATCACCTAGAATGAAGAGTTCGGAGAAAGGAAAAACTGATAGGATGAGCTCCATTCTATAAGTATGATAGTAGGAGAATTATTGATAATGAGTTGCATTTAAAAATATGTAAACAGCATAGACATATTTCGTCAGAGAATGCCAGGATAGCTGAAGAGAGACTCTGACCAGAGAATTAAGAAAATTCAAGTTCAGTAACATGAGACCAAGATATGTTGTTGTGTACATTTAAACAACAAAAAGTTTGTCTTTGATGTGAATATAGAGATAGTAGGGAGGATACAGAGAAGGGTTTGCTGTCAGTTGCCTCACACAGTTGAGTCTTGGTCTGGGTGAGAAAGAGGTTTAGAAAAGAAGAGGTGGTGTTCAACAGAGAGAAAGTTAGCAGAATGGCCAAGATTGTTGTAGAAATAAAGAAGATATAAGTCAGACAGTGGTTCCAGGCATCTCACTTGTTCATCACCTGCATAGCGGCGGAAGGTGTTTTTTTTTAAGGTCCCCTCCCCCCCCCCTATGGGGGCTCACAGAATTGGTGTTGAGATTCTATTTTTAACAAAATTTTGAATAGCAGGAGAAGTGTGAAATATACATGTAGTTTTGTGTTAACAGTTAGAGGATATTGTATTGGAGAGAATTCTGGCTTACTCTGTATTACTGAAACACTGAAAAAGTCCAGTAAAGGAAGATGGTCAGATATTACTTCCGCAAGCTCATGGAACGGAAGCTCCAGTTCTCTCTGTCATCAGATTTCCGTCCTCCTTGGAAGCATTGCCCTGTTCGACTTGTGCTACAGTCTACTTCATGGTTGGAGGCTGACGGAAAAGACTGGCAGGGTGGGACGCCGATAGATAAGATAAGATGGGGTGCAGTTAGATTTGGGAAGGAGGGTGGGAGGTAAATTATGTAACATGAATGGAAAGAAGACAGGTAAACAAGGCACAGTTAAAGGACAGCACGGATGGCAGGTGTGAGGTAAGCAGACAGGTAATGCAGGGTGAGAGACAAACTAGTAGACAAGGCAGGGTGAGGGGCGGACAGGGAAGCCAGCTATAGGATCAGACAGAGGTGTATGATAAGGTGAAAGGCAGACAGGTAAGGCAGGGTGAAAAACACATTCGTAGATAAAGCAGGGTCGAGGGCAGGCAGGCAGTGCAGGATGGAAGACAGACAGGCTAGGCAAGATGTAAGACAGGCAGGCATGACAGATTCGAGAGAGGCTGCTTTCTTAGGCAGGGTGGAACGTAAAATAATCTGGCAGACAGTCGAAGCAGAGAGGCAGGAGCTGTGCAGAGCTGAGGGTAAACAAGAGAAAGAAAGTACACGATGCATCGTGAAGGCTGAAATAAAGAAAATTTATCAGAGAGAGAGAGAGAGAGAGAGAGAGGATATGAAGTTCTCCACTAAAATATCAGCACAAGCACTAGGACGAACTATACCCGAAACTTGCCAAGCAATCTGGGATTCACTAGAAAAGGAGTATTTGAAGGATGGTAAAAATGCGCAATTACTTTAATAAGATTTAACAGACAGGTTGTACGAAAATAAATGGAGGAAAATAAATATTACTGTCATTAAAACAATTAACTTCCCTCTCAGGCAAATAAATATACTGGAGGTGAAAATATAGTACCCATATATTGATGAGTTGAAATGATACAGTAAAAAGAAGAAGATATGGGGATTCCCCGTAAAGTTCTATAAAATCTGACCAAAAAAACTTATTCTCTGGACACAGCCATTGTTTACAAGCAGGCCCAATTCTTAACTCTGCGACGGTTGGCACGTAACCGACGCCGGGCTTGCAGACTGCCCCCATACACGCTGAAACTGGCCTTCAGACCACGTTCACTGTGAGCCAGTTTTTCAGCAGACACCTCAGTCCTACAGTCCAGATTCCAGGCCTAGTCTGCAGTTCAAAACACCCCCATACATGCTCAAAATGGAGTGTGTTAACCAGTTTAAACTGGTTTCTTCAGTCGGACCTTCGGTTGAAACTGCGCGTGTATGGGGGGCTTTATACTGTACATGTAGATTTTCATGCATTTCAGTTTGTTTAATGTCCTGGTCTCTGATTTGCCGAGACAGTGCATGCTTACTTTTGATGGCATACTGCACATAAGCACAGGAAGCAGTGCGGTTGGACTTTTAGTAGACGATGATCGAACAGGAATGCCAGGATATTCATTACCAGTAGAATTCATGTTTGGTTGGGGGTTTGTGGCAAATAATCTCACCTCCCTGCCACATAGTTTCTGGTGAGATGGAAGTTTTGTGCCACAGTACATAGTGTAGTTGGTGAAGCCCTATATATTAATAGGGGGTCCCATGGTTCGCGTCATCTAAGATGATACCTCATAATATCTACAGTATGAGGGTTTCCCCCCACCCGCCATCCTGGGATGGGCCAGGTATCATTGGACCAGGTAGCACTCATACTGCTACACGCTAGGACACTCATTCAGGGTTGGTGTTATGGTATTTGCGAGGATGTTTTAATGACATGTCGGCTGGTCTTGTCAGAAATTACTTAATTCGGTTTTAGCGAATTTTGAAAGAATAGAAAATTCCCTGCTCCAGCTTGTGGCCAACTTCACCTTACTGCATAACGCAGACTGCTATTTCAATCACTCAACCACCACCTCCCCCAAAACGAGAAGAAAAAAGGGACACAAAGGTCCAAGGAGGACACGGGGAATAGGGGCAATAAGTGAAGTAATGGAAGGAGAGAGAGGAACCAAACAGGGAGAAAGGGAAAAGATGAAGAAATGTGAGAGAGAGAGAGAGAGAGAGAGAGAGAGAGAGAGAGAGAGAGGGGAAATGAGGAGGGTATGGTACGAAGTGAAGTAAGAGTGTAAATGAGGAGTCAGAACAGGAGTGACAATTAGAGATGGAGGGAGGGAGGTTGGGAGAAAAGGATGGGGACGCGGAAAACTAAAAAAAAAAAATGAATAGACGAAGAACATAAACGGAAGATGGAGAATTGGTCGCAAAGAAAGGAAGGGTGGAAGAATTGGCGGCTACAGAGAGAAAGAGAAAGGAAGAGATGACAAAGAGAGAAATAGAAGGAGGGGGAGGTGGGTGGAACGATTCGAACTAAGGGACAAGTGGAGGAGGAAGGTGGAGACAAAAAACACAGTGGGTGGGAGAGGAGGTCCCCGGGGAAAGAGAGAGAAAGGAAGGAAAGTCGGAACCGTAAATGGAAAAGAGATGGAGGAAGGGAGGAAGGTATGAAGTGGGAGTAAAAGACAAAAGGAAAGAGGGGCACGAGAAAGGAAGGAATGAGAAAAGGAAGACAGTAACGGGAGGCAATATGAGGTGAGGCCACACATAAAATAAGTTAAGGAGGATAGGCATCAACATGAAGGAAGGAAAGAGCGAGAGGGAAGGGACCAGAGAGCGAGAAACAGAAGACTTGAAGGATGAAAGAGAATAGAGCGATGGTAATGGAGACAGCAGGGAACAGCAAAGAGAGAAGGGAGGGTGGGAGAGAAAGAGGTCGGATAAAGGGAGAGGGAAGGAGGGAGAGGGATGGAGTGCAAGTGTAGGGTACGGGAGGGATATGACGGGCTACAGAAGGAAAGAGATAAGGGAAGGAAGGAGGGGACCTGATAGAGACTGACAAAGAGCAAGAAACAGTGAAAGAGAAGGGAGGGAAAGGAAAGAGGCGAGAGGGAGGGGGACAGCAAGAGAAGGGAATAGAAAGGGGGAGAGAAAAGAAAGGAAGGGAGAAAAAGAGTCTCAATATCTTGTGCTGCACCTTATTGAAAAGTTAATAGGATTGGCTGCCTGGTTTCACGAAAGACGGTCTTATAAAGGTTTTAATACTGGTACCTGTAACTATCATTATTACTAAGTAATAAATTTCCTTTACTATTATTATTATCATCATTATTATTATTATTATTATTATTATTATTATTATTATTATTATTATTATTATTATTATTATCATTATTATTATTATTATTGTTGTTGTTGTTGTTGTTGTTGTTGTTGTAATATTAGTATAATTATTACCAGTATTAAATTTGCAAACTACGGTGTGGTAGACCCCACACGGTATTTAACGAGATTCATTTCCTTTAACCCGGAGAACAAAACAAGGGCTCTACTGGCGGCCCTTGCATGGGCGTAGTAACTGAGGTGTGACAAGAACACATATTAATGAAAGAGGACGCAGTCTACCGTCCAGTCTTGTTGTTCAGAATGTACTTGGTACATTGTAACACGTGTTTCGCTTTGGTTTATCAACCATAGTAACTATATTTGAGGGGGAGGAATGCAAGAACGAACAGAATTGCACATATGCAGTCGATATTGATCTGATGGTAGAGATTCTTTACTCTCTGTTTTGTATGACATTTAGTCCTTTCCCAGCCAATATGACTCTTTACTTAGATATATTTTGTTGTTCTGCTAAGGGTTTAGAATAGGATAGCACTCTGTTTGTCAG
Source organism: Coenobita brevimanus (assembly GCF_032717465.1). Lineage (NCBI taxonomy): Eukaryota > Metazoa > Arthropoda > Malacostraca > Decapoda > Coenobitidae > Coenobita > Coenobita brevimanus. The sequence goes on along the minus strand of NC_136957.1, from coordinate 4,965,037 downwards.
GTACCTTTATGTTAGAGTGCTTAGCGGAGACTGTTTGACCATCATAATTAAAAAGAAAAGATAAAACAAAATCTATGTATAGTGATCGTACCTCGATATGCCAATGGCTGATATATAAACATAAAACAAAAAGTATTATGAGACTTCTAGGACAGATGATCAATTAACCATTCTGCCTTATCTTAGAGGTCGGCATACTGTATCATAATGTCAGTCCATCTCAGGATACCTTGGAACAAGGCCACAAGCCTTATTCAGCCTCATTACAGAGGCAAACACTTCACTGTTAGCACATCTCAAGACATCACCACCCCGCCTACCAGCCATACTTCAGAATCATGCGGCCGTAGTCTTAAACTGTGGGCAGGCTTTCACCTTGCCCTATCCGCATCTTTTGGTAGTCTTAACGCACGAAAGGGAGAGCATTCCTCGGTGAATGGGAGAGGATTACCACAGTGTAGTACTGGAATCAGCGGGGAGTCTCATGGCATCCCTTCGCATGCCCCTTCGTCATACTATAGCAGCCTAATGCAAAGAAAACTAAGTAGTATCTGCAAGGCCCTATGGTCTCTGTGATGGGAATTTTAATTTAATGATAAAAATATCGTGCAAAGAAAAAATAAGCGTTTAATATATATATATATTTTTTTTAAAGACTTCATCGCTTCTCTGGAGATGGTTGATTTACGACGAGACGAAAACACAGATGAGATACTGTATCCACTCCTTTTCATTTCTCAGTATTTCTATCAGGCTGTTTATCAGATATGGTGCATGATACTTTTCAAAATAGTGTAATCAGTACGTGAAATAATTCCCACGGTAAAGAATGGCCGAGTACTACCTAAACAGACGACTGGTACACAGCCACTTAGTTTGGATTACGAAGTCTCATGTTTGCTTTTGCAAGTCCGAACTATTTTGTTTTGGCTTAGCAATTAATTTTTCGGGTGTATTTTGGTGTGATTTGAACGAATTTGCCTTTTATTTTTGGTGTTCGTGATTGGTTTTCAAATTAACCCCCCGTGTCTTGGGGAGTGGGATTTCAGAGTTGTGGGTGGGAATAATGACAAACACAAGCATTTGGGGCAGAAATATAGTCAAAATCGTTATGACCAGCCAAGATGTATTCGTATGGTTTTTATTGTGCGCAGTAACCCCTTTGAAGCTATGTCTGACACCGAATTTTTCCTACGGTACAGGTTCTCCAAAGCCTGTATACATACTCTTATACATAGTATTTAAGAACAAATGCCAGTCTTTAATAACAGGAGAGGAAAGAATTGCAGACATTAAAAAAATATCTTCTGTATGAATCTTAGAAACTGTCATATTTATTGTTTTTATATTAAGATTTTGAATGTTAAAATTAGCAGTGTTACCAACTGTTTGCCGCACCTACCCATACGCAAGGGTGCGCTCTCCCGCTTTCAAGAATACTACTTACGTTGAAGATGTGAGCTTCCACCTCGAGCGGGGTGCGGGAAAGGTAACCCCTGCCTTCAGTTTTAAGACTACGGGCGATGGTGTCTCAGGTGTGTCGTCGGCGCCGTATCTAACTCCTGACGTACTTCTGGCGGCTGCAGCCAAAGGAACCCGAGGACAAGGCATTCCAGTAGAAGCCATAGCATGAGACACCCGAAACTCTCAAGTACTCTTGGCCCTCCATAATTGCCACAGAATGTAAACATTTCTTGGTATACAACTCATTTCCATTGCATTCATACATAATACAGTTGCTACCCACAGTATCAATTTTATACTAAAGGTATTGTGTACTGATTTATTATTCTCCACCCTTAGTTGCGATGAGTTTTAAAGTGACTTTTAGAAGTAAAAAAAAAAAAAATGTTCGTTTGGTAGTGTTGGTAATACAGAATAATAATCTCTATGTCATACTGTATCGCACAACAAGTGTCAAATAATTTTTGTGGGTGTAAGTTCACTATGTTAACCTCAATGTTTAACCATGTGATGCACGAGCAACCACCGTTCAGCTAGTTCCTACTGTATCGTGTAGTTAGGCCTTCAGGCCACTGGTAAGAGGTGGGCGCTGCACTCACCGAGTGCATCATCTTGTTCGTGATATAGTACCTCGAGGTCCTTGAAAATATTGGTGTTAATAATCTATCTGTACTCTGTACCTGCTAAGCCACTGTAAGGGGTAATAATAATAATAATAATAATAATAATAATAATAATAATAATAATAATAACAAAAATAATAATAATAATAATAATAATAATAATAATAATAATAATGATAAAGAGGAGAAGGACAAACATTACTACTAATGCTACTATTACTTCTACTAAAACTGCAACAGACACAATTATTATTATTATTATTATCATTATTATTATTATTATCAATATTAGTAGTAGTAGTAGTACAGGATGATTATTACTCTATTATCATTATTATTTTTATTATTATTATTATTATTATTATTATTATTATTATCAATATTAGTAGTAGTAGTAGTAGTAGTAGTAGTAGAGCATGATTATTACTCTATTATTATTATTATTATTATTACTATTGTTGTTGTTGTTACTATTATTCATGGCGGTTGTAATAGTATTAGTACTAATAGTAAGTTGTGTATGATGTTTAAGGTAAATTCAGTTAAACAAGACATCATTGCTTGTACGGCCATGAATCTTGGTAATTCAGATTCATTGCCACAAATGTCATTTTAATGAAAATTCTACATACCGTTCGTCATGCATTCATCAACCCAGCGAAACCTGACAGTATCATTTTCGGCAAAGCGTCCTGCACTATTGCACAATACTCAGGCTGTGTGTGTGTGTGTGTGTGTGTGTGTGTGTAATTCACCGGGTCGGCCAGGATCACGTGATGATGTTGATCATCAGCTTTTTATCCCCCCAGAAGAGAGCTGAGAGCTTATATAGTCCGATCTAAGGGCACAGCCTTGACCTTCACACACGCACACATCCATCCCCTTGCTCAATGAGGACAGTACCCACCTGTTTCGTCAGTGAAACTTTACCCATCCCGAATAAGGCGTGAACCCCCGTCTTAGCAGATGCTAGGCGAGAGCGTTACCACTGAGCCGGCGAGCGGTGTGTGTGTGTGTGTGTGTGTGTGTGTGTGTGTGTGTGTGTGTGTGTGTGTGTGTGTGTGTGTGTGTGTGTGTGTGTGGTTTAACTCATCCTAGATCCTATGATGAATTTGAATGAAACTTTCCAGGTGAACTGGTCGGGTTGCTGAAATGTCTTCCATTATATTCAATTTTCGAACAATGATTTTTACGGGAGGTCAGTCCCCCTATCCAAATTAAAATTTTCCATAAATAATATATGGTAGGCAGATATGGCTTTGATATGGTTGTATGCGTTGTGCAAGGGACTCATACCCGTGATGAGCTATTTGGGGAGCGTGAATCTCCCAGTGACTTTTGGGGGACCAGCTCCCCTCCTAAAAATATATAGTCAGAAATAAGGGAAAATGAGCATCTGGCTTTTAACGAAACCATTCAGGCCAGTTCGTCTGATTACTTGGTAATATCCTACTCTACACAAAGTTTTCAACGATTTTTCTTAGAGAGGCCAGCCTCCCCTCCAAAAATTATTAAGGATACAAAATAGGGGATGGAGGGCAGATATGATTGATATCTTAAACATCTTGTACAATGGACTCTCATCCTTAATGCAGTGTTTGAGGAGTGTGACCCCCCCCCCAATGATTCTTGAGAAGTTAGCCTCCTCCCAAAAAGAAAAGCGACCAAAAATGAGAGAAACACATAAATGGAACATCTTAGATGAGTTCGTCGGTAAACTGGGAACTTTTACCACTATACACAGTTTTTCAGTCCTGACTTATAGGGAAGTCAGCCCCCCACACTTAATTAAAAATTCACAGGTATAGCGAGTGGAGGGCAGATATAGCTTTGATATCTTGGTACATGCTGTTTATTGGACTTGCATCCATAATTTGTTATTAGGAGGTCGTGAACCCCCAGTGATTATTGAAGGGGTCTGTCCCCCTCCCATAAATCTGAAAACATCGGAAATAGGGGTGAGCACATTGATTTAAACAAAATCAGCATTTATTTCGCTGGATTAGAAATGCAACTTCCTTGTTTTCTCTGAGTTCACAAGAAACAGCTTTATATCGACATATGGGGAGCACGACTTCCCTCTCTCATGATTTTATGAGTGGTCAGCTCCCAACCTAAATTCAAAAAGATCAGAAATAAGAGAAAAATTTGATTGAAGCTCCCCCTGACGAGTTTGCTTCATTTTTCTGAAAGGCTTCCACTACACGTATACCCAATTTTCTACACATAATTTTTAAGAGGATCAGCCCAATCACTAAGTTAAAAATTCCCAGAAATACTGAAAGAGGGGCAGATATGGCTTTGATGTCTTAGTAATGTTGTACAATGGAGTGTCATCCATAGTGAGGTATAAAAGGAATAAAAAAGACTAGAAATAGGGAAAAGATTTCAATGACATTTCCTAGGCGAGTTCCTTTCGTTGCTGAGAAGGTTCTGTACATTATACAGTTTTCCTACCATGTATTTTAGGAGGATAAGCTCTCCTCGGAAAAGTACCAACTAACAAAGTGTGAAAGGACTGCAGATACGACTTTGATACCTTCACACTTGTTGTACAGTGGACTCTCATCCGTAATGCAGCAGGTGGGGAGCATAACCATCCTAGTGACCCATGAAGGGATAAACCGCCCTCCCCCCCAAAAAAAAAAAAAAAAAATCAGAAATAGGGAAAGGTGAGAGCAAGGAATTCAGCGAAATCAGTATAGCCTACATTTCGCAGGATTCGGTATGCAGTTTCCACGTCACCTCTTAATGCACAGGAAGAAATTACACATCTAACTTATTACTGTCGGCATGTGGTCAGAATCCAGACAGACAAACTGATAAGCTGGTAGACAGGTAGATGATGAAACCGACAAATATTCACACACACACACACACACACACACACACACACACACACACACACACACACACACACACACACACTGATGCATGCTTTGGGAAAGTCGTTCTTACCAATTTAGTTTTAATTACACAGTAATAGTTCCATTACGGAGTTCGCTTGTGGTTATAGTATCATTCATTTAGTTTGTGTCATACCTGCAAAGCTAACCAACATCCCACCATATGCGTATTGACTAAACAGATTTCGTAATTTTTTTCCAGCCATTTATATTACACCCTTATACCAAAGCATCCTCTTGTTTACTAATGATGAATGCTATATCTATATCTCATTAACGGAATTATAATGCAAGAAAATATGAAGGCGCAACATGCATAAAAAGGTTAGTAAACATATGTCAATTCTGTATCAACTCTTTCTGTCTTTCATGTTGCATAACCTACGTTGTTAGACTAGGTTAATGACTGTAACGCGTGATTGTCATCTTGTTGAGTAAAACATTGAAATAAACATTCATTGGCACAAAATCTTAAATCGTACAACATCCACTGTCACAGGGCAGGCTGGCATGACCACGTCCATCCTTCCATCAAAATTTCTGCTCATCCCATCTCTTTCTTTGTTCCCGCCCTCCATTTATTACCCTCCCTCAGCATACACTTTAATTTTGGAGCATATTTTGTAATAAATCTTCATGGCATTCATACTACTAATACTTCAACAATCATCTCTTGAAAATAAATATTCCCACTCCAGCCCCATCACCAGCAAATTATTCTTTTTATACCACTGAATCGATTGCTCATCATTCTTATTTTCTAACACTTGCTCCTTAGCTTCAAGGCAGGACGTATGTAACGCGGTCAGAGAACATGCATGCTTTAGTATTGTTACCACCATTAATTTTCATTAAGCTCAGGTGGGAGTTTCGAATTATATATGTAAATCCCTTCACTGGTACAAGTCTTCTCTGAGCTGACTTTCATACCCACGGGGGTGCAGGACAAAAATAAATGAAACATTAATGACGTCAATATACAGTTGTGGTCAGTAAAAATCACACATGTCCACGGCAGTCGAAAGAATAATAACAGAGAGGGTTGGAAGTAGTAATTGGTTTTTGTTGTTGTTGCTGTTTCCCGACTCCAATCAGTCTGCGCGATGAGACTCGTCGACAACAGGTAAGCAACTGTTTCTATGTATCCATCCTACGGGTACAGTACAGTACATACACCATGAAGGGAACCAGCACCCCTTTGTAGTAGGCAGCTCCTCGTCAGGCTCGGACCAGAGTTCTACCCCTCAGTTAGGTGCAGGAAAACAGGATGTTGGGTTCACACCGCAGCTGCTTAGCTCTACACAGGTGCACAATGTGATCACGTGAAGACTCCTCGTTAGCATCGAAAATATTTTGTACTCTTGCCTGTTGATAAAAGTTTTTGATCAAGTTACGATGAGTGGGAGTTGCATGGCTTGTTTTGTGAGTTTAGACGTGTGTGTGTGTAAGAAATCTATCTCGAAGGTGAATGTACGAAATACTAAAGTTACTGATTTATTTTCTACCTTTCGCAGAACGAAGTCAGATAGAACATAATAAGTTTAAGTGATCTTGAAATAGACAACATAAGCACCTGTAATTAGTGTGATGAGCAAGAATGGGAAAGGGAAAAATAGGAAGAGAGTTGCATTTTCAGTGAGGGCGATAACAAAGAACAGGAAACTGAGCATGGAAGTACAGTACTCATTTCACCACAGCATTATAATCCCCACACTAACGTATAGAAACGAAGCTCGGAATTTGCTCGACGGGCACAAGTGAAAGTGAAAAGAATGTACATGAGCTATCTAAGGGAGGCGTGTGGAGTTGCATTGAGAAACTCCTTTGTCTTTCTGCCTCCTCACTGTGTACCTCGCAAAACAGTTTCCCTGCCTAAAAATGTATCCTACATCTCTACCTGCCTACCTCTCTTGATCCTGACTTACTTACAACTTGCCGCGTTCCTGCTTACTTCTTTGTTTTCCCACCTCTTTGAATACCTCTCTACCCTGCCCGCTTTTGCCTACCACAGCATCCCCTACCTCCCAGCCCACTTCTCTGCTTCCCATCTCTCTGAATACCTCTGTGGCCTTCCAGTCTCTACGTCTACCGAAGCACCCTCTCCCCCCTTTCTTACCACTTTGCACACCGTACCTCTCTTAGTACCTCTTGGCCCTTCCCGCCTGTATGCCTACTTTAATTACTTCTGCCGCTCTGTTGTCCCCCTGCCACGACCCTCACTGCCTGTCTCTCTTTACTTCCTGCCTCCCTATCACCTTTCCAGCTTTCTGCTTCCCTGTCTTTCTATACATATTCCATACATCACTACCGCCCTCCTATCCACTTTTGTGCTTTGTCTGTTTCTCTGTCTCCCTATTTTTACTCTTTCTCGTTTCACTGCCATTCCTCCTGTATTTGTTCCCACTGGCTGTTTTTTTTTTCCATTTCATTGTCTGCTTCTGTTTCTCCTGCCTCTCTACTTCTCTGTTTGACTTACTGCCTCCCTGCCTACATCACTACTGCCCTGTCCACCTGCCTAGCTCCATCCGTACTGACTCCCTACTCATACCTCCCTATCTCACAGTCTCCCCACTTCCCTTCCTCCCTAACCCCCTGCCTGCCTCATCATCTGGCAAGTGAGTCCTGAGGGAGCAATAGCCATCGTAACTTAGCATAACAGCTTTGCAAATTAGAAGAGGGAGGGAGAGGGGGAAGCAGACCGGGAGGAAGGAGGAGGGGAGACGTGAGATGTGAAAGGGAGGGACGGGAGGGAAGTAGTGAAGTAATAAGGCTGGAAGGAGGGAGGAAGAAAAACGGTAGGCAGAAAGAAGGTAAAGGGAGACTATTGGAGGGAGGGAAGGAGGGAGGCAGCCAGAGAAAGAAGAACAAGTCATGATAGATAGAGAACAAATGTGAAGAGGAAAGGAAAGTGAAGGCAAAAGGCAGAATGAAGAAAACGAGGCAGGGAGAGAAAAGAAAAAAGTGGGGGGGGGGGAAGGAACTATTGACATGAGAGGGAGAGAGAAGGGCGGTGGAGACAAATGGAGGTAGGAAGAAGAAGGGGGGAGGTAAGTAAGCAGGGGGTTAGACAAGCAGAGAGGCAAATAAGGAGGCTGAGGCACACCTGGTGGGAAAGGTTGAGAGAGAGAGAGAGAGAGAGAGAGAGATTAGCAAAAAGAAACAAAACATAAAGAACTCACTTGTTCAGTACAATGAAATATATTTTGCTGTAATGGTGCTACCACCAGACAACTTCATTAACCCTAGAATGCTTACGTTATTATCCTCACAGTACTGCTTTAGCCGGGAGAATTTTTTTTTTTCCGACATTTTCTTTCAGTTTAGTCTATTTTAGTCTCTGTACACTTTAGTCTCTTTGATATAATCATACAATAATTATACACCTAAAAAAAAAAGAAAAAAAAAATTAAAAAAAATATATAACACAAATGCTTTTGCCGGGTAAAAAATACTTAATCCACATTATACCTGTGAAACACCATTTTTATTAATTTAGACTCTTTTAGATTGTTTTCACCCTTTAGTCTCTTTGATTTAATCAGAAACTAATTATACACCTGGAAAAAAAGGAAAACACAAAAATAAAAAAAATGTAACACAAATGCTTTTGTCAGGTAAAAAACACTTTAAACCCAAATATCATGGTGATAAATGCGAGATGAAACCACACCACTACCTATGTAGGTAGGGGGTAGGGTGGATTGAAGGTATAGGGAAGGACAGCTCCAAGGCTCTTATCATAACAAAATAGCAAATAAATAAATCGCCGAACAGGGAAATTAACCCGACGTAAGCATTCTAGGGTTAAGAGACTACTCTTGAAGGGGAAAAAAGCTGAATTACCCCTTTCAGTATGAGAGATCTTCGCTAAACTGAATATAATCTTTTCAATAGAAACAGCGTAAACTAGGCTTTGATAAAAACCTATCAGGAATGACCCAAAGAAAATGAGATACACGAAGGACAGAGAAACAAGCGAATAAATGAAGACGACAGTGGGAAATATATATTAATTTCTGAGGTAAAGGAGAAAAAAAAGTTAATATAGAAAGGTAACAAAAAGGGAGGGAGGGAAAAAAAAAACTCAGGAAAGAAACTGGGCGAGGGGAAATAGAAATGAATGGGTAAAAACAGAGGGAAGGAGGGAATAGCACCAAGGGAAAGGTTAAATAAATGGATGATAAAGTGAGAGAAAAAAGAAGAAACAAAAAGGAGACAGGGAGGAAAGGAGAAGAAAAGAGATAACAACCAAAATTTTCTAAACAAAAGTAAAGAAAGAACGAGGTGGAAGTTAATCGGTGAGACAAACGAGAAGAGAGTAAAAGTAAGGGAAGCGGTAAATTAAAAACAAATGAAACGAAAGAGAAAAATATAGAGAAAAAGCCAAACAGGAAAGCAGAAAAAAGCTAACAGAGATGAATAGAAGAAAATGTATATACTGAAGCAGGTGACCTGAAAGCTGAAGAAGAAGAAGAGAGGACAAATCTGTGAGAAAGACTGGAGCTAAAAAGGAGGAAACACACACACACACACACACACACACACACACACACACACACACGATATACTGCTTTGTATAGAGCATGCTTGGGAAATGACCCCATTACGTCTTGGTTCGTGGCTTGCTCTGGCCATCCCCGCAAAATAAGTGGACACTCTGCTGTTATGGCCATCCAGGCCAGCCTGCCTAGGTTCAAAATTTTCCAAGTCTGAAAGCGAGCAGGGAGTTTCCCTGTAGCGTATGCCTCACTTCCGTCTCGGCCAGCTTTTTTTTTTTTGTGTGTGTGTGTTAGGAAGAAGGAACCAAAGGCCACGAGCCCGCAATACTGTTCCTTCCAAGAGAAAGACAAAATACAAGAGAGAGCCAAATTCAAGATCCGATCATTTGGAGATGCTTGGACACACTGCGTTTGAAAGACTGGAGATCATAGCTAGCAGGAAATACAGACAGAGGGAGACAGTTCCAGAGTTAACCTGTTGCATAAATGAAGGACTGGGAGTAACGGATATCTCTTGCATTAGAGTGTTGGACACAAAAGGGATAAGAGTTTGCTGCTAGACGGGTGCTACGTGCCCGTGGTAGAGGTGGAGGAATGCATGCAGACAGTTCAGAGGAGCAGTGACCATTGAAGTAGCGATAGAAAAGAGATAAAGATGCAACAGTGCGGCGAGGAGACAAAGGTTGAAGGGAGCCAGTACGAGGAGGAGAGTTAATGAGACGAAAAGCCTTTTACTCCACCCTATTGAGAAGAGCTATATGTGGGGAGCCCCCCTACACATGAGAGTTGTACTCTACACAGGGGCGGCTAGTTCCCTGCAAAAATGCTCTTGTCGATTAGCTTTCAGTGTAAACTATTTCTTCCACAGCTTCCTTTACATCCACTCAAGATATATCAGTTTGCACACGCACTTGGATCATGTCCACTACTTCTGTGTGGGGATTTGAAATATTTGTGTCTTTTAATATCTCCTCCACATACCCCTCTGATGAAGTAAATATTACCTGCTCACAGTTAGACATGATTCTCTGAAAAGCTGGAAAAGACTTACCACATTCTGAACACTGTGTTTGCCTTGCAGTCAAGCTATTAAGAGACCTTAGGTCCTTGCAAAAACATTGTAGATCTTATTTATTATTATTATTTTATTACTCCTCACTATAATATAATAATTATATCATCCATACTATCATTTAATTACATTTATATACTAGTAATTGCTTATAAACACACACGTGACTGTTGCCTGCTCTTATTCAGCGATATTATTAACTGATTTAACCCCCTTCGCGCTTATCGTCTTATATGAGGCGATATATAGGCCACCCCTGGCCACGTTGATCACCTCATACGAGGCGATGTATCCATCTATATATCTGTCTATCTATTGCCAGACGCCATAATCCCGTAAGGGGTGGCCATTGACTTTGAGTTATTTGTTTTACGGGAAGGGGCACTTACCCTCCACCAACCCACTTGTTGACACGTAGGGAGCACGTATGGTTTGGTTATATTGTTACCACCCAGCATTGTAAATGGTTTCTTGGCTTACAGGAAACCATTTCTCAATGTAAAGCCACCTGTAAGGGAAAGAAAAGCAATAAGAAGTGACAGGAAAGATGGGAAAAATAGGAAGAGAGGAGGGCAGGCACAAAAAAAAAAAAAAAAAAAAAAAAGGATAAGGAAGAAGTAGGCAATACTACATCAAGTGAGTGGATGATGGTCGCCTCTGCATCATAATTTCAAGCAGGGGCTTCGTTTGGGTGGGGGACAGGGGGACATGTCCCCCCCACGTTTTGGAGCCTGGGGGACAGAGTATCTTTTGTCCCCAACACTTTTCTAGGTGAAAATTTTCAGGATAAATAGCTTTACGCCGTTTTTCTTTTTTCCTTAATGGAAAGATCCGTTCTATACAGTACAGTACAGTTCAGGCGATATGAAAAATATGTTGTTTACTGGCGATGTGAACACAGATGCTGTTTGGAAGAATCCTGAGCGTGATGAATCTTCTCCGAGTCTGGAGCTTCAGCTTTACAGACGACATTACGAGGCTCAACACTGAAGGAAAATAGGAAACACTTCAGTGAAATGGACACTGCAGTCAGACGTATGTTCCCTGCAGTTGAACGTCTTGTGAAATTACTACTATTTCCGGCAAGCTCATGTTAGGCTGAACGTTCCTTCAGTGCTCTACGTTGGCTCAAGACCTGGCTATGGTCTACCATGAGTCAACAACGTCTCAACCGTGTTGCTGTCTGCCGCTTTCATAGAGACATCCTCAAGGTATTATCATGTGAGGAAATAGCAAAACAGTTCATTAGAGGGGTTGATGCTAGATCCCATGTATTTGGGAAATTCTGAGTGTGCAATCATGCAATGCCAGTGACTTAAATTATTAAACAATGTACAAATGCTAAATTATGTATTATCACTATCATGAGTGAGTAGTTTTCCTTTGAATATTACAGTATTGTATTGTCTTCTGGTGGTTACAGGGCTAGGCTACCAGTTTGTCATCTTTATCTTTCAAAGCACACCCTTGAAACCTGTACTTTTTTTTTTTAATCACCCAATATTGATGTAATTTTCCCACACAATGGCAAACAATGATTAAAAGATGTCTTTTCTGTAGACTTTTCCACAATAGAATGTTGTGCTTGTACTGTAAATACATTTACTTTCACATTACCACAGTGCCTTGCCGGTGGCCAGGGGAGCTACGCACCTCCGGACCACTCCCCCCCCCCCCCCCCCGCGGTGTGCACGAAGTAGTATGATGCCGATTGTGTCCCCCCAACATTTGCAGACAAAACGAGGCCCCTGATTTCAAACACGAGGAAGCCTCAATGGTTTCCATGGGAAAGCTGACTTTCCCTCTATGCCATCAAAGCAGTTGTCAAACCCTGCCACACCACAGTTGCCAAAAACCGCATATATAGTAATTCAGATACGGAGGCCACCCCAGGCAGCGCTGATCGCCTTATATGAGGCAATGGGTTCCTGTGTCAATTTAAAGCACGAGCAAGTTTCAGTGTTTCCAAGGGAATGCTGAGTCTCCCTCTATGCTATCAGAGCTGTGCCAAACCCTGCAACACCGCAGTTGCCAAATACCGCAAGTTTAATCATTCAGATTTTGTTTGTAGCCCAGTAATGGTGGATTCATGCCCGTCAACCTCCCATTGTGCTGGTGAATTACCGCCACCCTCACACCCACGCAAGAGGCATAAATTACAAAAAGGCAAGGCTGATGAATTCGAGCTCAGAAACACTTGATCTGAAGACAAAAAAAATCAGTATTTAAAAAAAGTCCTAAAACAATGACTCAGGGAAGGTAATCAGTTAGATAAGAATGAGCACAGCAGGGGTTAATTACTTTTCTCTCTCTATTTACTCATAGTTTTCATTCATTTTACTCCATAATAATGAAGTCCAAGTGGCTCCTCTCATTATCACATTCATTAACCGTGAAATTTTAGCTTAATTTCTTGTTGACTTAGTATACTCTTACTAGTATTATCTTGGCTACCTACTGTTCATATAATAATGTTTTCTTCTTCCTTTTATCCCCTTATACTATCAGTATTATTTAAGTAATTGAATCACTCTTCAATAATCTCGTCTTGCCATCTCATGTTGGGAAACATTTTGTCAACTCGGTGGAGAACTGTAATATATATGCCTTAATGTATAGCTAGTTGTATGACGTAGTTGTAGGAATGTACACTGTATCTGCTAGGAATTCTGTTATGGCTAGCTCTGAATACTTGCAAACACAGCAAACCTGAATGGCCCTCATCTGTTGCCACTGTTTCGGATAGTAGCAGACAACTTCATAATTATGAGACATACCTGTATCACTCAGCTAAGTAAATAAAGAACCCCACATACGATATGCTATACATAATTATCTGGACTAGTATCATGAAGCCTAAATGGGTTACTCAAGTGCAATGCACCTCTAAGTTGCAGTACTAACCTGCATTTTGAGTCAGTGTGCCACACAGCACGGAGCTAGGATGACGTGGGGATTAGTGACGTTCGTTTGTTTGCTGTTGCGTAAGTGTCGTCTGACAACTGTCAAGGTGGATATAAAAAATAAACAGCAAGTTTGCACCAAATTTTGTGCGAATCTTGGGAAAAATGCAACAGAGACCCTGGCAATGATTCAACAAGTGTTTGGTGTGCAATCAATTGGTTGGACACAGGTGTTTCAGGGAAATGCACTGTTCAGGGACGGTTGAACATAGGTTGACGATGATGCTTACTCAGGGAGGCACTCAACCAGCACAACTCTTCAAATTGTTGCAAAAATTCACTAGCTTCTTCATGAGAATTTACGTCGGAGCATTCACGATGTTTGTGAGGTGGGAATTAGTTATGGGACATGTCAGAGGATTCTCACTGAAGAACTTAGAGAGACAACAACTGGCTGCTTCACCACGCCAACACTCCGGCTAACAGTGAGCTCAACACCCAGCAGCTTTTGGCCAAAGCAGGATAGCTAATGTCCCCCACCCTCCTAAATCGCCAGATTCGGCCCCCCTGTGACTTCTTTCTATTCCCAAAAATGAAGATCAAGCTGAAAGGGAGTCATTTTGAACCACTGAGGACATCCAGAAGGAATAGCAGGCGGTGCTCGACACTCTCGTCGAAAAGGACTTCCAGGGAGCGTTCCAGCAATGGGGGAAGCACTGGGACCAGTGTATCAATGTGCAAGGGAACTACTTTGAGGGTGATGGCAGCACTGGGAGCTATGGCGAGTTTTCAGTTTTATACAGCATTAGTCCGGAAAATTTTGGACAGCACTTCATAATGGGTTTGATTCTGCACCCGCACCTGCTCCATCAGTTTATTCCTGTTACACTTACAGCAACAGAAAGAAAACTTCAGGTCCATTTCACAGCAGACGACTCCATGAAATTTCAGTGGGAAAAAGTAACAGAACCATCAATAGCCTTAAAGTGTTGTCTAAAAATCTCCCAATTATTATAATAAAAGTTTGTGTTAGAACCTTCCCCTTCTCCTCCTCCTCCCCCTCTTGGAAAAGAAATCGTCTGTCTCCCAAAGAGTGGTGGAACAAGACAAGTTGAAACTCTCTCTCTCTCTCTCTCTCTCTCTCTCTCTCTCTCTCTCTCTCTCTCTCACACACACACACACACACACACACACACACACACACACACACACACACACACACACACACACACACACACACACACACACACACACACACACACACACACACATACACATGCAAGAAAACACTGTAGTAACACACACACACACACACACACACACACACACACACACACACACACACACACACACACATACATACACATGCAAGAAAACACAGTAGTAACACACACACACACACACACACACACACACACACACACACACACACACACACACACAACGTGAACACAGAAAATAAAAAACAAATAATCACACACATACATTAAAAGTATATGGATACCGGATTTCTCACGCTAATGTGGAGTTTTTTCGAGGATGAGAGAGAGAGAGAGAGAGAGAGAGAGAGAGAGAGAGAATGGAAGAACTCTTAACTTTTTACGCGAGTAACAAAACCAGGAGAAGAAAGAACGGCGAGGAAAAATGATATCAAATGAAAGAAAAGCATTCGGGAGCCGACTGCTAGTCGCTCGCCAGAATATGCTGTTGGCCAAGTTACAAGCTACTTACAAATCAAATGTGAAGAAATTCGCAAAACTCAGCGGAATTCCGTCACCGTATTTCAGAAAAAGCCAAACCATATTAAAAAAAAAAAAAAAAAAAACTAGTTGACCTTGGGCACCCATTTGGTGAAATTAACCTTGGCCCTGAGTGCTCTTTTTCGATCATGTCCAAGATTTTGGTCATATATTCCTACCCTGAATGTTTCATGAACAGAGGACACCAGTAATCTGGTGTATGGATTATTTTTTTTCTCCATTTGTTTTTCCTTCCTCCGTTCTGTTATTTAAAAAAAAAAAAAAAAAAAAAAAAATCTATAGCCGTTCATGAAATACGAGCATAATGGTACTATAGGCGGGCGATGAAAGCTAGATGACCTTTGGCAGCCATTTTGGTGACCTTGACATTGACCCATAGTTCCCATTTTCGGACCTGTCCAAGATATGTCATATCTTGATACCCTGAAAGTTTCATGTTGATTGCTGGAGCCGTTCATGAGATATAATGGTAACACACACACACCCCCACCCCCCACCCACCCCACACACACAGACGCGGGCAAAATCATCATTGCTCCACCTTGCTAAAGGCGGGCGATAATAACTAAAATCACGACTATGCTCGCGCGAAATGCTAAGGTTTCAAAGGGTCATGATTCTTGGGTGGAATGTTGCACTGGAGCATCTTCATATTGAAATGACTTTTAGTGTCGAAACTCATTTCCGTTCGCTGATAAAGCCTGGTCCGCCTAGAGCTGGCCATCATCGCCTACCGGCTTTTCTTTTCCTCCTTCCCGACACACATTATATTTGACTCAGTCTCCCAGTGTCTAACTTCCTCTTTCTCTAACCATCTCTCTCCCGTACCCTCTTCCCCTCACTTGGTCTCACTCCATCTTTCCCTCTGGTTGTCTATCACTTCCTCCTTTATTGACTTTAAATGCCCCCCTCACCCTCACTTCCTCATTCCTTCCCATAACCTCTCACTTCCTCCCTCCTTCACTCTGCCTTTCCTTATCGCCCTTCCTCACTCCCACTCCTTGCCTCACTAGCAACCCATTTTTTTTTTATCTCAGTGCCTCTGGCTCTCACGCTCACTCTCAACCAGTGTCACGTACATCGCTCTTCCTACACGAAGTCAGTTTCTCGGATTTACTATTTTCCCAAACTTTTTCACTAACTTTTTCTCTCACTTTCACTCCCTCCTTCGCCGTCACAGTCATTCTCTTTCTCACTCCCCGTTTATCTGACATTCATTCGCTTCCTCTTCCTCAGTGTCATTCTCTGTCCTTCTCGCTCTTATCAGTCACGTTCACAAACACTTATCATGCTCTTCTCTCTCTCTCTCTCTCTCTCTCTCTCTCTCTCTCTCTCTCTCTCTCTCTCTCTCTCCATTTCAGGTTTCTTACTTCTCATTCATTCTTGGTTCCTTTCATATCACCGATCATTTTTCTTTTCTACTTTATTTTCACACTTTCTTAGCTGTATATATATCATGTTTGCATCAGTCTCACTGCCTCTGAATCACTATCCCTTACTGCTTGTATTTTCTCCCTCACTCTGATCACCTTGACAGTCACATCCTCTCACCTTCATGTCCACTGAGTCTCAATCATTGACTCACGCCATCACTCGAAAAATTTTACTCACATCCTACGAATATCCCCCTGCCTCTTCATTGGCCTAATTTTGTTTTTTTTAACCGACGGACGAGTTCCATCAACTGAAGATAACGTATCTTTATGAAGGGCTCAAATGTAGTGGATGATAAGCCTGGAATTACTATTGCACAGTGCATCTGTGCAACCCTCAGTTGCAGTTAACATCGATGTTCACTTCATCCAAGCGAGAGTTAACATAAGTGTCCACTTTTATGGCACACAGTATTTATCTTTCCCTGTAAAAAAAAAAAAAAAATGTTTCGATCACACACACACACACACACACACACACACACACACACACACACACACACATATATATATATATATATATATATATATATATATATATATATATATATATATATATATATATATATATATATATATATATATATATATATATATTGCAATCCTGGCCAGAATCCAGTCACTGGTGTCCAAAAAATTGTGCAGTTGCTTTTATTTAGCGAGTGTCAGTCAAGTTAAGCGACAGAAAGAGCGATTTGAATTGACAGTATTGAGGGTGGTTTGGTGACGTATGTGCAGCGAGGAGAGGGGCGCCGTGAGGGAACAGCTGGAAGATCAGGATAGCGTTGTGATTGGATGGGTGTATTGTTGGGGTCTGGTTGGCTGAATGGATAGGCACTTGGATCTGTGAAAAATGCTTGAGTTGTTAGATGTGTCTGCATGGTAAAAATGAGTGGTGTCGTGGGGGGATGAATACTTTGGTGAAGGGATGCTTCACTGGAAGATGATAAAATACTGGTGACTAGAATACATGGTGTGTGAGCAGTGAGGTGATGTATGGGCAAAACAAAAGGCCATGATGGTTTAGTGGATGGAAGGATATCTTGTTGAAGTTTGGAGGCTGGGTGGATGGTTGGTAGTTCAAAGGACGGGTATATGGAGTGATAAATGCTTGGACTTGTGGTAAATGTAATATTGACTGATGAATGGACGAGTTTGGGGGATTTGGAAGTCACCTGTTGTTATAGGCCAGTCCATAATACCGGGTAGAAGGATGAAGTTTCAATGGATGGCTAGCTTAATGAAAGGACATGCAAGGAATGTTAGATGTCGTTATGGTCTTATTGGATGACATTAACGATGATACTGTTCTATACAGAGTAATGCTTTGGTATTTATTTATTTTACTGACTGGAAGAAAAGTGAAGTTTTGAGTGAATGGCCTGTGGTTACATCAGTGACTTAATAGAATGGATGAATACTTGGGCTAATGAATGATCAGAAGCTGAAGTAATGCATAAGTTACTTATTGGACTGAGCTCACTGGAACGATGGCACTTGGCTAAATAGATGGACAATGAATGAAATGACAGAAGACATTTAGACTGCTCAGTGACTGAATGGTCTGTATTGCCGACAGAAATTACTGGATTCGTGGGTGGAGAGATGATTGGTGAATGTGTGCATGACTGGCTGGTGGATGAATGAATGGTGGATACATGTAGAGAGCAAATGATGTCCAATAATGCAAAAATAGTGAACTGATACATTACCAATAGCTGAAACAAGAAAAGAAAGATTGATTAATATGTGTAGCTTATCGATAAAAACAAAGAAAAAACAGAGTAAGAGAGAGAGAGAGAGAGAGAGAGAGAGAGAGAGAGATACTGTATATATATATAAGAGAGTTCAGGGGAGGAAGCAAGCAAATAGATTTTCCATAGAGAAGTCGTGTAAGAGAGTAAATATCAGATATATTTCACTGGCGAACAAGAGAGAGAGAGAGAGAGAGAGAGAGAGACAGTCAGACAGACAGACAGAGGGAGAGGAGAATATTAAAGCAAGTGATATTATAATCACTGTAGTGTTTGCACTGCTCTTATTTTTTTTTCTTTATTTGGATATTTCATTCCCATGACATTAACATCTTCGATGTTATTAATAATGATATTAGTAATATGCTGAGAACACTATGGCATTCTGGGAGTCATAACATTTAATTATCATTTTATTCAGTACAGTTTCACGAAGATTTTCCCTTACTTAGGAGCTACTCAAAATTAAATCTGGACAGGTCTTGAAGATTGCTTGTGCTTTTGAATGGAGATCAGATACAGCAGAGGATGGATAAACTTGAATTCCATTCTTATAACTAATGTAGTTAAAAAAAAAAAAAAATAAGGTATCATCAGTTAGTTACATTTTTCATTTCTCCCTTTTACGATTTACTGTCGGTCAGTAAACTTTTTTTTTTTTTTCACAAGTAATCTTTAGTCTCATGCACCCAAAATCACAATGCCTTACATGTATAGTATACAGTATCTTAGATTAATTGCATACATCTTCTCTCACCGACCAAACTCTTCATTTTGTATCTAGCAGTAATAGTGTGAAAATTAGAGGGACAAAATACAAGGTCTAGCATCCAAGCCACGGTATTTTCATTTCATTTATGAAAATATCCTTGTATCATTACACTGGATGTTCAGTGTACATTATGGTATAACAACCCTTTTTTTTATTAAAGGGCAAAATTCATGTAAAATAAAACTTGTCTGGCATAGCCGATGACACTCACTTGCAGACAAGTTTGCTCCATTCACCTTATCATCTCATATTTTCCTTCTTGATGGGTCGCAGTGGAGTTGGAGAAGTCACACACACGGTCCATGAGTGTTATTGCACCCAAATGCATCACAAAAAAAAAAAAAAACAATATTAATAACAAAATATCACCAACAAAAGGTCACACCTCACAATATTTAGCTGTTGCCAGACGTTTGGTTTCTCAACATTATAATTCTGCGTTTATCTCGGTGCTTGCGTGTACTTTGAAGAAAAATCCATATGAAAAGATAAATATTAGAATGAAGAAGATATTCTGTACTCAAATTAACAAAATATACTACAGTTAGAGTGATACTTATCAACCAATAATGTATCACAGACGAATCTGCAATCAGCCAAAACCAGGGCTGTGACGCGTTTGCACAAAGATGGCGCCATGTTGGCCAACCAATCAGCAAGCAGCTGAAACTATTGGATTGCGAGTCTATTTTTCTATAAGGTCTCAGATGTACCCCAAATCTCCATCAGTTTTAGTTTCATTTCTATGTCTAGGCTCTGACTCTCTGCCTAACCATAACAACCTCTCACTCACCTCAGTATCTTATTCTTCCTGCCCCTCTTCTGCTCCTTCCTTGATTCTTATTGTCTTCTTCACTCACTCTTTCTCATTGTATTGTACTCGCCATCCCAAACTCCCAATACTCCCAACGCCTCTCCCTCTCTCTCTCTCTCTCTCTCTCTTACTTCACAGTTACTACCTCTCCCTCCCTCCCTCCCTTTCTCTCTCTCTCTCTCTCTCTCTCTCTCTCGCTTCACTGCTCCTACCTCTCTTGTTGCTCTCACGTTCTTCCCTGTTACTACTTCTCTTTCTTTCTCTCTCTCTCTCTCTCTCTCTCTCTCTCTCTCTTTACTGTTACTACCTCTCCGTGTTACCACCTCTCTCTCTCTCTCTCTCTCTCTCTCTCTCTCTCTCTCTCTCTGATGTTCTTCACTGTTACTACTTCTCGGTCTCTCTCTCTCTCTCTCTCTCTCTCTCTCTCTCTCTCTCTCTCTCTCTCTCATTTTCTTCACTGTTACTACAGTACTTCTCGGTCTCTCTCTGTCTCTCTCTCTCTCTCTCTCTCTCTCTCTCTCTCTCTCTCTCTCTCTCTCATTTTCTTCACTGTTACTACAGTACTTCTCTCTCTCTCTCTCTCTCTCTCTCTCTCTCTCTCTCTCTCTCTCTCTCTCTTTCTCTCAGTCATTGACTGCCACTGCATTTTTCTCTCAGTCTTTTGGCCAGCTCATAGTGCCCTAATTGTTAGTTGTTTTCTTACTTGGTTTCTTGTGTAATTGTGGCAGGCACTGGTACTATTCATAATTAGCAGATTCCTACCAAACGAACACAATGACCAGCCTATGTTTAGTTTTGTCCGCAAGGTTTTCTTTGCTAGGCAACTACTCGTTGCCTTGCAACGGCCGAATGAAACTTTTTTCGTACTTTTCACGTGAGTTCTAGAGGCATTACTAACCGGGTTAGAAAACTCTGACTTCATAGGGTGAAATCTTGAGGTCACTCCCTATCGGAAGTGTGCCATCCAGTTTCCTCTCTCTCCTCTAGTTTTTGAGTGTCAGCTTTATGAAAATTGGTCTCAGCGACCCTGGCAACCAGTACTGTTTTTCGGAAATGCCCCCCCCCCCTTGTTCCCCAGCAGCGCAATGGAATTGAATGAAACTTTGCATGCTTTTGGACATTGACTAGTACTACATTACAACTTTCTACTGAACACCTGTGTGCTACATTGGCCAAGTCAGGGCTCAAAGGTCATCCAATGCAAAAGCGGTGAAAATAACTAAAATCACGACAATTCTCTCGCGAAATGCTAAGGCTTGAAACGTTGTTAAGCCAGGGCCATGATTCTTGGTTGGAGTGTTTTACTGGAGCACCTCCATACACAAATGACTTTTAGTTTCGAAACGTACATTCGTTCGCTGACAAAGCTTGATCCTCTTTGGGCTGGCCATCGTCGCCTATCGACTTATGTTTTTCTTTTCTTCCATTCCGACACATTATATGACTTACACTACCAGTCTCTAATTGCCTCCATCTCTATCCATCTCTTTTTCCCGTACCTTGATCCCCTCTCTTACTCTCACTCCATCTTTTCCTATGGCTGTCAATCACTTCCACCTTTATTGACTTCAAATATCTGCCTCACCATCACTTCTTCATTCCTTCTCATAATCTCTCGCTTCCTCCCTCCTTCACTCTGCCTTTCCATATCGCCGTTCATCACTCCCACTCCTTGCCTCACTAGCAACCAATTTCTTGATCTCAGTGTTTCTGGCTCTCTCGCTCACTCTCTACCACTGTGTCGTGTAGGTGGTGGCTACCATCATCCACTCACTTGATATAGTGCTGCCTACTTCTTCCTTAACCTTTATCATTCTTTTTCTGTGCGTGCCCTCCTCTCTTCCTATTTCTCCCATCTTTCCTGTCACTTCTTAATGTTTTTCTTTCCTTTACAGGTGGCTTTACATTCAGTGACAAGCCAATGGTTTCCTGTAAGCCAAGAAACCATTTACAACGCTGGGTGGTAACCATATAACCAAACCATACGTGCTATCTACATGTCAAAAAGTGGGTTGGTTGGGGGTTAGTGCCCCTCCCCGTAAAACAAATAACTCAAAGTCAAATGGTCACCCCTTACTGGATTATGGCGTCTGGCAATAGATAGATAAATAGTGCTTCTGGTTCCCTCGCTCACTCTCGACACCGTGTCACCTACTCTCATCTCTCTCACTACAGCAACTCTCTTAGTTTTACGACCTCAGTTTCTCGGATTTACTATTTTTCCATTCATTTCTTTCACTATCTTTTCCTCTCACTATCATACTCTCCCTCGCAGTCACTGCCATTCTCTTTCTCACTCCCCATTTATCTCACATTCATTCTCTTCCTCTTCCTACGTGTCATTGTTTTTTCTTCTCAATCTTGTCAGTCACGTTCACAAACACTTATTATTCTCTCTCTCTCTCTCTCTCTCTCTCTCTCTCTCTCTCTCTCTCTCTCTCTCTCTCTCCATTTCAGGTTTCTTACTTCTCATTCATTCTTGGTCCCTTTCATATCACCGATCATTTTTCTTTTTTTTCTTTTTTTCACACTTTCATAGCTGTATATATAATTATGATGTTTGCATCAGTCTCACTGCCTCTGAATCACTATCCCTTACTGCTTGTATTTTCTCCCTCACTCTGATCACCTTGACAGTCACATCCTCTCACCTTCATGTCCACTGAGTCTCAATAATTGACTCACGCCATCACTCGAAAAATTTTACTCACATCCTACGAATATCCCCCTGCCTCTACATTGGCCTATTTTTGTTTTGTTCTTTAACCGACGGACGAGTTCCACCAACTGAAGATAACGTATCTTTATGAAAGGCTCAAATGTAGTGGATGATAAGCCTGGAATTACTATTGCACAGTGCATCTGTGAACTCTCAGTTGCAGTTAATGTCGACATTCACTTCATCCAAGCGAGAGTTAACATAAGTGTCCACTTTTATGGCACACAGTGTTTATCTTTCCCTGTAAAAAAAAAAAAAAAAAATGTTTCGATCACACACACACACACACACACACACACACACACACACACATATATAGAGATATATATATATATATATATATATATATATATATATATATATATATATATATATATATATATATATATATTGCAATCCTGGCCAGAATCTAGTCACTGGTGTCCAAAAAATTGTGCAGTTGCTTTTATTTGGCGAGTGTCAGTCAAGTTAAGCGACAAAAAGAGCGATTTGAATTGACAGTATTGAGGGTGGTTTGGTGACGTATGTGCAGCGGGGAGAGGGGCGCTGTGTGGGAACAGCTGGAAGATCAGAACAGTGTTGTAGTTGGATGGGTGTAATGTTGGGGTCTGTCTGTCTGGCTGGCTGGCTGGCTGGCTGGCTGGATGGATGGATGAATGGGCAACTGGATCGATAAAGATATGAGAAGACTGATGTTTCAGTTGTTACATGTTGTGTCTGCATGGCAAAAATTTCTGGTGTCGCGGGTGGAGGAATACTTTGGTGTGAGACACTCTACTGGGAGATAATAAATTGCTGGTGATTATACTGCAAGGTGGGTGACTCATGGTTGGATGGTGTGGTAGTGGGGTGCAGACTGCTGGGCAGAGATGGAGCAGTGGGGCGATGTGTGGGCGAAACAAGACAATGATAGTTTAGTAGATGGAAGGGTGTCCTGTTGGAGTCTGGAGACAGGGTGGATGGTTGATAGTTCAGTGGATGGGCATATGAAGTGATAAATGCTTGGACTTGTGGTCAGTGCAATATTGACTGATGTATGGACGAGCTGTTGGAATTTGGAATGTTGTATGACTAGTCAAGTCGCCTGTTGTTCTAATCCAGTCCATAATACCAGGTGGAAGGATAAAGGTTCGATGAGTGCAAGGAGTGTTAAATGTCGTTACGGTCTTACTGGATGACAGTACTGATTACAGTCCTGTACAGAGTAATGTTTTGGTGATTATTTGCTTTATTGACTGGAAGATAAGTGAAGTTCTGAGTGAATGGCCTATGGTTACATCAGTGACTTAACAGAATGGATGAATACTTGGGCTGATGAATAATTAGCAGCTGAACTAATGCATAAGTGAACTGTTGGATACAGTGCGCCTGGCGGATGGCTAATGGGTAAATGGATGGAAAATGAATGAAGGACAAAAGATAATTGGACTGTTCAGTGACTCTATGGTCTGTATTGCCGACAGAAATGACTGGAGTCGTGGATGGAGAGATGATTGGTGAGTATGTGCATGACTGACCGGTGGATGAACGAAGGGTGGATACGCGGAGATAGCAAGTGATGTCCGAGAAGGCAAAAATAGTGAACTGATACATAACCTATAGCTAAAATAAGAAAAGAAAAAATGATTAATACGTGTACCTAATCGAAAAGAAAAAAAAAACAGAGAAAAAGTTAATTAAAATAAAAAGAAATTAGATGAAAATTCAGGGATGGAAAGAAACAAATAGAATTTCCATAAACAGGCCGTGTAAGATATTATCAGATATATTTCACTGGTGGGCAAAAAGGGGAAGAGAGAGAGAGAAAGCGAGACAGACAGACAGACAGACAGACAGACAGAAAGACAAAGACAGAGACAGACAGACAGACAGAGGGAGAGGAGAATATTAAAGTAAGCTAGGAGATGAAGAACTAGCTTCGATTAAAAAAAAACAAAAAAAACAGGGAGTTGTTTGTTCCCAGTGAAAAGAAAGACGACAAGGTGAGACAGACAAGTAAAAAGAGTGAAAAAGGAAGATGAAGAGAAAAGTAAGATGACAGACAATATGAGACTTAGTTACCTCAGTGGCGAGTGGTGCCACAGTAATCATGACAGTGCTTACTCTGGAACATTACCAGTGGGAGGAACTTGGGAGGAGGAGGATGTAGACGGGGAGGGAAAGATGGAGAAAAAGTAGGAGAGCGATAACAGAAACAGTAAATGATTTATTAGAGACTCATGGATAGATGGAGATAAAGAAAATGGAGACATGAATTAAAACACACACACACACACACAAACACACACACACACACACACACACACACACACACACACACACACACACACACACACACACACACACACACACACACACACGAATAGGAGAGAGGTACATGATGAAGATGAAGATGGCTTGGAGGGAGAGGGGGGACATAGAGAGTTAGCTGGGGAGCAATATGCAGAAGGGGGACGAGATGAGACATGGGGTGACGGAGGGAAGGAGCATGGATGAATGACGAATGAATGAAATGAAAAGTGGTGAATGTCTGGAGGCGTGAAAGAAGAGAGGGACGTAGAAAGAGATGATCGGTAAAGAGGTGATGGAGAGAGAGGGAGGTAAAAAAAAAAAGAAAAGAAAAGAAACAGAAAAGATGAAAGCGCAATACAAGAAAGACAGCATGGTAGAGGAAGGAAGGGAGAAATGGACGAGACGCAAAATGGAAAGACATGAGATGAAGAAATTACGTAACAAAAAAAGTTGAAAAAATCATACACGAAGTGGGAGGCATGGAGAGGAGATCCAAGGAAAAGATGGCACAATGAAAATGAGGAATGGTGAGGGTGCATGACTGAGCGAGGCAGGACAGACGCACTGACAGACAGAAAGTTCCAATTCACAACATAAATTACTAAAAATATCTTTTCATCTTCATAATGTAGTTTCAGTTGTTCATTGAAGCAAGAAAATTTAATCTTTTCTGTACGATAATTTCCTTTTGTTTTTTTGTTATTTTATCCTTCCTGCTTCCAAATTATCTTATTCGGCTGAGGGAATGTCCATCCAGTAAAGAAATTGCAAGAAAAGTTACATCAACTTCAATAAGACTATTTTTTTTATTGTTACCTTTCCAGTTAACTATATCCAGATTAGTATAGACGTGTGGTATTTAAGAATATATCGCTTCTACTCTCCATTTGGATTAGTAAGTGGAGAGGGATAGGGTAGAGGGACGGACGAGAGAGGGGGTGATGACGATGGAGTACAATGACTTCTGACCTTCTCTGTTATTGATTTTGTTGCCCCAAAACTTGTACACTATATTAAATAGAAACTGATTGTGAAAGTGTTACCATCATCATGCATGAAGGGATTAGATATTGAGAATTATCAGTGAAGGTCAAGGTACCAGGGCAAAGTCAATTGTTCATCCTTTAGACCAGTTTGTGGCCGCTACCGCATTACACTGTGTGTTCGTTGTTGGTGGTGTTTTTATTGGTGTTGCGCTTGTTCTTTTTGTCCTTGCTCTCTTTTTTCGTCGTTATTATTATTATTATTATTATTATTATTATTTTTATTATTATTTCCTCCGCCAAGGAGATTATATTTTCACCCCTGTCCGTTTGTTAGTTTGTTGGTTGGTTGGTTTGTGAGCAAGATTACACAAAAGCTAAAGGACGGATTTCCACGAAACCTGGTAGAAGAATGGGCCTTGGCCCAGAATAGAACCCATTAAATTTTGGTGCGGATTCGGATAAACGTGCGGATCCAGGATTTTTTTTTTTTTTTTTTTCACTTTAACATTATGAGATAGGGCGTTTTTCGACATTTTCGTAAATTATTCAGTGGATGTTGCATGGCTCTTGATGAAAAAAATCAGGCATACTTAGGATGTTGGTATCTACGAATGTGTACAGTTCGGCGCGGATCCATATAAAATTCCGGATCTAGCGGATTTAAATAGGAGGGTAGCCATTTTCCGGCTGCCGCACAGTAACAAATAGGATTTGACTGAATTAAAAGGAACTGCATGTTGGGCCTTGGCGGAGATATGCGCTCTACTGAGTGCCACTCTAGTTGATACTGTATTTATTTTTTGAGGGGGAGGGGGGGAGCTTTATAAGGCTCTAGAAGACTGGCATTCAAAGACTGTTCAATATAGAGACTTGAAATTTTCAGAACTGATGTATCTTGCTTGCAGACTTCTTTTGGCACTTTTTTTTTTTTTTTTTTATAGCACTAGCACCGCAGTAGCGCCGTCTATGTTATTTTTTTCTCTCTTTTCTGCGCAGCAATAACTACTGAATCGACTATTTTGTAAATGTTCCAGTTCGATTATGTAGTCGTCAACATGTGTTAGTGCACCTGGCTATTGACACTGAGATCCAGCAAATACTTTCCAAGATACTGAGGAATATCAAAATGACCATCTCATGCCTGAAAGTGTTAAATCAGAAAGTATTTGGCCGATTTTGACCGCACTTGGTGGAAATGTAGTGGATCGTGAATGAACATGATATGAATAGTATGAATGACCTTGACCTTGATCTCAAGGTCGCAGGTCGAAATCCGTTAAAAAATCTGAACCATTATCATGTCCAGTGCTAGGGCTAAAATGTTAAATATATTTTCATCTGGAATGTTGATTATTTTTTATATTTCTTCAGCAATTTCAGAATTCTAGTTATAAATAATAATAATAATAATAATCCATCCATCCATCCATCATCTAATCCTACGTTGCCCCATGAGGAGCGTAGGAGCCCGGGGCTAGGCAGTTGTCCCGACATTGAAGATGAGTGACCAGCCTCACTCATCCCTGAGTGGCATTACATGAGCAATCAACCCCAACCACCCCTTGGATATAAACCTTCACCGGCTCAATCCGATTGGAGCGCAATAATTACCCACTAAACCACCAGGCGCCAAAATTTCGTTATATGGTTACCACCCAGCGTAGTAAATGGTTTCCTGGTGCACAGGAAACCATTTGGCTTGTCACTCTGTGTAGAGTCACCCACAGGCTGAAGGAAGTGGAAAGAATGAAGGAAAGAAAGACAGAAGAGGGAGTGTAAAGTCACCCGTAGGCAGAAGGACAAGGAAAGAATATAGGAAAGAAAGACAGAAGAGAATGGAACGAAAGAAGGATGGCGAGGAAAGGGCAGACATCCGAGAGCAGCACTACATCGAGTGAGTGGATGGTGAGCGCCCTCACCTACCACAAAGCAATAATAATAGTAATAATAATAATAATAATAATAATAATATTTATTATTATTATTATTATTATTATTATTATTATTATTATTATCATTATTATTATTATTATTATTATTATCATTATTATTTTTATCATTTCATTACTAATAATTAACAGCACCTAACATTCACTCACTTGATGTACTGAAACCTTCAGATAATGCACACGGAGTGACAGAGCATATAACTGTACTTTCATTTCCTTTATTCATGGCCTATGAAGCCACATACAATGTTGCGTGGTAACTATAGTCCAAAATATATGGTGGCCTAGTAGATTAAAACGCTCCAACCATTCGTGACCCACAAACACTTACGTCCGAGAGGGTATTTGTGCCTGTTGTTCACATAGCCTAATGCCACTCAGCAGCAAACAACTGTACAGTTTACATGTTGGGACAGGGAAGCCTTGTCTCAGGCCTTTATGCTCGTGATTGGGAAAAATATAATATGATAGAATAATTTTTATGTTATTACGTGTATTATTATTATTATTATTATTTTATCAGTAGTAGTCGTCGTAGTAGTAGTAGAAGTAGTAGTAGTAGTGGTAGCTGTAGTAGTAGTAGCTGTAGCAGTATGAACATCATTAACCCGCCCCATCCCGACCACTTTTCCACCACTGACTCCCCCCAATCCCGACCATTTTTGGAAAAATTTTTTTTTGGCTCAAACCTTCGCTTTTGGTGAGAAACATCGAAAATTCATAGGGAAATCGCTCACCTGAGGTTTAAAATACTCGATACAGGTTGGAGTACTTCCTTACCTTACTGGGTTTTCTAACAGGCTGGCACCAAAGAAAACGAGTTCTATGGGAAGATAACTATTTCACACCACTCATAAACGGTATTTATTTATTTACTTGGTACGAATTTTTATGTAGTATGAGAGTATATTGGTTTTCAAGCAGTAATATAGGCATTATAAGCATTGTTTCACTCACTAATACCTGACCTTTTTTTCCCAAATTACCTAACCATCATTTCTAACTGTTTCTTCCTCTAATGCTATGTAAAGTTTGTCCTCCACATTGTCATTGATTGGGGAATCACTCTAGCCCTGAATTTCGTACCGTGGCATGACATGGCTATACTGGCCAGGTCACTGATAACAGGTGAATTGCTGAGACAATGGCATGCAGGGGGGGGGAGGAGGTCATGCTGGGTAAGGCATTGCCCCTGCCTGGCATCTTGTAGAGGAAGATGTCACGTGTATACGTACCAAAAATCACTCGCGAAAATTGAAAATTGTGCAAATTAGGGGCCTTGCAATTTTTTTGTGATTATGTACGTCGACGGGATTGGCAGTGACAAAACGTGTGAATGTTAAAGAACGTCGACGGGACGCCGCGGATTAATATTATTTTTATCAGTCATATCCACATCGGACTGTACCGCTGTTCGAGATTCAGTCTGTGTGTGTGTGTGTGTGTGTGTGTGTGTGTGTGTGTGTGTGTGTGTGTGTAATTCACCGGGTCTCTCAGGATCACTTAATGGTCGTGATCGTCAGCTTTTACCCTCCGAGAAGGAAGCTGACAGATTATGTAGTCCGATCTAAGGGCAAGGCTGTGACCTTCACACACGCACACACCCGTCCCCTTGCTCAAAGGGGACAGTAACCACCCACTTTGTCAGTGAAACTTTTCGCAGCCTGAGCGAAGCTCGAACTCCCGTCCACCAGATGGTGAACGAGAACGTTACCACTGAGCCAGCGCGCGCGCGCGCCCGTGCGTGTGTGTGTGTGTGTGTGTGTGTGTGTGTGTGTGTGTGTGTGTGTGTGTGTGTGTGTGTGTGTGTGTGTGTGTGTGTGTGGGTGTGGGTGTGTGTGTGGGTGTGGGTGTGTCCTTTAACTTCTACGCTATTTCATGTATTAAAATCAAAATTTCCAGGTAAGTTCGTCTGGTTACTGGGAAGGTCTTCCACTATATGAATATACTGTTTTCCAACATGATTCTTAGGGTGGGTCACCCCACCACACCATACTGAAAATTCTCAGTATTAATGAAAAGATAACAAAGTTGGCTTTGGCTTTGATATCTGAGCACAGTTTGTTCAATGGACTCCTATTTAGGGTGTCTGAACCTCCAATGATTCTTGCAAATCCCCCCTCCCCTCCTCGAAAAAAAGAAGAAAAAAAAGAATACAATGATCTCAACGAACCTGGCATTAATATCGCAGGATTAGGGATTTGTTGTGGTGACCATCATCCACTCACTTGGTGTAGTGCTGCATACTTTTTTCTTAATTTTTATCATTCTTTTTCTGTCACTTCCCTCCTCTCTTCCAATCTCTCCAGTCTTTCCTGTCACTTTTTATTATTCTTTTATCCCTTTCAGGCGGCTTTACATTGAGAGACAATACTAATGGTTTCCTGTACGTCTGGAAACCATTGCAAATGCTGGGTGGTAACCATGTAACCAACTCATACCTGTTACCTACGTAACAGATGGGTTGGGGCTGGGTTAGTGCCCCTCCCCGTAAAACAACTAACTAAAAGACAACCAGCAATAAATAACGGGATTATGGGGTCTGTCTGTCTGTCTGTCTCTGACTCTGTCTCTGTCTGTCTGTCTGTCTGTCTGTCTGGCTCTCTGTCTCTGTGTGTGTGTCTGTGTGTATATATATATATATATATATATATATATATATATATATATATATATATATATATATATATATATATATATACAGAGAGAGAGAGAGAGAGAGAGAGAGAGAGAATCAGTCGAGGGAAACTGCATCATCCTAGCCTGATGAGTATTTGGCCACAAACCAGTGCCATCAGCATTGTCTGATTCGGACTAGAGACCAGCTTTAAGGTTAAGAAGAGCAAGAGAGGTACAAGATTTTTGTTGTTACTAGTACACACTCTCCAGAACATTTATATTCTATGCAACTAAGAAGGAACCAAAAGCTTGAAGCATGCATGAGAGTTCCTTCCTGGAAGAAATAAAAGACAAAGAGACAAATGAAGATCCGATCATTTCGAAATGTCTGGACACATTGCGTTTAAAAGACTGCCAGTAGCAGAGAGCGGAATACAGATAGAGGAAGACATGAAGGACTGAGGTATCTGTAAACTCTTGCAAAAAAGAGTTGGACAAAAAAGGAGTGCAAGTATGTTACTAGACGGGTGCTACGCGCCTTTCACAATAAAAAGGGGGGAGGGGATGCAAGCATAGAGTTCAGAAGAGCAGTGACCAATGAAGTGTTGTAGAAAAGATATAACGCAGCAGTACAATGAAGAGATAGAGATGAAAAGCCTGTGACTCCATCCTGCTGAGAAGAGCTTTTCCCCTCTACACACACACACACACACACACACACACACACACACACACACACACACACACACACACACACACACACACACACACATATGAGAATTGAATTGTACACCAGGGCAAATAAAATGTTTTTTTAACGTCAACAACTCTGTGGGGGTAAAGAAGGCAAGACATTGGCTTTGCACCCCTAATCCCTTGGAGGCAGATTTTCCAAGAGAGATATTATTATCTTTCCCTGTTAAATCTCAGCCCATCATGTGCCACATACTGCTGCGTGGTGGGTTATTTTATGGCTAAAGGAACTAAGTGGGCGATCCTGTGATTCTCTCTACCCTTCTCCAAGGTGGCAGTTGGTCCTGGTCTTTATGTGTGCCGTGCTAATAGGTTAAGGTGTTATTGAGGGGTGATGCAAGGCAGGGAGAGATGATTAAACATGCACATATGCTCATCGGCTTTTAAGATTATGTAACAACCCTCCCTCAGAGATTCATTGTGCTCATTACACCTTAAGGCCGGCGGTAAGTGGTGGTAGCCATCAGGCACTCACTTGATTGAGCTGCCTACTACTTCTTTCGTCTTTTTCATTCTTTTTTATATTTTCTTCATGTTTCCTGTCACTTGTATAACCCTTCTTTCCACTTCAGGCGCCTTTACACTGAGTGACAAGTTTAACAGTTTCCTCTTACCCAAGAAACCATTAACAATGCTGGGTAGCAACCATATGACTGGACAGAGGGTTGATATGGAGCCTAATCTGGTATCCCTGTTACCTGTTTCGCTGTGGCGAGGCATTCGATGTTGCAAGGAATATCGATTAACTGCTGGAGGCGACGGCCCTGCAGGGGCGTTTGCTTGCCTGCGGTTGATGGGTCTGCTCAACCTGACAGATGGAGTTGCTTAGCAACAACAACAGCAAAAACAAAACCTGAATATTTTCAGCAAGGAAACGTCATTTTTACTTTATTCGTGCTATTTCAAGAGAAAGGTTTAGTAATAGCCATCATTATCTTATTCAGTACCACACTGAACAAAGCAATAATGAGCAACAAGACTTAACACTAAACTACATTAAAGACATACTCTTAGCAAATGGGTTACTTTTTTTTTTTTTAATTTGTCGGCTGCAGATAGTCGATGTCTCTCTCTCTCTCTCTCTCTCTCTCTCTCTCTCTTTCTCTCTCTCTCTCTCTCTCTCTCTCTCTCTCTCTCTCTCTCTCTCTCTCTCTCTCTCTCTCTCTCTCTCTCTGTACATATGTACATGTATATATATATAGAGAGAGAAAGAGATAATTATATGCAGTGGTGGGCAGCGCAAACGAAGAAGGACCTTGCGCAAGCGCAAAGCACAATCCACAGTTCACTTCCATGCGCAAGCGCAAGTGCGCAATTTGACAAATATTTAGCTTGCGCAATGTCGCAAAGCGCAAGCGCAAACCATTTGGATATATTTGTGGGAATTACTGTAAAATATTGAAATATTTACATAAAATAGCATACTTACTTACTTTTATTTATCATTTTATATTTTTTGTAATTTGCACAAGTGCGCAATCTAATATTTAGCCTGCGCAATGTCGCTAAGCACTAGCGCAAACCATTTGCATATATTTGGAGAGAGAGAGAGAGAGAGTTATGTGTGTGTGTGTGTGTGTGTGTGTGTGTGTGTGTGTGTGTGTGTGTGTGTGTGTGTGTGTGTGTGTGTGTGTGTGTGTGTGTGTGTGTGTGTGTGTGTGTGTGTGTGTGTGTGTGTGTATTAGTGAAGAAAAAGTATGAATGCCAGTCAAAGGTATGATAGGGCGTAATTCAAAAAGTACACCGCTAAGTAAGGGTAGCTACAAAAGTACATTGCTAATCAAAGGTGCTACAAAGTCCTTTATAACACCAAAAGAAAAAAAAGTACATTACTGTATATCATGGTTCTATGAGCCCCATCACTATTACAGCTTTTGCGTATATGATGAAAATAACATGGCAGAGGCAAACTAAAGCAGAACAATTGGTGCTAGGCATCACAAACCACTACAGATGGCAGTTATTTTATTGCTGTTGGATACTTTATCGTTACCGCCATTTATTGTAAGTACACAATGAAACACTAAGGTAATAGCGCAAATGTTTTCAAGATTCTCCCTCAGAAAATCCATGATCTTGCATTTGACCTTTCAAGGTGACTCAAGGTCAAAGGTCATGCTGCCAAAAGGAAGGTCATATGAGATTTCCTATATCTTGATAATAGTAAATATATCTTCAACGAGTTTCGAGTTATAACCCCCTGAATATCCGTGACCTTGAGTGTGACCTTTCAAGGTCACTTATGGTCAAAGGTAAAGGGACCAATTACAAACCCATATGGGATTTCCTATATGTTGAAAATAGTAAATCTCTCTCTCTCTCTCTCTCTCTCTCTCTCTCTCTCTCTCTCTCTCTCTCTCCAACCAGTTTCAAGTTATAGTCCACTGAATATCCCTGACTTTGAGATTGACCTTTCAAGATCATTCAAGGTCATATGTCTTGGTGCCAAATGAAAGCACATATTACGAGTTCCTGTATGTTTCTAATAGTAAATATCTATATCTTCAACCGTTTCCAAGTTATAGCCCTCTGAAAATCAGTGACCTTGATTTTGACCTTTCAGGGTCCCTCGATTACTTCCCAAATTTAACCATTTTCTTTGGGGACCAGTGCCCACATATCCTGGAAGTGTCGTGTACCTGTAAGTTCATAAAGCCGTTTTTCCGTACTATTGCTAACAAACAAAGAAGCAAACAAACGAACGAACAAACATACAAACAAACGAACAAACAAACAAACTCGACCAAACACAATACCTCATCGGACTCTGTTCTGGCGAGGTAAAAATTAGAGTAAAGGAGCCATGGAGGTTCTTTCTTATCCCTGTGTTCATTCAGGCTCTCCTCGGCCTAAATAAATTCATCCAGAGGTACCCGGAAAGCAATAAAGGTACGACATACACTGAAAGGGTTAGGAGAGGCATGAGTACTTTCTACAGAGTACTTTGAATCTCTCTCTCTCTCTCTCTCTCTCTCTCTCTCTCTCTCTCATTATTTTATTCGGGGGAGGCTGTGGCTGTAATAGTAGAGAAGAGGTCTGCAGTCCTAATGGACCCAGGATCGAATCCCGGTTGGGGCAGGGAGCAGTTTAAGGATTTGAATTTCATAAAAAGCAGACTTTACTGATCTCCCAAAAGACCCGCCGACATGTAAAAATACCCCAGCTAATACCAGTCCACCAGTCCTGTATCAGACAACCCTAGCATGTACTCAACAGGAACGGTGGGTGTTAGCGCCGAAGAGACGACATGTGAAGGTGTGTAGGAGGACTACTGGGCCTTGGGGTAGGCCCTGAAGCCTTTGCCCAGAGTCGGACACGTAAAAAAACTAAAAAAAACTGCATTCATTCAGTTTCTCTCGTCTTCCATTGTTCCTCTCCTGTATACATGCATTTTGGAGATGCCATTTAGTACACCTATTAGGAACGAGAAGATCCCGCATCTCGATTTACTGGTAAAAAAAAAAAAATCGATAAGATCATGGAGAGAGAGAGAGAGAGAGAGAGAGAGAGTCAGATGAGTTGAAAAGGGAGTTAACAAGATCCCTTCCTTCCTCTCACTGCCTTCCCGCTCTCCCTCCTTCCCTGCATGTCTCATCTGCCTCCGTCCTCACCAGCCATGGCGCCTCTCTCTCTCATTTCCTCCCAGATCACCTTCCTTCATGCCTCCTTCCACCACCACCCTCATCCTCTCTCCCTCCCTGCCTTTTTTTATTCCCTCCTCTGTCTCCATGCTGCTCTCCCTCTCTCTCTTTTGACTCCCTCTCTTCCTCTTTTATGGCCTTTCTTCTTTGATCTCTTCCCTCCTTGCCGCTCCCTCCTTCCTTACCTCTGTTCTTGTCTCCCTGATATCTTCCCTTCCTCATTCCCCTCGTCTCACTTTCCCTCCCGCCTCCTCCTCCTTCACATCCATTTCATTAGACTAACAATTTCATTTCACAGCTGGTAATGACCGGTAGCAGGAGGAGGAGAAGAGGAGGAGGAGGAGGAGGAGGAAGAGGAAGAGGAATAGAGTGGAGAAAGATAACGAGAATGAGAGATTGGAGGGAAGCGGGAAAGGTAAAGCAGATGGGAGAGAGTGGACAACGGAGGAAGGAAGGAGGGAGAGTGGAGGGAAGGTGAAAGGGAGAAAACAGGGAGGAAGAGGAGTGGGGCAGAAGGACGGAAGAAGATTGGGAAAAAAGGACAAAGAGACAGAGGGTTGAGACAAGTTGAACCGATGGAGGAATGATGAAAGGAGGAAAGGATGGCAGAGGAAAAATAATCTGATTAAGAACACAAAGGTTTTTCCAGCGGAAGGTAATAAGCCTACTTATAGCGATTTTTTTTATTCAAGGAAGAAGGAATTAAAGGCCAGGAGCCTGCAAGTTGTTCCAAGAAAACAAAAAAACAAAAACGAGATAACAGAGAGCCAAATTCAAGATCCGTACATTTCGAGATGGCTGGACACACTGATCTGGAAAGACTGGAGATCATAAGCAGTAGGAAACACAGACAGAAAAAGACAGTTCCAGAGGTGACTGTTGCATATATGAAGGACTGGGAGTAGCGGTTTACTCTTGCATTAGAGAGTTAGACTGAAAAGCGGTGAGAGTTTGATGCTAGACAGGTGTCATGCACTCGTCTAAGTGGTGAGGGGATGCAAGTAGACAGTTCTGAGAAGCAGTGAACATTGAAGTAGGGACAGAAATGAGATGAAGATGCAACAGTGCACCGAAGAGACAGAGGTTGAAGGGAGCCAGTAAGAGGAAGGGAGTTAATGAGACGAAAACCCTTTGACTCTACCCTGTTGAGAAGAGCTGTATTTATTTTTTAAGATAATGAATGGAGGAGGGAAAAACAAAGGGACAAAGAATAAGTCCATGTGCCTAAAGGCATCCTCCATTCATAAAATATTTATAACAACTGGATTTAAATTAAAGTGGATTAAATGTTTGTGGGAAACAACTCCCAGGAAGTGAATTTAAAAGAGTAGTAGTTCTGGGGAGGAATGAATTTTGATCAGCAGAGGTTCTGCATTGCTGGGGAAAGAGTGTGAGTTCATGGGAGCTCCCAGATGCCCGAGTATTTCGGGAGAAAATGTGAAGGGGAGGCACAATTGAAGCCAGTTCGTCAGAGCATTTATGGTAAAAATATTGATAAAATAATGCTAAAGTAGCAACATCTCTATGTACTGATAATGGAGGAAAGTCCTGCATAATGGCAGGATTATTGATTAGCCTAATGGCTTTATTTTGAATTTTTTCCAACTGCTTCAGTGCAACCGCTCCTCATCCACTCCACAGTGGTGAACAGTACATGAGGAGCCTCCCTACACATGAGAGTTGTATTCTACACAGGGGCGAAAAACCCGTGTATAAAGTCAATAACTGTGCAGGGGTAAAGAAGGCACAGAGTCGGCTTTGCACACCTAATCTCCTGGAAACAGATTCTACAAGAGAGGTAATATGTTCTTTCCAAGACAAATCCTGAGAGAATGAAACCCCAGGTATATTTAACCCTTATCCACCGGGGGTTTCCCTTCGTCACCCACTCTTCCTTGCGGATAATTTCCAGGATTTGGGAAAAAATTCCCCTACTTCAAACTCTAATATCTGCCAAACTATAATAGTTGGAGAAAAAAAGGATACATAAGACTCACCAACTCTTCCTCTTTCACATGAAGGTATCCTGAGGTCTCCAGATGGTCCCGTCAATGAGTAAGGATAAGTTGAAGATAACTGGTTTTACTCGCTAAGGTGGGCTCATTCTGAGCGTGCACCACTGGCTGTGACCTTGGACTCACTGGCTAGTGTTGGCAGCACTGACTGAAGTGGTGATTGTAACACTGTCAGGGCATCCTTGGATGGAATGTGGAAAATCCACTCGATCTTCGACATTTCCCTACTCACTGTTGTAAGGATGAGTCATCACCCTGTCGTTGTGGCTCCCCAGTGGGTTTTCCACCTGTTTCATAGTGCCACTATGCCCCATAGGTGTGTGGGGGAAAAAAGTAGCTCTTTGTTTTTTTGTACTCCCTTCTTGTGTCAATTATAATAATTTCCCTCAACTATGACACTTATAATTGTACTTGACATCACGATTACGGGTAATTACACTTTGACAAGTAAATGCTGTGGCTGTTTCATGCAGGATGGTTGAATACGAGGTAATTACTTGTACTTTAATTCAGACTGATTTGTACTAGTCAGGGGCATCATGCAAATCTTACAAATTTTATACACAACATACATTATTTGTATTTCACATCACAGATACGCTTATGATCACATATTCAGCACTATTTTCCTGAGTATCGAGGGAAAAAATTAAGTTATAGACAATGAGGTAATTTTCTTTCTAGCCCTCTCTCAAGTGGTTTTCTTTTATGTAACAAATAGGCTATCTCAAGGTATTTCCAATAATTTTTTCATCAGTAACCAATCAACAGTAACACTTATTGCATTGAACTTGTAGACCTTATTATAAAACACTTATAGCACTTACTAGAAATCACTTATAATATCTAACATTTCACTTATATATAAAAGAAACACACACTTGTGGACACCTGTATACTATTTGCACTTTCCCACACACCTGCTCAGTAAGCACGCTCGGAGTGATACTTGCAAAAAATTTAGGTCATAGGGGGACCTTGCACTCTGCATATTGGTAGGCTGTCTATTTTCGTGCTGGGGGACGGCGTTTGGACGTGTGACAGACGTGGCACTGCCTGTATGCCTAATGACCTGCTGTGGTACGGCCATCCTCTACTAGCCTGTGCTGTCAGAAATACTCGGCAGAGCTTGGCCTGTCTGCTGTAGATGCTGTCCCCAACCTAGCACCTGACACCTGTGCAGTTAAATACTTTTCAAGGAGTTTGCGTGCCAGCTCTCTCTCAAACTCTCATAGAGAGAGGGGTTTCCTGACAAGGTCCTTCAACAGTATGAAACTGTTCAGGAAAGTGATATCAAGAAGGTGTAAAAACGCCTTCTTGTACCACCTGCAGGACTTATGTTGGCAATCAACCTCACCAATATGCATGTCCGATTTATCAACAAGCCGCATATTGATATTATAATAGTTGATAGCATCTGGCTTCAATACGGATTCCCTGGTCGTGTAGTCTAGTTTTCCCTTTTCCTCAAACACACCCTTATGTTCTGTTGACAACATGTTAACCCATCTCTTGTCATGCCAGAGACAGACTAACATGTTGCCACATTTCTTGGTAAGAAGGGCTCCATTCTCAGGATTTGCTGGGAATACAGGGAGATTCTTTTTGTTTGTCCAACAGTTCCGCAGGACTCAGTACCGTGTTCAAGCAATACTTGGGCAACGCCGGGGCCATGTAATAATTACTGGTGTACAGAGTGTGGTACCTGTTGAAATACCTTTCCATCAGCACTTTCATGACTGATGCTGAGAGACCGCGAGGATCGTCTCTAGGTATATCAACATCTGTTGCCAAATAAACTGTCACGTCAAGCACATATCAAGTTTTGCAGTCGCAAAGGACAAAGAATTTCAGCCCAAAGCGGTGATGCTTGGATGACACACATTGAATAAACGCCAACCTGCCCCTGAATAACACCAATGACTCGTCAATTACCACTTTCTGAAACAGACGAAAAATCCTGGAAAATTACTCGTTGAGCATTTTTAGAATGGGTCTAATTTTCCACAACCTGTCGTTTGGCACAGGCCCATAATTTCTATTGAAATGGAGTAACCTTAGTATGGCCAGATACCTGATATACTTACTGAAGACAGGTATACCCATGAGTTTGTCTACTGACCAATAGCCATGAAGCACATGTTTTCTTACGGATGGTAAGGACTAGCCACACAAACAAATCCCCCACCTCCACAGGTTACCAGTCCCCCATGTGTGTGCTTCACTGACAGCCATGTCCTGCCACCGCACACACATTGACTGGTGGAAATTTATTTCTTCCACCAAGTATTGCATAACTTCAATCATGAAAATTGTCCTGAAAATACTGCTAATAGTCAAGGACCTGAGGGGAAGCTCAGACTCCTGAACACCTGCTCCTTCCTTATCAAACACCAGCACAGATGGCTCAAATCCTGTTCCATCCTCCCAAACACAGCTTTCCCCTCTATCCATATCTGATAAAGCGGGCCGTTTGCCATATGCAGGACATTTTTTCTGTGTGCGTGAACACTCCCGTGCATGCCCATGTGCACACCCGCAGGCAGGGAGTGAGGGGGAAGGAGAGGGAGAGGTGTGGGATGTGGGGGAGTAAGAGGGTGATGGCTCACCTGATGTGGGCCTTCCCTGGGGAAACGCTTGCTTTTTTTTTTTTTTTATGTGGGGAAGAAGGAACCAAAGGCAATGAGCCCGCAAAACTGTTCCTTCCAAGAGAAAAACAAAATACGAGAGAGAGCCAATTTCAAGATCCATTCATTTCGAGATGCCTTGACACACTGCATTTGAAAGACTGGAGATCATAGGAAGCAGGAAATACAGACAGAGGGAGACAGTTCCAGAGTTGACCTGTTCCATTAATGAAGGACTGGGAGTAACGGTTAACTCTTGCATTAGAGAGTTGGACAGAAAAGGGGTGAGAGTTTGCTGCTAGACGGGTGCTACGCGCCCGTCACAGAAGTGGAGGAATGCATGCAGACAGCTCAGAGGAACAGTGACGATTGAAGTAGCGATAGAAAAGAGATAAAGATGCAACATTGCGGCGAAGAGACAGAGGTTGAAGGGAGTCAGTAAGAGGAGGAGAGTTAATGAGACGAAAAGCCTTTGACTCCACCCTATTGAGAAGAGCTGTATGTGGGAAGCCTCCCCACACATGAAAGTTGTACTCCACACAGGGGCAGATAAAACCCCTGTAAAGAGTCAACAATAGTGCAGGGGCAAAGAAGGAACAGAGTCGGCTTAGCACACCCAATCGCTTGGAAGCAGATTTTACAAGAGATGTAATATGATCTTTCCAAGACAAGTCCCGAGCAAATGAAACCCCAAGCATGTTCAACGATGATGCAGGATTAAGTTGAGTATTATTAAACATAAGTAGGTATACCTGTGGAAGATTTGTCGGGTTGATAGGTCCAAAAACTGGGTCTTTGATGCATTAAAAACAACAAGATTATTTTTACCCCAGTCAGAGATACGAGCCAAGTCAGACATTAGGTGTGCCATAGCCTCATTCCTTGCCTGTTGAAGTAACTGCTGAGATGGACGTTGTGGGAATCGAATGGAAAGGTGAAGGGTGGAGTCATCAGCGTATGAGTGGATAGGGTTAGATGTACAGCTTAGAAGGTCACTGATGAATAAAAGGAAGAGAGTTGGTGATAGGACAGAGCCCTGAGGAACACCTCTGTTAATAGATCTAGGAGAAGAACGATAGCCATCTACAACAGCTGCTATAGAACGACCAGAAAGGAAGCTAGAGATGAAGGCACAGATAGAAGGATAGAAACCGTAAGAGGGCAGTTTGGAAATTAAAGATTTATGCCAGACTCGATCGAAAGCCTTTGAGATGTCTTGTGCAATTGCAAAGCTTTTGCCAAAGTCCCGAAAGGAGGATGACCAGGAGTCTGAAACGTAGGTGAGAAGATCGCCTGTGGAGCGTCCCTGACGGAACCCATACTGACGATCTGAAAGAAGATTGTGATAGGAAAGATGCTTTAAAATTTTTCTATTAAGAATAGACTCAAAAACTTTTGAGATACAGGATGTTAAAGCAATTGGACGATTGTTAGAGGGTTAGGAATGGTCACCCTTCTTTGGGACCGGCTGAATGAGAGCGAACTTCCAGCAAGAAGGAAAGGTACAAGTTGACAGACAAAGGCAAAAGAGTTTGCCTAGGCGGAGTGTAAGCACAGAAGCACAGTTCTTAAGCACAACAGGAGGGACTCCATCAGGCCCATATGCCTTATTAGTACTGAGGCCAGCAATGGCAGAAAATACATCAGCTGAAAAAATTTTAATGTTAGCCATGAGGAAGTCAGAGGGGGGAAGTGATGGAGGAACAGCACCGGAATCGTCTAAAGTGGAAATGGAGGAGAAAGTCTGTGCGAAGAGATGTGCTTTATCAGTAGAAGAAATAGCTACAGAGCCATCAAAGTAGAAAAGAGGAGGGAAGGATGATGAGGTAAAGTTGTTAGAAAGGTTTTTGGCAAGGTGCCAGAAGGAGCGGGAAGAATTCAAGTTAGAGAGTTGAGAGCATTTTGTATGGATGAAATTATTTTTAGCAGAGCAAAGAACAGACTTAGCACGATTCCGGGCAGAAATGTATAAAAGATGTGATTCAGGGGTGGGTTGGCTCCCGTACCTTTTATAGGCCCTCTCCTTGTTGCGGACAGCATTAGAACAAGCGTGATTAAACCAAGGCTTTCGTGCTCAAAGGATATGAGAAAGGAATGTATGCTTCCATGCCCGAGAGAATAACCTCCGTAATGCTCAAGGCACACCCAGATGGCTCCCGGCCATGGAAGCAATAATCATTCCAGGGAAAATCAAAGAAGTACTGTCAGGTGAGACCAATGTGGAAAATTCCAGTCTTGAAGGGCCTGGTTATGGTGATTCCGCCCTTGAATTACTCGGTGAGGTAAAGGTAGACGTTCGAGGGTGAGACGATAGTGAGCAAGCGGTGAGCATGATGGTGAGACAGCTCGTCGGAGTTTATTTCACAGATGACTGCCAACTCCACATTCACCCACCTGGTGTGCTGGGTCATCTACATCCTCCTTCTCAGTGAACTCATCACTGTCGAAGGTCCTGCCCTTCTCCTGCAGGAGTCTGAGAGCCTTTTCAGGCAGCTGAGAGTGGGGAGGGGTCGGAGGGCAAGAGAGGTCACTTTCTACATGGTAACTCCTCTCCTCTGAGGATGTACTCTCATTAAGTGTCCGTGAGGACAAGGTTTCATCAAAGGCAAGACCGATGGCACTGTTACTCAGTCCTTTTCCCGGCACTAAGGGCAGAACTTTTGCAGGGGTCGATGATGCAATCGGCCCTGCATGCAGTGGGATGGAATCTGATGACCATGATGATGAAGACATGGCACCTCACTCTACCAGTGCTGTGTACAGACTGAACCGCGCATCTATGGGGTACCTAGGGGCCTACCTACCCTATGGGTGTCATAAAAAAGGGTTGCAAGTTCAAAGAGTGGCAGGAAGGTGCTTGCGGGATGTTCCGTCAGCCAACGGCGCTCTGTACCCTGAATCGTGACTGCTATATATGTCAGCCAGTGACTAGAGGTTAAAGATGATGTAGGACTAAGCTGAATAATATTAAAAATTAGACGATACTCTTGCAGAAGATAGATGTAAGAACTGAGTTTTTGATACATTAAAAACAACAAGATTACTTTTACCCGAATCAGAGATATGAGCCAAGTCAGACAGTAGGTGTGCCATAGCCTCATCCCTTGTTTGTTGAAGTAACTGCTAAGATGGACACTGCAGGAAACGAATGGAAAGGTAAAGAATGGAGTCATCAACAGATGAGGAAAACAGGTTAGATGTAAGGCTTAGAAGGTCATTGATGAATTAAAGGAAAACAGTTGGTGACAGGACAGAGCCACCACTATTGATAGCTCTATGAGAAGAACGGTGGTTTTCTACAACAGCAGCTATAGAAAGACCTGAAAGGAAGCTAGAGATGAAGGCACAGATAGATGGATAGTAACCATAGGGGGGCAGTTTGGAAATTAAAGATTAATGCCAGATTCGGTCGAAAGCCTTTTAGATGCCAAGTGCAATGGCAAACCTTTCACCAAAGCCCCGAAAGGAAGATGACCAGGGGTCTAAAAGGTAGCTGAGCAGATCGCCAGTGGAGCACTCCTGGTGGAACCCATACTGGCGATCTGAAAGAAGGTTGTGATTTTCTCTTCTTAATAGACTCAGAAACATTTGAAATACAGGATGTTAAAGCATTTGGCCAATAGAGGGTTGGGAATGGTCATCCTTGTTTGGGATAAGCTGAATGAGAGAAAACTTCCAGCAAGAAGGAAAGGTACATGTTGACAGCAAATCTGATAGAGTTTACCTAGGCACGGTGTAAGCACAGAAGCACAGTTCTTGTGGACAATAGGATGGACCCCTTCAGGCCCATATGCCTTGTCAGTATTGAGGCCAGTAATGGCAGAAAATACATTTATTGAAGAAATCTTAATGTCAGCCACGAGGAAGTCAGAGGGGGAAAGTGATGGAGGAACAGCAACGGAGTCACCAAAGTGGAATCAGAGGAGAAAGTCTGAGCGAAGAGTTCTGCTTTATCAATAGAAGAAATAGCTATAGAGCCACTAAAGTGGAAAAGAGAGGGAAAGATGATGAGATAAAGTTGTTAGAAAGATTTTTGGCAAGGTGCCAGAAGGAGTGGGAAGAATTCGAGTTGGAGAGTTCAGAGCATTTAGTGCAAATGAAATTATTTTTATCAGAGTGAAGAACAGACTTAGCACGATTCCGGGCAGAGAAATAAAAGAAATGAGATTCAGGGATGGGTTGGCTCCAGTAGTTTTGTAGGCCTTGTCCTTTTTATGGACAGCATTAGATCAATCATGATTAAACCAAGTTTTCTTTCATTTGTCAAAGGATATGAGAAAAGAATATATGCTTTAGTGCCAGAGAGAATAATCTCTGTAATGAACAAGACAAATTCAGATGGCTCCCAGCCATGGAAGCAATAACCATTCAAGGGAAAATCAAAGAAGTACTGCCTGAGGGCCTCCCAATCAGCAGCTCCAAAATGCCACAACTGACACC
Source organism: Coenobita brevimanus (assembly GCF_032717465.1). Classification (NCBI taxonomy): domain Eukaryota; kingdom Metazoa; phylum Arthropoda; class Malacostraca; order Decapoda; family Coenobitidae; genus Coenobita; species Coenobita brevimanus. The sequence goes on along the minus strand of NC_136957.1, from coordinate 4,920,996 downwards.
TGATGGAAGAGTCCACAGGCGTTATTGGAGCAACAGGACAGGTGAGAGTGATAAGGTTGTGATCGGAAGCCCAACGGACAGGAATGATTAACAGCGTAGGCAGAAGGATTAGTTGTAAGGAAGAAGTTAAGTATATTGGAACTCTCTCCAAGGAGGTCAGCGATACGGTTAGGGTGCTGTACAAGGTGCTCTAGGTCATTAAGGACCGAAACAATGTAGGTTTGTTCACCTGGTGGATCAGTGAAAGGGGAGGAGAGCTAAAGGTGGTATTGAACATTGAAATCTTCTAGAATGGAGATTTCATTGAAAGGAGAAATTTATACGATGTGTTCCATCGTAGAAGTAAGATAGTCGAAGATTTTTTCATCATTAGTAGAATTAGGAGATAAGTAAACAGCACAGATATATTTAGTCAGACAATGACAGGAAAGCCGAAGCCAGAGAGGAGAGAATTCAGAAGATTCAAGTTCAGGAAGATGACAGCTAGAATTGTCATTGCGTACATATACACAACATCCATCTTTGGCTATGAAACGAGTATAGAGAAAGTAGAAGGATACAGAAACGTGTTTGCTATCAGTTGCCTCAGACAACTGAGTCTCAGTTAGGAAGAGAAGGTGAGGTTTAATGGAGGATAGGTGGTGCTCAACAGAGAGAAAGTTAGAGGAAAAGCCACGAATGTTGCAGAAATGAAGAAGTCAGTCAGACAGTGGTTCCAGGCATCTCAGTGGGTCGTCACTGGGAGAGGGGCGGATGGTGGGGGCATTTGTGGTCCCCCCTCCCCGGGGACTCTGATGCCTGGTTTTTAGATACCAATGTTTTGTTCAATTTTCAGTAGGAAGTGTAGTGTGTAATGTGCATGCAGTCTGGTGTTGACAGTAAGACGAACTAGCATTGAAGAACATGCTGGCCTACTCTCTGTGTTACTGAAACACTGAAAAAGTTCAGCAAAGGGAGATGGGCGGAAGCTAGTCCCTACGGCTCATGAAATGGCTCATGAAATGGGAGCTCCAGCTCTCACTATCATCAGCTTTCCATCCACCTTGGGAGTATATCCCTGCTCGACTGGTGCTACAGTCTGCTCCCTCTAAAAGAGGTAGACCTGATAAACTGTAGATGTAGGCCTTTCTAGAGGCAACATCACAATAGGATAGAGGGACAGGTTGGTGTGAAACTCAGTTTTCCCTGACAGTTTAATAACCACAAAGTAAAACAAGAAGGATCACTCAGAGAGTGCAACACCCGTGGCCACCGCCCGATCTAAGAGCCGACTATTTTATCTTGCCCTGTGACCATGACCTGCGATAGATTACTCCCAAAATCAACATATTACATTCTTGTCTAACCCTTACCCTTCCACCAAACATCGTTTAAATAAGATTATAACTACTAGAGTTGACTTCGCCCAGTGACCATTAAGTCTGACCTTTCCCTGTGACCATAACTCATAATGATAGTTCTTAAAATCGAATATCTTTTTACTTCTCCTACCTGAACACACACACACACTTATGTTTTCAGCGGTGTGTGTGTGTGTGTGTGTGTGTGTGTGTGTGTGTGTGTGTGTGTGTGTGTGTGTGTGTGTGTGTGTGTGTGTGTGTGTGTGTGTGTTCTTTTCTTTATCTCTCCTTCATCTTCCGTCCCTTCCTCATTCTCCTTTCTTTACCCCCCCTCCCTCCCTCTTTCCTATTCCCTCCCTCCGTCCATCTTCTACTTCTTTCATCTTGACTCTACATTGAAAGGCAGGTATCTTTAGTCCTGATTAGAACGTGTGCACCAGTTTGTGTGTGTGTGTGTGTGTGTGTGTGTGTGTGACGGTGTTCAGGTAAAAGAAGTAAAAAGATATTCCATTTTAAGAACTATCATTCAAGTTTAAGGTCACAGGAAAAGGCCAAAATTCATGGTCACTGGGCGAAGCCAACTCTGGCAGTTATCTTATTTAAACGATATTTGGTGGAAAGATAAGGGTTAAGCAAGAATGTAATATGTTGATTTTGAGAGTAATCCACGGGAGGTCTAGCTCATAGGGCAAGATAAAATATTCGATTCTAAGATCAGGAAGTAGGCACAGGTGTTGCACTCTGCGTGATCCTTCACGTTTTACTCTGTGGGTATAAAACGGTCAGGGAAAACTGAGTTTCTCACCAACCTGTCTCTCTATCCCACTGTGATATAGCTTATTGAAAAGGCCTCCACCTACAGTTTATCAACGCTGTCAGGGCTACCTCGCTATAAGTAGGCTTATTACCATCCGCTGCAAAACTTTAGTATCCTGAATCATATCTATCTAGCTATCTATCGATAGATAGATAGATAGATATTTTACTCCGCCATCCTTTCCTCGTCTCGTCACCCCTCCATCTGTTCTTCTTGTCTCAGCCTTCTATTTCTATGTCCTTTTTTTTTTTTTTCACTCTTCCCTCCTTCTGCCCCACTCCTCGTCCTTCCTGTTTTCTCCCTTTCACCTTCTCTGCACTCTCCCTCCTTCCATCCTCCGTCTTTCTGTTCACTCTCTTCCATCTGATTTACCCTTTCCCCTCCTCTCCAAGCTCTCATTTCTCGTTATTCTCCTACTTCTCCTCCACTGCCTCCTTCTCCTCCTCCTCCTCCCAGTCATTACCAGCTGTGAAATGTAATTGTTAGTCTAATGAAATGGATGTGAAGGAGGAGGGGGTGGGAGGGAAAGTGAGACGAGGGGAGTGCGGGAGGGAAGATATCAGGGTGACAAAAAGAGAGGTAAGGAAGGAGGGAGCGGCAAGGAGGGAAGGGATCGAAGAGGAGAGGATATAAATAAGGAAGAGGGAGTCAAAAGAAAGAGAGGGAGAGAAGCATGGTGGCAGAGGTTAGAATAAAAAAATGCAGAGGGAGAGAGGACGAGGATGGTGATGGAAGGAAGCATGAAAGAAGAAGGTAATCTGGGAGGAAATGAGAGATTAAGACGTCAAGGTTGCTGGGGACGGAGGCAGAGAGACACGCAGGGAAGAAGGGAGAATCGGGAGGCAGTGAGACGAAGGGAGGGGTACGTTTTTACCTCCGTTTCAACGTCTCTCTCTCTCTCTCTCTCTCTCTCTCTCCACGATCTTATTTTGAATATATATATATATATATATATATATATATATATATATATATATATATATATATATATATATATATATATATATATATATATATATATTTTTTCCCCACGAATAAATAGAGATATGAGATTGTTTCCTTTCTAATCCTAAATGACATCTCTAAAATATCGTACCATATGTATAAAGGCAAGGAACAATGAAAGACGGGAGGAACTGAATGAACACAGATAAAATCATGACGTCCTGAGACAGAGACAGAAAGAGAGAGAGAGAGAGAGAGAGAGAGAGAGAGAGAGAGAGAGAGAGAGAGAGAGAATATCTGTAAACACGTGCAGAAATCAAGTAATGTAAATCACATATTGTTTTTAAGGCAAAATTTCTTTGACTTCAGTCACAGTACTATTAGTTGACTTTAATTATGAAGTTTAAAATCTGATAACAAATTATTCTCATTATTCAGACGGTGCCTGAATCGGTAGAGAGGCGGCCTGTAGTTCTAATAGACCAAGGTTCGAATCCCGGCTGGGGCAGGGAACAGTTTAAGGATTTGAATTTCAGCGACTGTTGCTATTTCCGGGAATGCTCGTCGGCGAAGAGGTGACGGTGCGGCCTTATTCTTTACCAACATCCGCGGCCTTACCACAAATTTAAACTCAGTTTATTTCTTCCTTCAGTCCATATCCCCTTTGGCCCTTTTCCTCACAGAACCACAAATCTCACCCTCTACCGATATATCTCCATTTTGTTTTCCCGGTTACCATCTCCTTACAAACTTTAAACAAGGGGGGCACCTGTTGTTATATCAAATCCCAATATGCAGTTGATACTATTTTAAACTTCACTTCATCCAGTTTTGATTACTCATTATATAAATTAAATTGCCAAACCATTACCAAATATATCTGTGTAGTTTATCGTTCCCCCAATGCTTCTTCGGAACCCAGTGTATTTGATTCCATATCCACTCAGTTGAGTAACCTTGACCTTGCACTTGGCAATGAAATTACCATTTTGGGTGATTTTAACATACACAATGTTGAATGGTTATTGCATTCTGCCTGGACTGACGACGCCGGTCTAGAATGCAAGCTGTTTGCGGAATCGTTTAACCTCACCCAGTTGGTAAAGCAACCAACCAGAATACCTGATAATCCTGACCATAATGCCCATCTCTTGGATTTATTCTTGACAAATAATCCAGATTAATACAGGATAGAGGTACTGTCACCACTTGGATCCTCTGACCACAATCTCATCAAAGCCTCATTAGTTAACCCTTCTACACCTCCCCATTCCGAACCTGTCAGGGTGACCCGATGGCACTTTGACAGGGCAGACTGGGATGGATTTAGAAATTATCTTGCTGATGTTCCATGGCAGTCTTTCTTCTTTAGTGATCCCAATACTACCCAGTCCCACATTTGTGACTTAATACTAGCTGGTATGGATTTATTCATACCAAGTCAACAGTTCACTAAAAGATCAAACTCTCCAAAATGGTTTGATGGCAATTGTGCCAGAGCAACAGCCCAAAAGTCATTAGCATATAACTCTTACTTAAAATAAAAAACATCTGAATCACTCTCCCAATTTAAAATTGCTAGAAATCATGCAAAAGCTGTATTAAATCTATCTAAATCAAACTTTCTTCAAAAGCAAGCATCAAAACTACTTAACAACCCTAATGACAATAGAATATTCTGGTCAACTCTTAATTCTTTCAATTATAACTTTAACAAGTCATCTTCCATTCCCCCACTACAATCTTCAGATGGCATTATTACAAATGACCCACGTGGGAAAGCAGATATCTTTGCTAGTACCTTTGCAAGAAACTCTACCATAGATCATACCAGCCAGAATGTCTCAGTACTGGAACTTGATTCTCCCGAAATTGACCCACTTAAAATACAGACAAGATTCGTAAAATCCATCCTAGACAATTTACCTACCAACAAAGCTCCAGGCCCAGATGGAATTCCTGCAATTGTTTTGAAAAAGTGTTCCCCTGAACTTGCCTCTGTCCTAGCCAAATTATTCAGACTATGCATACGTACTTCTTTATTCCCAAATTCATGGAAAGAAGCCAATATCCACCCAGTTCCGAAGAAAGGAAGTTCGTCTGACCCCTCCAATTACCGACCAATAGCTGTCACATCTTCTCTTGGTAAGGTATTTGAAACTTTAATTAATAAGCATATTGTTAAACATCTTGAATCCAACAACTTAATTAGTGATAGACAATACGGTTTTCGCCACGAAAGATCCACCATTGACATACTCAATCTCTTAACTCATACCATCCATCAGTCAATTGATCTTTTTGGCAGTAGCTCTTGATATGTCTAAAGCTTTCGACAGAGTATGGCACCGTTCCATGCTGTCCAAACTCACTTGCTATGGACTAACGTCTTTTGTTCCTTTGATTTCTTCTTATCTTAGTGACAGGAAAATAAGAGTAAAAGTAGATGATGAATATTCGAATTTCCACTCAGTTAACGCCGGCGTGCCGCAGGGATCAGTTCTGGCACCAACCCTATTTCTGGTTCATATTAATGATCTCTTATCTGTCATTCACAATCCCGTTCACTCATATGCAGATGACTCAACACTACATAGTTCAGTCACACTCAGACATCCATTTACAAAGTCTAATATCTCTACCTCTCAACTCAGTACAGCCATCTCCATAAATCAAGATCTAGCTACAATCAGTGAATGGGGACAAAACAACCTTGTCTCTTTTAATGCTAGTAAAACTAAATATATACAGTTTACTAATAGACAGATATTAACAGATTCGTACATTACCTTCAGTGCTACTAATATTCCCATCTCCAAAAGTATTGAAATTCTTGGTGTCTCACTTAACAGTGCCCTCAACTGGACCTCTCATGTCAGATCACTTGCTAAGGCCGCCTCAGAGAAACTTGGATTATTGTACAGAGTCCATAACTTCTTCACCGATGAGCAGTTAGCTATAATTTATAAGAGTCATGTGCGCTCTCAGCTTGAATATTGCTCACCCTTGTGGAATGGTTGTGGAGAGGTTGCATTGAGACAACTGGACAAAATTCAGAATAAAGCTGTTAGAATTATTAACAACCCTGCCATTACATATAAACTACCTCCCCTGCAAGTAAGAAGGAATGTTGCCTCCCTTGCATTATTTTACAGATATTTTTTTGGCAAGTGCTCAGACGAGGTTGCGTCCATGGTGCCGCCTCTCCATGCTTTCCCTCGTGCTACACGGGCATCTGGCAGCGCTCATGACTGGAATGTCACTCAACCATATTGCAGAACTTCTGCCTATCAGAATTCTTTCATTCCCCGAACTGCATCTCTCTGGAACTCGCTTCCCCAGAGTTGTTTTCCTCCAAATTTCAACCCACAACTGTTCAAGTCTAACTGTTACAGATATTTTATGAATGGAGGATACCAGTAGTCTGGTGTATGGATTTTTTTTTTTTCCCATTTGTTTTTCCTTCCTCCGTTCTGTTATTTAACCCTTAAAAAAAAAAAAAAAAAAAAAAAAAGACTTTACTGGTCTACCAGAGGACCCTCCGAGAAGTAAGAATACCCCCGTTAATACCAGTACACCAGTCCTGTATGAGACATCCCTAGCATGTATTCTATATGGACTGTGGGTGTTAGCGCCGAAGTGATGATATGTGGATAATGGACCTTGGGATAGGCCACTGCCACCGAGAAATAGGTCTTGAAGCCTTTGTCCAGAGTCGGACACATTAAAAAAAATAAAAAAATAATAGTATAAGATGCATTACATGTCATGCTTCACTTAGGAGAAGGTAGAATGACTGCAAAGCCAAGGAGAATACACTGCCAAGCCCCAGTAAAAAGCAGAGAACAGAACTGCACCATAAACAAGCGTCGTTTCATCATCACGTCATGTTTTATTCACCATAAGGAAGACCAAACATAAGCTCGTCCTCTATACTCTCTCCCCCTCGAACTTCCCTCTCATGCTTTTGCCTTTCGTCTCTCCCTCCATCGGTCCATCACTCTGGCTGAGCCAGTTCTAAATGGATCTTGGGCTGAACAATCCCACACGACCGCTCCAGACACATTATCTCACTGTTCTCTGTGAACCTCTGCCTCCTTTCCTACTCTTCTTCATCTTTCCTTATCATCACTGGCATACAGTAAGTTTCAGATTCTCTTCCAAATGCCTCCAACTCGTTATTACCTCTATCATTACATTCTTTTGTTATCCATCTCTTTTAAGTAACCTTCTTGTTCTCCTCATTCTTCCATTCTGGCACTCCAGCCTTTGTTTTTAAACATTCTACTTTATTTTTTACTTCATCAGTTTTCCTCCCTTTCTCTTCACCTGCCCTTAATAACGCATGATCCTTCATTTCCCTACTTCCTGCTCTGTGTTTCTCGTCATCAACTCTCCTACTTATTTCGTTCAGTTTTCATTTTACCGCTTCTAAAATAAGAACATTGATTTCTTTCTTACAGCCATCTCTACTTTCATTCGACCTACTTCACTGTTCAGTTCTCATCCAAATCCATTGTACTGTATTATAAAATATGCATTGTTATATGGCATCTCTCACATTCTCTCTTAGACTTCATTCTTTCCTTCATTTGCACTTCCCCTTTCCTCTTTACCGATATTCTTTCACACATACTACCGTTTATCTATTATATCTTTCCTTTATACTTCTTTATCGAACTGACTCCCATCTTTCTAACACTGTTCTGCGTAATATTACTAGACACGCTTTTCTTTCTTCTCTTTATAATTTTTTTCGATGTCTACTTCGCTTTCCTTCCATTTGACTGCCCTCCTCCCAGCTCACATACCCCTTCTCATATACCTCTCCATTTCATCCCTCCATCTCATCCTTGGCCTACACCTCCCTCTCCCCCCATCCACCTCACTCACATACACTCTCCTCGTTAGTCCCTCGCTCTCCACATGGCCAAACCACCTTATTGTATATCTCCTAACACTTTCTATCACACCCACATCCACACCACAACGCTCCTTCACTTCCTCATTTGTCAGTCTGTCTCTCCGTGTAACTTCACATGCTCCTCATATAACTCATTTCCACTGCTCTCACTCTTGATTTGTGTCCCTGCAACAAGGTCTAAGCTTCACTTCCGTGAGTGAGAGGTGGTGCCACAATACTGTCATGCAGTGGCTTTTTACTTCTTTGCTCACTTCCCTGTTTCTTAACACTGTTTTCAGAGAACCAGCAACTTGTCTTCCTTGTTGTGCCCTTTCAAGCACTTCATCCTCCAAACTTCCGTCCTTGCTCATCACACTACCCAAGTACTTAAATGCACCCACATTTTCTATTTCCTCATCATCCAGCCTCACTGTACATTCAGCAACGTCACTTCTCTCGAAGGCCATAAGTTTACTCTTCCATATATTCATCTTTAGATTTTGTCTGTTGCACACTCTCCCAAACTTATTCACCAAGCCTTGCAGTTCTGTTTCGTCTTCACTTAACAATATTGTATCATATGCAAACAAGAGTACAAGAAGTTTCGAAATGCAGTCCTTTCTCCTTAAGGCCACTCCAACATCCACTGCCCTACCTTGTATCTCTTTTATAACCCCATCCATATACAGACTGAACAGCCATGGAGACATGAGATATCTCTGTTTCAATCCAACATTCAGAAAGAAAAACTCACTTAGTTCACTATCCACATTTACTGCAATCTTAGCACCCTCGTACATACTCTTCCCGGCATTCAACAACTTTCCATTTACTCCATAAATTATATTCTATATATATTTTCCACATTCCTTGTCTATCCACAATGATATATGCTTTCCCCAAATCCATGAAGGCTGCATACATCTTTCCCATCTCTGTCTCCTCCCTTATGTCACGGGATGCAAAATTAATCATATATAATATTGCTGATATCTATCAGATTTTTTGTTAAATTAATACTATTTATTCCATTGGGGAAACCTACAGATCACAAAAGATAAAAAAAAAATTGGAGGAACCCCAAAGATCACACAACAGACTGCCATTTAAGCCTTGTCAGTAAAAATGGGACCATTATCAAAAGCCGAGATTAATGAAATATTCTTATCTACCAGCTGCAACGAGACCAGTTTCCCACAGTGCTGAACTTCCAGTACCAAATCCTTCAAAACATGTAACTTTAAGTGACGAGAATCAAATGAAGCTGGAGCTTATCACGAGGAAAAAGATGAAAAGAAATTTCTGATCCAACATTCCATGCTACCTGTTCTTCCAATGAACCACATTTACTGCCATTAGAAGATCTGAATGACCTTGTTTGTGATTTAGATTTATCTAAGAACCAGGATGAACTTTTAGGTTCAAGATCAAAGGGTTAGAATCTGCTGTGACATGATATCGTTTTCTTTTTTTTCTCTTTCTCTCTCAGCCGCCATGATGATTTCAACGGAAGCTTCTCTGAAGAGGATGGAGTAGTGTTTTGTAAAGATCATAAGCCAGTCGAGGGGGCTTTTGGTCTTTAATGTGGGTGAGTGGTGCTGCTTCACTGACTTCTTAAAAGTCTGCTTGAAAGTGTCCGTCCTTCATAAGAAAAATATATTTCCTTCTGCACCTATTGCACATGCTGCAAACACGAGTCATATGACAATATGAACTTGTTTTTAGAAAACGTTTAGTATGAGAAACATAAATGTAATATCTGAGGAGCTTTAATGGTCATTGCACTTTTGCTAGGGCTGCAGCACTGTTGTGTTTTTTGAGGGGAACTGTAGAGAGAAGCAAAAATACTACATTCGGAAGGATTGGCCAAAGGCACCTAACTTGTTCCGGGCAAGAAAAATGTTGTGAACAGTCCACATGTTGACCTTGAGAAAGTACTGTATACCTTCCTCCATTGCACATCAAGTATTAACTTATGAAAAACTTTGTTAAGCCGATGGATAAAATGCACACTGGATTCACATACCAGATAAATAAGTATCTTCGGATCTGTGATGCCAGAATATTTTTTGTAGGCCCTCAGATCACATAATTGCTAAGAGATGAGAGATTGAAGGAGAACTGAATGAAGCTAAGAAAGCTGCATAGAAGAGTTTCAAAAGTGGCTGCACAAACTGTTGGGGAAATCACAAGGCTAAAAACAATACTTAGATTGTGGGTGACCTTCTTCAGTCACCTTTCCCATCACAACCATCTTTCTGATCATCAGTATGGGTTCCGTCACGGACACTCCACTGGCGATCTTCTCACCTACCTTTCAGACTCCTGGTCATCCTCCTTTCGGGACGTTGGCGAAAGTTTTGCCATTGCACGTGACATCTCAAAGGCTTTCGATCGAGTCTGCATAAATCTTTGATTATCAATCTGCCCATTTACGGTTTCTATCCTTCTGTCTGTGCCTCATCTCTAGCTTCCTTTCTGGTCGCCCTATAGCTCCTATTGTAGGCGGCAACCGCTCTTCTCGTAGAGCTCTCAACAGTGATTTTCCTTAGGCTCTATCCTATTACCAACTCTCTACTTTTTATTCATCAGTGACCTAAGCTGTACATCTAAGCCTATCCACTCACACACTGATGTCTCCACTCTGCACCTTTCCATTCGCTTCCTGCAGTGTCCATCTCAACAGTTATTTCAACAAACAAAGGATGAGTCTATGGCACACCTAATGTCTAAATTGGCTCATACCTCGGATTGGGGTAAAAGTAATGTTGTCGTTTTTAATGCCTAAAAAACTCAGTTCTTACACCTATGAACCTGACAAAATCTTCCATAGGAGTACCCTCTAATTCTTAACAGTATTCAGCTCAATCCTGCGTCGTCTTTAAACATATTTGGGGTTTCATTCCCTCGGAATTTATCTTGGAAAGAACCTATTACCTCTTTGGAAAAATATGCTTCCAAGAGATTGGGTGTGCTAAGCCCACTCCGAGCTTTCTTTAGCCCTTCACAGTTGATGACTTTGTACACGGGTTTATTCGCCCCTGTGTAGAGTACAACTCGCACGTGTGGGGAGGCTCCGTGCATACAACTCTTCTCAACAAGGTGGAGTCAAAGGCTTTTCATCTCAATAACTCTACTCCTCTTACTGGCCCCCTTCAACCTCTGTCTCTTCGCCACACGGTTGCATCTTTATCTCTTTTCTATCGCTATTTCAATGGTCACTGTTCCTCTGAACTGTTTGTTTGCATTCCTCCACGACTTCCGTGGCGTGTAGCACCCCTCGAGCAACATACTCTCATTCCTCTCCTGTTCAACATTCTAATGCAACAGTTAATCGTTACTCTCAGTCCTTCATGTATGAAACAAATCAACTCTGAAACTGTTTCCCTTTGCCTGTATTTCCTACTGCCTATGATCTCCAGTCTTTGAAATACAATGTGTCCAAGCGTCTCGAATTGGACGGATCTTGAAGTCAGCCCTCTTATCTTTTTTTTTTTTTTTCTTGGAGGGAACTATTTGCATGCGTCTGGCCTTTGGTTCCTTCTTCTTTGCTTAAAAAAAGTGTTACCAACCAATGGGGTGCAATATATTATGAAAGATTCATTTCTTGAACTCTCACTTGGGCTTTCTTCCAGAAAACCAGGGTATGGTGAGCTAAGAACACTGTGAGCGTTTTCATTAGGACTACTGCTGGACAATTAAGAGAGACATTCCTGAGGCAAAGTAGCATAAAAGATCAAACACAGCTACTTTTTAAACTACAACTTTGTCTTATAAAGTTTTAATATATAAATATATGAGTTAAAAAATTAAATCGCATGTCACTCAAAAACTTTACCTCACAGAGAAATTTTATAAAGAAATTCGGATTCAGCACCAAAATATACTATAAGAATATGGTATTTTCATCCTTGGGACCTGAAACAAAATCTATTTTGCTTCCCAGTTTAGCAATTGATCCTGGTGTCCATGTCTGCCGTGCTTAAGAGTTAAGGAGCTGTTGAGAGCTGATGCAAGGCAGAGGAAGATTATTAGACTGGCACATATTCTTGTCGGCCGTCGTTGTATTGTAACAATTCTCCCTCCGAGATCATTGTGCACATTACACCCTGTGGCCGGCAGTAAGTGTTGGGTGCCATCGGGCACTCACTTTATAGAGCTGCCTATTTCTTCCTTCATCTTTTTCATTCTTTTTATATTTTTCCCGTCTTTCCTGTAACCCTTCTTTCCACCTCAAGTGACTCTACACAGAATGACAAGTTTAACAGTTTCCTCTAACCGGGGAAACCTTTTACTGTGCTGGGTGGTTGCCATATAACCGGACAGAGGGGTGACATGAAGTTTGCTATGATGTCCTTGTTACCTTCGCTATGGCGAGGCATTCAAAGTTGCAGGTAATATCGATTAACTGCTGTAGGCGATGGCCCTGCCGGGGCGTTTGCTTGCATCCAGTTCATGGGTCTGCTCGACGTGACAACAACAACAACAAACTTGAATATTTTCAGCAAGGAAACGTCATTTCAACTTTATTCATGCTTTTCTCTGGAAGTTATATTCAGCTAAGGACAGATATTTCAAGAAAGCGATTTAGTAATAGCCTTCATGATCTTATACAGGGCTGAATAAAGCAATAATGAGCTGCAAGACTAAGCTACACCAAACTACGAAAAGACATATGTAGCAAATGGGTTAATATTTTTTGCATTTTGTACGCTGCAGATAGTCATTGTCTATATATATATATATATATATATATATATATATATATATATATATATATATATATATATATATATATATATATATATATATATATATATATATATCTATCTATATATATATATATATATATATATATATATATATATATATATATATATATATATATATATATATATATATATATATATATATATATATATATATATATATATATATATATATATATATATATATATATATATATATATATATATATATATATATATATATATATATATATATATATATATATATATATGTGTGTGTGTGTGTGTGTGTGTGTGTGTATATATACATATATATTACCGTATAGAAGAAACAATTTTATGAATGTCAGTTAAAGGTATAATAAGGTGTAATTCAAAACGTACACAGCTAAGCAGTGGTAGCTTCAAAAAGTACATCGCTAATCAGAGATACAAAGTCCTCCATGCCACCGAAAAACGGCACATTATTGTACGAGTATATTACGGTACTATGAACCCATCACAATCACAATTTCTTTGCATGTCTGATAAAACTGGCATAGTAGTGGCATAATAAAGAAGAAAAATAGGCGTAAAGGAGCTTTGGAGAATGTTTATTGTCTCTGTGTTCTTTACCACTCTCCTCGGTCAGAATAAATTCATCTAGAGGTATCAAGAAAGAATAAAGCAACGACATACACTGAAGGAGTTAGGACAGGCAAGAGTACTTTCGACAGAGTACCTCGAATTTCACCACTTCCTAAACTCTCTCTCTCTCTCTCTCTCTCTCTCTCTCTCTCTCTCTCTCTCTCTCTCTCTCAAAGGCATCTCTTTCACAACGCTTTCTCTTATTCCTCCCTCTCATGTTTTCAGTTATCTATATTTCACTGTTTCCATGCCCAGCTCACCGTCACTTACATTCAACCCATTCCTCTTGCTTAAGAATAGTATTTGTTGTTTCTCTCTAGTTTCTCTTCCTTTCCAGATCCATCTTTGTCATCTCCTCATTCTCTGTCTACCCTAGTTTTCTCCCAATCCCCTCTCCCTCCTTCCTCATCTCTCCCCTCCCCCCCCTCACCTCCCACATCGTTCTCTAAGTGAGATGTTCATTAGGGTGATGATGTGTTGTTAGAAGGGCTTTGGACTGTAAGAGAATGGCAGCACTATATTTCCCTTCCTCTACCCCCCCCCCCTCTCTCTCTCTCTCTCCGCTTGTTCTTCCATTTTTCCTCCTTCCTCGATCCATCATCCTTTATAGTATTTAACTTTCTTTCCCCCTCCTTTCTCTCATCTCTCTGTTACATCTCTTTTTTCATTTCTTCTTCTCCGACTCCCTTTGATTCATTTCTCTCACTACATTCTTTCAACTGTGTTTCCTTTTTTTGCTTCCTTTTTTGTCCTTAATTCCTTGTATATTGTTTTCATCATTCTTTATTTTAAATTTTCTTACCCTTAACTCTCACTCTATATCTCCGTTTTCGCTTCCTCTCCCCTGCCTCCGTCTCTGTAGTTTTTCTTTACTCCTTCCCCAGCTCTTGCGATGCGAGAGCAACTGTCATGTTTTGAGCTGTGTGTGTGTGTGTGTGTGTGTGTGTGTGTGTGTGTGTGTGTGTGTGTTCAGGTAAAAGAAGTAAAAAGATATTCGATTTTAAGAACTATCATTAAAAGTTAAGGTCAAAGGGAAAGGTCAGAATTAATGGTCACTGGGCGAAGTCAGCTCTAGCAATTATGACCTTATTTAAACGATGTTTGGTGGAAGGGTAAGGGTTAGGCAAGAATGTAATATGTTGATTTTGAGAGTAATCTATCACAGGTCATGGTCACAGGACAAGAAAAAATAATTGGCCCTTAGATCGGGCGGTGGACACAGGTGTTGCACTTTCTGAGCGATTCTTGTTTTACTTTGTGGCTATTAAACTATCAGGGAAAACTGAGCTTCTCACCAACCTGTCCCTCTATCTCATTGTTATGGAGTGTATTGAAAAGGCCTCCCCCTACAGTTTATCAATCTGTCAGGTCTACCTCGCTATAAGTAGGCTTATTACCTCCTTTCGTCACTCCTCCATCGGTTCTTCTTGTCTCAACCCTCTGTCTCTTTGTCATTTCTTTCCCACTCTCCTTCCCTCCTTCTGACCCACTCCTCGTCCTCCCTGTTTTCTCCCTTTCACCTTCCCTCCACTCTCCCTTCTTGCTTCCTCCGTCTTTCTATTAATTCTCTTCCATCAGCTTTACCCTTCCCCCTTCCCTCCAGTCTCTCATTTCTCGTTATCTTTCTCCACTCTATTCCTCCTCCTTCTTCTCCTCCTCCTCCTCCCAGTCATTACCAGCTGTGAAATGTAGTTGTTAGTCTCATGAAATGAGTGTGAAGGAGGAGGGGGTGGGAGGGAATGTGAGACGAGGGGAGTGAGGGAGGGAAGATATCAGGGAGACGAGAACAGAGGCAAGGAAGGAGGGAGCGGCAAGGAGGGAAAAGATCAAAGAAGAAAAGCCATAAAGGAGGAAGAGAGGGAGTCAAAAGAGAGAGAGGGTGAGGAGCATGAAGGCAGAGGAGGGAACAGATAAAGACAAGGAGGGAGAGAGGACGACGGTGGTGGTGGAAGGAGACATGAGGGAAGATGATCTGGGAGGAAATGAGAGATATAGACGGAGACAGAGAGACATGCAGGGAAGAAGGGAGAGCGGGAACGCAGTGACAGGAAGGGAGGGATCTTGTTAACTCCCTTTCAACTCATCTCTCTCTCTCTCTCTCTCTCTCTCTCTCTCTCTCTCTCTCTGTCTCTGTCTCTCTCTCTCTCTCTCTCTCTCTCTCTCTCCACGATCTAATTATGGATATCTTTTTTCCCCAAGAAATCGAGATGAGAGATCTTTTCCTTTCTAATCGTAAATGACATCTCCAAAATATCGTTATCTATAAAGGCAAGGAACAATGAAAGACGGGAGGGACTGAATTAAGGCAGTTAACAGTTAAGATAATGACGTGGAGGGAGAGAGAGAGAGAGAGAGAGACAGACAGACAGACAGACAGACAGAGACAGACAGACAGGCAGACAGAGACAGAGAATATCTATAAACCAAGCGCAGAAATCAAGTAATTTAAAACTCGCTGTTTCTAAGGCAAATATAATATCTTAGTCTTTGGTCATGCTACTGCTATTTGACTGCAATTACGAAATTAATAACTTGATAACAACTTATTCCCAATATACAGTAAATATGTAAGTTTTATTACACATAATATTTCACTTAGGAGAAGGATACCTGCAAGCTAGGGAGAATACACAGCCAAGCCTCAGCCATAAACAGAGAATTTAACTGCACGATAAACAAACATCGTTTCATCACCACCTCATGTTTTATTCACTATAAGGAAGACCAAACATAATAACCCCGTCCTCTCCACGCTCTCTCCCTCGATCTTCCCTCTCACGCTCTTGCCTTTCGTCTCTCCCTCCATCAGTCCATCACTCTGCCTAAACAGTCCTACACCACCGCTTCAAACACATTATCTCACAGTTCTCTGTGAACCTCTTCCTCCTTTCATTCTCTTCTTCACCTTTCCTTAGCATCGCTGGCATACACTAAGTTTCAGATTCTCTCATTCCCAGATGATTTTCAATTTTCATTTGTTCTTATATGAATCGGCTTCTTTCCCTTTCCGTCTATGTCCTTTCGTTCGTCAGTTCCCCTTTCTCTTCTTTGCCT